>NC_137023.1:45073013-45123013 GCF_032717465.1 Coenobita brevimanus | reverse complement strand
TGGTTGGGGATAACATGGTAGTGGGAGGGAAGGGAGAGAGAGTGGAGCAGCTTTCTGGATGTACGGTAGGGAATGGTGTTATTCTGTGAGAAAGGATGAGTGGGGGATGGTACTGGGGAGGGGGGAGGGGATAGATGAGAGAACGGAGCGGCCCTTTTGGGTGGGGATTAAGGAATGATATATGTAGTGAGGGAGGGAGGGTGGGGAATGGCAGTGGGGTGTTGAGAGAGAGAGAGAGGAGTGGCATTCAGAGAGGGAAGGGCGGGTATGGAATGATGGTGGCGGGAAGGGGGGAGGGAAGCATTACGTAGGGAGTGGGGTGTGGGAGAGGGGGAAGAGTGAGAGAAGAGGGGTAGGGGGTAAGTGGGGGAGGAGGAGGAGGGGTGGTAATAAGTCTACCTGTGTTGCAACGATGCCAGCTGGGGGTATTACGGGCCACGGGTCCTTTTTCCTCGTCTTCCTGCCTCTCTCTTCCTCTTGATCTCCCATTGCCTCATCACCGTCATCGTCTTCCTCTGCTTTTTCGTCCTATATCTGATTTTCTCCATATTCCTTTCCATAATCTTATTTCTTCTCTGTCATTTCCTGTTTCCCTACTTCTCATCTTAATCCTCGTCTTTTTCCTCTTTATCGATTTTCTCTTCTTCATCCTTTTCCTCTTTCTATCCATCGTCTTCCTCTTCCCTTCGAAGATCTTACTCTTCTCCTCCAATATCTTCGTCTTCCTCCGTCTTTTTCAACGCTTTACTGTATTTTCTTCCTCCTCTTCATTATCTTATTCCCCATCCTCTTCTGCCCCTTCCTCCTCGTCGTCCTCTTCAGATACATGATACTCGTGTGTGTGATAATCGGATACACGTTGGCTAATGGCACTGGTTTCTCTTTATCGGGTGATGGGATGGTGTGGGTTGTACAGTTCGTGACAAATGACTCACGATATGGGTATAGGGGAGGGAGAGGGGGAGGGGGGAGGGGCATTAGCGAGGAAGGTGTATGGCGATGGAAGGGAGGAGAAATGGAGAGGAATGAGTAGGGAAAGGGAGGTGGGATGTGAGGGAGGTAAAAATAGGGGATAGAGGTGGGAAGAGGGGAGGAAGACTCGTGATATGGAGGTAGGTGATGTAAGGAGGGAGAATGGAGAAGGGATGGGGAGGGGAGGGGGGAGGGGGAGGAAGGATCACGATATTGGGTATGTCATATAAAAAGGGGAGTGAGAAAGAGAAGTGAGGAGGGGGAGACGTAGATCAATGCTGGTGCATATGAGAGAGAGAGAGAGAGAGTAAATTGATGATATACGTCAATGGGGAGGGGAAGGGGGAAGCGGGAGGAGAGGCCGATTAAAAATATAGGTGAAGCACATGGGGAAAAGGCAAGATGGAGGGGAAGGGGGGAAAGGTGTGGAGGGGGGAAGGGAGGGTGTGTAGGGGAGAGGGGAAGGGGAGAAGGGAAAAGGGGAGGGGAGGGGAGGGGAGGTAGGCGGGGAGAGGATGTTGCAGAACCTAGTCATCACCATTAGTCCACATACGAGCCCTTCCCCATTGCCCCCTCCCCCTTCCCCATTGCCCCCTCCCCCTTCCCCATTGCCCCCTCCCCCTTCCCTATTGCCCCTACCCCTTCCCTATTGCCCCTACCCCTTCCCTATTACTCCCTACCCCTCCCTATTGCCCCTACCCCTTCCCTATTGCCCCCTACCCCTTCCCTATTGCTCCCTACCCCATCCCTATTGCTCCCTACCCCATCCCTATTGCCCCTCCCCCTCCTTATTGCCCCCTCCCCCTTCCCTATTGCCCCCTACCCCTTCTGTATTGCCCCCTTCCCCTTTCATGTTGCCCCGTCCTTATTCCTTATTGTCCCCTCCCCATCCCCTGTAACCCCCTCCCCTTTCCCTATTGTCCCCTCCTCTTTCCCTATTGCCCCCTCCTCTTTCCCTATTGCCCCCTCCTCTTTCCTTATAGCCCCTTCCCCCTTCCTTATTGCCCTCTCCTTCTTCCCTGTTGCCCCCTCCCTCCTCCTATTGCCCCTCCTCTTCTATTGTCCCCCCTTCCCTATTACCTCCCTACCCCTTCCCTATTGCTCTCTTCTCCTTCCGTATTGCCCCCTCCCCTTCCCTATTTCCTCTTCCCTTCCCTATTTCCTCTTCCCTTCCCTATTGCCCCTTCCCTTCCCTATTGCCCCTTCCCTTCCCTATTGCCCCCTCCCTTCCCTATTGCCCCTTCCCCTTCCCTGTTGCCCCCTCCCCTTCCCTATTGCCCCCTTCCTCTGCCCTGTTGCCCCCTCCCCTTCCCTGTTGCCCCCTCCCCATTTCCTATTGCCCCCTCCCCTTCCCTATTGCCCCCTCCCCTTCCCTATTGCCCCCTCCCCTTCCCTATTGCCCCCTCCCCTTCCCTATTGCCCCTTCTCTTGTCTTTTTTCCCTCCTCCCCCTTCCCTGCTGCCTCCTCCTCCTTCCCTATTGCCGCCTTCCCTTTCCGTATAGGCCTATCCCTCCTGGTTCCCTGTTGCTCCCTCCCCCTCCCTATTGTCCCAACCCCCTCCCTATATTGCCCACAACCCCTTTCCCTATTACCCCAACCCCATTTCCCTCCCGCCTCTTCCCTGCCCTGTTCACTTTTCCTCCTTTCCTATTGCCCTGTTCCCATTCCCCATCCAATAATGCCCCTCTCCCTTTCTTTTTTCATCCCTTCACCTCCCCTTCACCCCCTCACAGCCTTCCACCCCTCATGTCCACCCCCACCCCCTTCACCTTCACTAACCCCCCCTCCCTCTCTCTTTCTCCCTGAGGTGGTTTAACATATGGCATATCGTAAAAATTCCGCCTGATGGAGTTGCCACACACTCCAGTACCCCTGCGTTCTGGAGTGTACGTGTTTTTGATTGCGTGCAGGTGATGGCTATTTTTGAGTGTGTGGGGGTGTGGTAGCCTATTTTTGAGTGCGTGGGGGCTTGGCTTGAGTGCATGGGTATTTCTGCTTCCCCCCTCCCATATTCTTCTCCTTCTCCTTTCCTATCTCGTTTTCCTTCTCTTTCTTACCTTCCATATCCGTCCTGTCCTTTCCCTCTTCCTCTCCACTTTTCATTCTTTTTTATTCTCACTCATTCTTTTTTATTCTCACTCCATTCCGCTCCTTTCTCTTTCCACTTCCTTTCCCCTTTCCTCCCTTTTCCCTTCCTTCCTATCCCCTTTACTTTCCCTTTCCTTCTCCTTCCTCATCCTCTTCCCACGTTGCTTCCCTTACACCCCCCCCCTCCTAGATTCCACGTCTCTTAACCCTTTGGCTGTTAATTACCTACTTAAGAGTGATAAAGACAAACGTAGAGGCCTAGAATAAAGAATTTCGTGTTTCATTCCACCTTGCTATGGACGATGAAATTCAGCTCGTGAAAACCCTGCAGACATGGGTTAAAAATACTGGGGTTAGGTTCCTGATGATGATGATGATAGTTAATTAGGTGTACCTGTTTATTCTTAAAATTATATGCGATTATACGACTGTCATTCCACACTTTCATTCCACCTTCTTCCCATCCCTCTCTAATCCCCTCATTTCCCCCCCTCCCCTCCCCCAACTTCGCCCTCCCCCCTCCTCCTTCTTAAGCCTGTGGTGGGAGGCCCTCTGGCGAGTGTTTAATTAAGGCACATTACAATACCGGTGATTACTCCTTACCCAGCCCTACCCCCCACCTCCTCTACCTCTCTGTCTCTCTTCCCCCACCCTCTTTACCTCTCTGTCTCTTTCCCCACCCTCTTCCTTGCCTCACACTGCCACCCACCCACAGCACTCATTTCCTTTCTTTTCTCCATCTGTCTTCTTAATATCTCTCATCCCTATCTTCTTTCCAGCCCGACCCCTCTTTCCCCTCACTCTCTTCTCCCACCCTCTTTTTTGCCTCACACTGCCACGCACCCACAGCACTCATTTCCTTTCTTTTCTCCATCTGCCTTCTCTCGTCATCTTTCTTCTGCCTCCTTTTGTGTATTATATCTTCATCTTCTTTTCCGCCTTTCTCCCAACTCTCATTTCATACCTAGCCCTCTCCTTCATCTTTCTGTTTCATTTTCTTTATCATCTCTGTCTGGTTTTGCTTGTACCCTCCTCTCCAGTGCTCTGCTTGTCTCAGTTTCTTTGCTCTACACCTTGCTTCTTCTTTACCCCTTTCCTGTATTTCTGTCTCCTGTTCTTTCTTCACCTTTTTCTCTTTTCTGTCTCTTGTCCATTTTTTTCATCTCCACCCTTTTTTCTTCTCTTCTCCATCCAGTTTTTCTTCTCTGTTCCTTTTCTGTAGCCTCTCTCGTTGTCTTCTCCGCTTTCCTCTTCACTGGAATTTTTCCCTCCCAAATTCCCCCTTTTCTGCTCTCTTCTTTTTCTCCCCCATTCTCATTTCTACCCTTTTTCTGGCCACCCCTTATCTCTTTATCTTATTCCTCCTTTTGTGTTCTCCCCCATCTCTATTCCCCCTTTTCTTCCTCTTCTTTCTTTTCCCTCTTCTCTTCTGTACCCTCATATCTACCCTTCTCATTCTTTGCCTCTTCTGTTTTTGATCCTCTTGCTTCCTTTCGTTTCTCCATCTCTTCCCTCTCTTCCCTTGTCTGCTGTTTATATTTCTTTGTGTTTACCTAGTGAATGCTTTGACTTTGTTTTTGTTTGTATTTTGCTACATCCAGACGATTTCATTTAATTGATGCATGACGAAAGCTTTATGAAGACGAAAAGAGGACTGTGAGTGAAGGGAAGGAGAGAAATATTTGGCCTGGACAGTGACGAAGGAGAGGCTAAGAGTGAGGGAGATAGGACCCTGAATGAAACCGTCTGATAAGGAGTTAATCGTTTCAGTCAGGTTATATACTTTTTTTTTTAATTCGTATTATATCTGGACGATTTTATACATTTCAGGAGCGATTGTTCGAGCTGTTAAGGGTGGATTTTGCCTTCATTAATCCCTTTACTACGATGGGCATGTCGTAATCCCCCCAAAAAATTGTCTGGTAGGAGCAACAGTAGGGCAGCAGACGACCACGTGAACCTGATTCAGGGGGGTTAGAAAAGGACGAATAAAGAATTGTAAAAAAAAAAAAAAAAAAAGCCATGACTAAAGGAGTTAAGAAAAGGACGATTAAAATATTGTAAAAAAAAAAAAAAAAAAAAAAAAAAAAGATCATTTTAGTATTGAGTGATGACGTAAGAGAGGGATGAATGGATGGATGGGTGGAGATAAAATCATGACACTTTAGATATAAGGACAGGTGACGTATGGAGGGGGGCAGACAGGGGGACACAAGACACCGCCGACCACTTCGACTAAGACAAGTGATTGACAAGGGTAAAAGTGAGGGCAGATGGCGAGGGGGTATTTTCGTGGCCAAGATGACTCTTTTTTTTTTTTTTTTTTTTACTTTTTTTACGTCATAATCTTTTAGTAGCCATGCATGTTATTTACGAGTACTGGGTATATCTTCCTTTTTTTATAATTATAAACAGCTTTCGCCAATAACATCATTATCCTCCTCACAATCTTTATTTCGCTCTGTGCATGGGTGGCAGGCCCTAGCAAGTATCCAGAGACGGGAGGCAGCAAAGTACAAAGCAATGACAACTACCAACAGATCGTTCAGTGCGGTGGACCGTGTGGTGGTAGACGACCACCGACATGGGTCATAATATAAGAGTAGATACTTTGTAACTGGCTTTGCAGATATGTACTCTTAGGCTGATAGCGGAGCCATAAGTGTTCTGAATTAAAAAGTCCAAACTTCGATTAGCACTGCACACTACGCACTGAACATTTGTCTTACATTACTTTCTATTAATGAGTAGTTTTGTCCATGGGGTCTGGGGAAGGAAAACATGCTGTATTGCCCATGTATGACCTGCTTATCGAATAGGCCTATCGGGAGAGTGTGATGATTAAAAATTCTGTACCTCTTTAAAAATTACCTGTAAACTGCCCTAATGTAAACAGTGGCTACAGTAATTATAAAAAGTTAGCGTACCATAATGCAGAAGTCAACTGGTAAGGGATGGGTGCTGGGAGTCATCTAAGCCCAAGAGACTACGGTCCAATATTCGTAGGTGCCAGGGCAGTGACGCATCAGAGTGGACAGTTATGGGAACCCCCGGACACCACAGGACACGTTAGCTAGACGGGTGATAGAGGGGAAGGGAAAGGCAGATAAGATAACAGCAGGAAGGACTCTGACGGAACCAGGACAGGGCAGGCCAGTACAGTATATAAAGTAGCTTAGGAAAGTGAGTGGGACAGTTGTGGAGGGTCAAACAGATGATTGAGATGGAGAGAGATAAACAAGATAGGAGCAAGGACAGTGACAGTACTAGGACATGGCAGGATAGTATATAAAGTGTCCTGGGGAAATCAGTAGGACAGATTTGGACGGCCCAGACACTGCAGGACGAGATGTGATAAAACGGGAGAGGGAGAGAAGGGGACACTCTTAAGGGAGAAGGACCCAGAATACGGCAGGTTATCTGAGGGAAAGAAGGAGGGGGAAAAGGGCCCGGGACATGGCAGGAAAAGACAAAGAAACACACAGCATCTCAGGAAAGACGGTGAGATAAAACAGTATGATAAAACACGGTAGGACAAAATAATGGGGCAGAATTCGGTAGGCCCAGACAGTTCATAGTAGAATTAAACGATTAGAAAAAATACAGTAGGAAACAACAAAGAAGAAAACATGGTAGGACAAAACTTGGCAGGACAAAACACGGAAGGACAAAACTTGGTAGGGCAAAACACGGAAGGACAAAACTTGGCAGGACAGAGCAGCCAGACGGGTGAGAGGCGTTCGTGTGACCTACTTGTAAACACACCTGTCCCACCCTCCATTCTCTCTCTCTCTCTCTCTCTCTCTCTCTCTCTCTCTCCTGTTGTTATTATTATTATTATTATTATTATTATTATTATTATTATTATTATTCCCTCCTCACCAGCATAGGGTGGAGTCAAAGGCTTTTCGTCTCATTAACTCTCCTCCTCTTACTGACTCCCTTCAACCTCTATCTCTTCGCCGCACTGTTGCATCTTTATCTCTTTTCTATCGCTACTTTAATGGTCACTGCTCCTCTGGACTGTCTGCTTGCATTCCTCCACCTCTACGACGGGCGCGTAGCACCCGTCTGGCAGCAAACTCTCATCCCTTTTCTGTCCAGCTCTCTAGTGCAAGAGTTAACCGTTACTCCCAGTCTTTCATTTATGCAACAGGTCATCTCTGGAACTGTCTCCCTCTGTCTGTATTTCCTGCTGCCTATGATCTTCAGTCTTTCAAACGTAGTGTGTCCAGGCACCTCAAAATGATCGGATCTTGAATTTGGCTCTCTATTGTATTTTGTTTTTCTTTTGGAGGGAACTGTTACTGCGGGCTCATGGCCTTTGGTTCCTTCTTCCTCGCATTAAAAAAAAAAAAAAAAAAAAATTCTTTCTATCTCCTCTTGTGTCCTCACCTCTCCCCTCCTCTCCTCTCCCATCCTCTTCTCTCCTCTTCTCTTCTTTATTTCTCTCCCTTTATTTTTCTCATCTCTTTACCCTCCTTGCTCAAACTTTTTATAAAGCGCCTCCTTAAAAGTGTAAATCGTGGTGTTGTTTGCCTTACTTTCCCCCATTGATGGTCTCCTCCCTGTCCTGGAGCCTTTCACTCTCAATAGTCTAATTTATTCCTTTCACTTTAGATACAAACATTTCCTCCTTTACACACCTACACGCTTCCCCTCTCTCTCTCTCTCTCTCTCTCTCTCTCTCTCTCTCTCTCTCTCTCTCTCTCTCTCTCTCTCTCTCTCTCTCTCTCTCTCTCTCTCTCTCTCTCTCTCTCTCTCTCTCTCTCTCTCTCCACATCTCTAACACATTCCCTTTTTTCGGTAGTAACAATATCAACACTTCATTTCTATATTCTCGTGTTTTGCATTCCCTCACCCACAATCATTTCCTTTAACACCGGTATACCCACCACCCACCACTACATAATATAAAAATTTCTCCCACATAGCAAGTACTAACATTTCAACAACAACCTCATAACCCCACTTTGCCTTTCCCTTTCGCTCAGTTACAACTATTTTTCCTTTCCCACCACCACCACCACCACCACCATGCCCACAGATTACATTCTGCAAAAGCCGCTTTCAGTAATATCGCAGTAACTACCAACATTACAACAAGAGCTATAACAACTCCCTTTCATTTCCAGTATTCTGATTTCATTTCGCTCAGTTACAGTTTCGGCCACCCATTTCCACCAGACCCACTACCAACACTCACACAGCCTTTGTTCCAAAGAACACTGATACAGTTTTCCCCACGCATGCCCAACCTTTATTGCGACTGCCACTATCATGTAGCTAACATTTCCTCCCACTAACACCATTCCTCAGTAGGCCAGACCACCTTTCCCATCATCACCGCGCCCACTTCCTTCACTTACAACCTCAGGACTAGCACCACTACCACCACCCACACGAACATCACCGCCCACACGAGCACCATCACTTCCAGGTTCGTTAGGCACACGTCAGGCATGGTCGAGCAGCTGACACTATACACTTCCTAGCCGCGTTTCTGAGTCTGAAGAGCAACTGATGCTTAGGGCCAAGGGACATCATTTTTTGTCGTTGCAGTGTTGAGTGAAGAAGAGCGTAAAGAAATTAGTTACGTTTTAAGTAGCACTATTTTTGAAAGCTAGAGTTTGTACAATATATCGTCGGATGAAGCCTTGACAGTGTGAACATGGTAGAACACTTCAAGGAATTATTGCTTGATTTTGTTAAATGTCCTTCCCCCGTTCGGATTTATCACATACCTTTACTATCATAATCCTAGCTACAATTGGTACAAACTTCACCGCCATCATCACAGCCACTATCATTCTAACACATTATCAAACAATTTCCGTATCAGTTCCACACATCATTGCATCGTCACTACTTACACCACCACGGTCACAGCCTACCCCCTTACCTCCAGCACTGCAACTTCCATTTTTTACCCCATCACACCACTCCTTCGGCCCAGTCACCATCATCACCATCACTACAACCGCCGCCACTATAATCCCCATCACTCCCTAGTACCACTCCTACAGCATTCATTTCCACTGTTATTACTGCTGCATTCATTTCCACTATCCAGTTACTATAGTTCATTCATTTTATCTATGCTAAGATTTTCCTCCTTTTCCATCTTATTTCCCGTAGCTCAGTAGCAGAATAAAACAATACTTTTGTTCAGCATCCTTTCCGTAGCAGTTTTTCGTGACTAGGATCATATTCTAGGGTTAAGGTATTGTTACAGCGTCGCATTCATGATGGAAGGGAGGGCTATTTTACGCCTAAAGTGAACATTTCCAGCATATCGCCTTCACCACCACTGTCATCACCATAAACATCACTCATCAAAACACCTCCACCTTAACATTACCATCGTCATCATCAACTTCACGGCTTATTTATTTATTTATTTTTTTTATCCAAGCTACCTTTAGATGATTTTACTCAGCTTAAGGGACTTTTTGAACTAGAGGGGTTCAATACAGCCTTCATAAACTCACCTTCACTTCCAGGGTGCCCTCCTAAACTGAATAATATCGTCTGAGAGCATCAAGAAAAAAAAAAATGGGCTGAGAGGGATACGTTGCACATTACCACCTCTGTCATGAACATCGCTACTAGAACTATCATCAACACAACTTCCATCATTATTTGCAACTACCCCTTGCACTACCTTTATCAGAACCATTTACAAATAGCACCACTACCGATACACCACAACCTCTATCACCACCACAACCACGGTAATCACAATGACTGCCACATCCATCACCACCATCTTTACTAATATTACTCTCAGCATAGCAGCCACCATACACTACCACCACTACCACTTGCTACCATCACCACGACCACAGCCACCACCACGGCCATCACCACCACTTACCACCACCACCACCACCATGAGCGTGCTAGTGGTAGTGGTCGTAGACACGGTTGAGTGGGCTGGTATCACGCCCACACGCCCTATCTTGCTTCACTGCTCTCACACTCACTCACTCAATGCCCCCTTTTAACCCTTACGCTGATACGATTTCTCTACGCTGAACAAAATTTTCTCTTGTGAGCCCAAATATAATTCCTGGGTACACCAACTGCAGAGAAAAGGTTATTCGATGCAGGATTTCCCTCTGCTGGAAAAAATCGCCTTTCGTTAACGCAGATATAATTCCTAGGCGTACCAGAAGCAGAGAAAAGGCTGTTCGATATAATTTTTGAGGCACTTGACTGTCAGGATTTCTCTCGACTGAAAAAACTGTCTGTGGTTAACTTGCATAAAATTCCTAGTGGGACCAGTAACAGAGGAAAGGTTACTTGATAGAGCTTTTGGCGCCTTTATCTATACTAGTATTTCTCTAGCTTGAATAAAATCTTCTGGCGTTAGCTAACCAAAAATCATATGGTATTAGCTAAACAAAATCTAGTATTAGCTGAACAATATCTGGTATTAGGTGAACAGAATCTGGTATTAGTTGAACAAAATTTTCTGGCATTAGCTTGAATGTAAAGGCCAAGTGCACCAACCACAGCGTAAGGTTTAGCTGCCCTTCGAATGCTCTTGTTCCCTTTATCAGTACTCTCTAATTCACACTCACCCTCTCTAATTCTCTTTTATTGTTATCTCTTATTCTCTTTTACTGTTGTCTCTTGTTCTCATTTACTGTTGTCTCTTATTCTCTTTTACTGTCCTCTCTTTTCTCTTTTACTGTTGTCTCTTATTCTCTTTTACTGTTCTCTTATTCTCTTTTACTGTTCTCTCTTTTCTCTTAAACACAGGTCACTCATTTTCATACTTTGCTCGACTTTTTTTTATACTGTTATCTATGTTAATCTTTTTTTACTCACTCTCTCTCTCTCTTTCTCTCTCTGACGCGCGCGCGCGCACACGCACACGCACGCACGCACGCACGCACGCACGCACGCACGCACGCACGCACGCACGCACGCACACACACACACACACACACACACACACACACACACACACACACACACACACACCACACCACACCACACACACACACACACACACACACACACACACACACACACACACACACACTATCGCAGAACATGTCTCCCACTCCTCTCTTCCGTTGTTTTTTGCAGCACTATCTCTTTTATTCATATTGCTCCTTCATTGTTATTTTCTCTTGCATATCTTCTTCGTTTTTTTCCCCTCACACACTCTCTCATTTACACTATATTTCACTCATTCATCCATTCACTCTCTCCCTCTCACACAGTCCCACTCACACTTTCCTAGGCACTTTCTCACTTAGGCATCACACTCTCTCACTTAGGCATCACACTCTCTGTCATTCTTACAAACACCTTACTCCTTCCCACTCTGTCATACTTTCCCACTCACTCACACTGCGCCCCACTTACTCTCCCCACGGACATTCTCTCTCTCTCTTTCTCTCTCTCTCTCTCTCTCTCTGTGCTCGTACAGCCTCTTCCCTTCTCATTCTACTTTCATTGCCTTTCTTTTGCTGCCTTTTTTTTTTCCCCTCTACTTACCTCTTCGTTCTTCAGCTTTTGCTTTCCCTGTTTCTCTTTTCACCTCTCCTGTCCTCTCTTCTGTATATTTCTGGTTTCACTGTCTTCTCTCTTTCCTTGCCTCTCCTCTCCTCTCGTGTCGCTTCTCCTCTCATATCCCCTCATCTCCTCACCTCATAATCTCTTCCTTCTCCCTCTCTCTTCTCCTCTCCTCTCCTATTAGCATTTTTTATTTCACTGACCTCTTTACTCTCCTCTCCTCTCCTGTCATATCTTCTCATCTCATTCCATAATCTCTTCCTCCTTCTCCTCCTCCTCTCCTCTCCTCTCCTCTCCTCTCCTCTCCTCTCCTCTCCTCTCCTCTCTTCCCCTGGTTTGTCTCTACCTTCCTCTCCCTCCCCCACATGCATTCCTGTCTGCTTTCAGTCGCTCTGTTTCACTTTCCAGCTCGCCCAACTTTCCGTAATACCAAGCTTTCTCCTCCACAGGCCTCCACCGTCTCTCTCTCTCTCTCTCTCTCTCAATTTTAAAGAGAACCCAAAGAGCATCAGTGAACCTTCCAAAACCCCACGGATCGAGATAGCACTGAGTTTAGTTTTCATTTAGATACTGATACAGCTTAGAGAGAGAGAGAGAGGTTGGGTGGTTGTCCATCAGTCTCTTTGTCTGGATAGATGGGTCGATGGATGGATGAATGGTTGTCTAGGTGGATGATTGAACAGATGACTGGCCGGATGCATGGGTGTTTGTCTGGATGGATGGATGGATGGTTGTCTAGGTGGATGGTTGGACAGATGACTGGCTGGATGGATGGGTGTTTGTCTAGACGGATGGATGACTGGCTGGATGAATGGATGGATGGATGGATAGATGGTTGGTTGACTGGCTTTTGTGCATACGCGTAAGCCCGGACGTATCAAAAGCCACGAAATCCGATACAATGGGGAAAAGATTACTTTAATCCAAGCATACACAATGGCGCATACAGGCATACACAGAAGGGAGGAAGCGTATACACACACACACACACACACACACACACACACACACACACACACACACACACACACACACACACACACACACACACACACACACACACACACACACACACACTCTTACTTTCACTCCCCGTGGCTGGTGTCTGGTCGGCCTGTCTGTCTGTCTGGCCTGGACGGGTCTGGTCGCTGGCAACTACTATACATAAACTCATACGAGGCGCAGATTTGAGAGATTGGAAAGGTTTATTAGAGCTCAAGCGACCCCAGGGAGGGTTTAGGCGTACATCGTAATTTACACAATAGTTCAGTAAAATACTTGAGGTATAAATAGAAATATTCAACAGTACCATACAACTGATTCATGCACTGGTGGGACTGTTACTAAGTCATAATTACATTATTCAGAATTTTTCACTAGTTGAAACCTTTCATTTTTTCTGCTACAAATTTAGCCAATATCAGTATAACACAGTGTTGCTTGCTGCCAGAGAACTGTGACATCTGAATGA
The DNA here is from genome assembly GCF_032717465.1 of Coenobita brevimanus. Taxonomy (NCBI): domain Eukaryota; kingdom Metazoa; phylum Arthropoda; class Malacostraca; order Decapoda; family Coenobitidae; genus Coenobita; species Coenobita brevimanus. The sequence goes on along the minus strand of NC_137023.1, from coordinate 45,109,949 downwards.
TATAAGGTTTTCCTAAAAATATTTCTTAATAAAGTATACAGTTTCCTTTGCTTAAGGAAATATGAACACGAACGAATAATGAAATTCATCACCATCATCATCTTCATTTTATACACAATTTAATTTTATGCCTTTCCCTATCAGTTGGCAGTTATGGTTTTCACAACTGAATTTACATAACGTAACTATTTTCTTGTAGTTTAAGGAGATAATCTTGCAACTCTTTGGCTGAGGTCATTAACCAGTCATGTATACACACTTTTTATCAATGTCTTCCCTCAACTTTTGCCTATCAGTATCGCTTGTTCTGAGCATGGTCTTTGAACCTTTTGCCACTAAAATTCATCGTGTCATCAGCTATAGTTGACATACCAATGCATGCCTGCAGGAATTTAATTTCATATATCCAAGGATTTTTCTCCCCCGAACAAAGTCAATTCATGTTAGACTTGGTAAACTATGCGAGGCTCAGAAGGAGCTAAAGAGGCGCAGAAGGGGCTATAGGAGGCGCAGAAGGGACTGCAGGAGGCAAAGAAGGGACTACAGAAGGCACAGAAGGGACTAAAGGAGGCACAGAAGGGACTGCAGGAGGCACAGAAGGGACTACAGGAGGCACAGGAGCTGTAGGAGGCACAGAAGGGGCTATAGGAGTCAGAAGGAGCTATAGGAGGCGCTGAAAGTGACCTGTAGGAGGCGCAGAGGGGAATTTAAAGGTTGTGCTGATTGAAGACTGCTGGACGCCAAGCCCCTCCTCCCGTATTTTTTTTTTTTTTCTGTTGCAAAAATACTTCTGGATATATAGAAAAATAACGAGTGAAATATTTGATCCCGCCTAATAATTAGAATAGTGCCTCTTTGTTATTTTTAGTTACAGAAAATAAAGATGGGGAAGAGATAGGAATGGTGAAGCTCCCTCCCCCGCAGAACCAAAAACTCTGGATGTGTCATTTTATAAGAGAGCTTGGAGTAAGGCAGAAATAAGTACTCCTGCAAATACTTAGATCTTAGACAACGAGGGAGCATTGCTGAATTGAATAAAATTGTCTTGTAGTAGCAGGAATATGAGTTAGAATTTCTTACGTCTTGAAGGTGATAAATACGAAGATCAACCTTCAACCCGAAAAGATATTTTTTATTCTATTCTTGCCGTTTCCAGACATTTTTCGCCAGCTTATGAGAACACTACACAGTTTAAGGGAAGAATGAAGACTTGTTCCTCCGTTTTGAAAATATCTCAGCTCGAATAAAGCCGTCTGAGAAGAGCAGAAATAAAATAAATGACGTTCTCCTGCCAAAGACTGAACATTAAAACCAACCAATACCATACCACTACAGATCAACCACTACAAAAGCACCACACACCTAACCTCTATATTCTAAGTGGCCTTGTATGTATGTTAATGTGAAATATCCAGAATAAATCGTTGTCTATATTAAATCGATATATATATACTAGAGAATGTTGAGGTGTAATATGAAGAATAAATCGCCAAGGAAGAGGTGTTACGGAATCTAATTAACCCGACCCTCTAAACACCAGGTAGCCGCCATAAGCACCTGGGTTCAGTGACTTGTGGGCTATCAGTAGTAGAGGCACGTATGCAGGCACCAGTGTGTGTGTGTGTTGTTGTGGGGAGAGAGAGAGAGAGAGAGAGAGAGAGAGAGAGAGAGAGTGTGTGTGTGTGTGTGTGTGCTTTTAGTCAGTATGTACTTGTGGCTGTTGTGTGTGTTGCTGGGTAGAAAGTAAACAAGTGTGTGTGTGTGTGTGTGTGTGTGTGTGTGTGTGTGTGTGTGTGTGTGTGTGTGTGTGTGTGTGTGTGATGGTCTACGAGTAATCTTCATGCACGTGTGTGTGGTGTTGTGTGTATGTGTTTATGTTGTGTCGTGTGTACATGTAAGTGTGTAGGGAGAGGTCAATGAATGTGTGTGTGGGTGTGGGTGGATGAGTGAGTGTGGCCAGTGGTGGTGGTGGTGTGTTGTTCAGTGGTCAGATGGGTGGATGGGTGGGTTGGTGACTGAATGGATGGGTGGCTGAGTGGGTGGATGGGGGTATGGGAAGTGGTTTCAATAGGTAGGCGTGATGTGGCATGACCCCCTCCCCCCCTACGGACAGGAGTGAGAGCTGGCTTGGGTGGTATGGGTGGAAGAGAGGGTGGGAAAGAGTGGGGAATGGGTGTAAAGGGAGTAGGTGAGAGGGAATTGGTGTTGTTTGGATGAGAGTGGGGGTCTAATGGTAAGGATGGGGATGGATATGTGACGTGCTGTGGATGAAGAAGTATGTTAAATTTGGGTAAATGGAGAGAGAGAGAGAGAGAGAGAGAGAGAGAGAGAGAGAGCGGAGACTACATTGATAGAACGAAAGTATGGAGGAGTCGGGAAAAAAAAAAAAAAAAGTGGCCATAGAGCATAAAAAGGGGTAGACGTGGAGTGAGTGATATGGTTGTGTGTGAGGGTGTTGCTGTTTTTAGGGAGTCCTTGGCCTAATACTACCCTTTCTGCCTCCACCCTTTCCCTTCCCTCACCCTTCTCTTCTTTACCCACCTCTTCCCTCCCCTTCCACCTCCTTACCCTCTCCATTCCTCTCCTTTTATTTTATTCTCTCTTTCCTCCCGTCCTTCATATCTTTACCCTCCTCTTTCCTCTTCCGTTCACCTCTTTACCCTTTCCTTCCCTTCCCCTTCACATCACCTCTTTATCCTTCCCTTCCCTACCCCTTCACATCATCTCTTTACCCTCCCCCTTCCCCCCTCAACTTCATACCTTTCCTTTTCTTTCTCATCTCTTCCCTTCCCTTCCCTTCCCTTCCCTTCCCTTCCCTTCCCTTCCCTTCCCTTCCCTTCCCTTCCCTTCCCCTCTCTCCGTTTTACCATCACTCTTTCCCATTATCTCCCCTTTTACTTCCTCCTCACTACCCTTTCCCTTCCCCCTTCACCCCGTTCCCTCCTCAACCCCTACTCCTTTCCCATATCTTATTACCTTCTCTTCTCTCCTCTCCTCTCCTCTCCTCTCGTTATAAACTGTACGGGTGGGATTCAGAAACAGCGGTATGAAAATCACAAAATCACGTGAAATCACATCAATACATATCATAGATCCCGGCGAACATACAGTACAATACATCCACACAATCGTCATACAAGCTTTCCAGCCTTTCATTCCACTCTCTCTTCTTTCATCCCATCTAACAGTAGTCTCTCTGTTCATCATGTCTGTTCCTTTCATCACCTTTCCGGTTTCTCCTCTCCCTACCGTTTATTTGGAGTTTTTTTTTTTTTTTTTTTCGTAACATACCTCCATTCACCTTCCCTCCTCTTCCTCGTCCTCCTTCTTATTTATGGCTGTTTCTGTCATTATTTCCAACTTCTGTCCATCCTCCTCCCGCTTCTTATAACCACATTTTCTTGCCTCCCATCCCAGTTCTAGTCTGTCCCATTTTTATATTTTGTCTTTACCCTTTCTGTTCTTCTTAATGTGTTCTTTCCCATTTATAAATCCATTCTATTCATATCTCACTTCAGTCCATCATCCACCCTTTTTTTCCTGTCTGATCAATCTATTCTCCCATCTTAAGTTTAGTTCCTTTCTTACCTTTGTTCCTTTTTGTTCTATTTTATGTTGTTTTCCTTTTATTCCTCCTCATTTGTAAGTCTCTATTTCATATCTTTCTCTCCATCATCCTGTTTTTTTGAGGGGCTTGCTTACTCTTACGTTCTGTCCTTAATCTTCTTCCTTCCATCAGTCTTTCGATACACAGTGTCTCTTATTTTCTACATTATTCTTCATCTTCCCATGTCATTTTTATTTCACATCTTCCCTTCCAGTCCATCTTTCTTTCCACTATTTTATTCTTCCCATATTTTTGTCCTTCCCACCAGTCTTCCCTTTCAGTCCTTCTTTTCTTCACCTGCTCGTGTTCCTCATCTTCCTTGTCATATACAGCCTTGTCATCTCTTAGGGCCATAGTCTGAGTATAGGAGGCTTCGTAACACTTCATCTCAAGTGATTTATTTTTCATGTTACTCCTTAGCATTGTCTAGTATCGGGTATGTCATTTTTATAATCTTAATATCGACATACTTCGCATCACTGGCTGAACTTAGTGTGGAAATTAAGTCGCTAAGGAAGAAGCGTTGCGGTATCTCCTAATCCTTATCTCCTCACCTTCCACACGCTCTCCAACCCGTGTCTCCCGTCCCAGTCATACCTGCTCATAGAAACCAGAGAAAAGCTTGGAGAAAGTCTGACATGATGAGATTGAGGATGTGAGCGTCAGGGGGGAGCGGAAACAGGGAATCACCAGCATAAATACAGGAAAGCTAAGATAATAAAAACTAGTAATAAAAATAGTGGATAGAATTAATAGTAAGTGATAAATAAGAGGGAGGATTGATATCGTTAGGAAAATCTTCAGAGGTAAGATGTGATGAAGTCGCATGGGTAGATAAGACATAATTAGCTGAGTGACTGATAAGAGGCAAGGTTATTAAGGAACGATGGGAAAAATAGACAGGAAGGTCATCAGAGTGAGCGACAGATAACAGAAAATGCTAAGATGATAAGAAACTGCATCAAAAGGGGGAAGCTGAATGAGGGCTGGTGTGAAAGAGAGAATAAATCAACATTATATTAACAGTAAGAGCAGCTAGGAGAGGATAGTGGGGAAAAAAAAAAAAAAAAAGAATGACGATGAGTGGAACTGTAACCCCTTCACTATGACCGCATATATTTGTAGTTTATTGATGCTGTTGCCGGGCGATTTGATTAAGTTTAAGAGAGCTGCGTGGTACAGAAGCCAAGACTATATCTGCTCGCTCCAGTTAGAAAAATATCTCCCAGGCTGAGTAAACTAATCTGAAGGTTGCGAAGATGACCAAAATACGGTATGTCATTGAAAGAGTTAATTTTATGTCTAACCCTTCCAGATCAAAAAGCCCCTCGTAGTTGATTAAAATCGTCTAGAGATAGCAAGAATAACATAAAATATAAGCAACGACAGAGAAGGGGTTAATGACGACTGCTTATTTGGACAAGAAAAATATTTAAGACGGGGCACGGAAATGTGTCTCCTTCAGCCCCGTAATTCAGGTGACGTAAGTTCTTGGTGTAGTATTTTGGCCTCCAGACGATTTTTTTTTTTTTTTTTTTTTTTTGCTGTAGGAGAGATGGTTATTAGTGGAGGGATCAGTTTTGGATACATCTGTCGCCCTGGTTTGAAAAGAATGGTTACGAATATGGTAGTTGATATTTTACTATTCACTTTGCTGCTGTTGTGAGGTGTTGGTAGCTGTATGATTCGAGATAAAAGGATACACAATCCAATACAGAAGCTCAAGAAAATTTGTGCTCATTAGTCACGGAAACACTGTAATATTCACCGTGGTATGGTTGTAAAGTGTTTGAACGCATAATTAGTATTAAACATAGCCTGAACTAAAGATTATGAATAGAGTACCAAACACTCTAATATTCCATTTAGATTTTTAGTAGTTTTATCAAGTATTTTTGGGAGTAAAGATAATAATAATAATAATAATAATAATAATGATAATAATAGAAATAGTGATAAATCCATCTTATGTGCACAAAACTTTGGATTGTTTGTGAATATAACAGTACTGTAGTTTGAAATGTTTTGTAGCTGCGGGAGTGAAAGGTAAAACAAACAGTGCTGAGCCGGAGAAAGTTTGTGAATAGGTCCTCTCGTGGCGGCGAGGTCCTGGCGTGTGAATCAATGGAGAAAGGTTGGTCTTTGCTATGCTGGCTATCTCCTCCCTCCCTCCCTCCCTCCCCCGTTTCCCTTCCTCCCTCTCTCCCCCTCTCTTTTTTTTCGTCCCTCCCACCCCCCCTGTACTCCCCTGTTTCCCTGCAGCCCTCTCTTCCAACTCTTCCATCCTACCTAGTCACTTTCCCCTCTCATCCCCCCCCCTCTCCCCACCCTCTCTCCCATCCCTCCCACCCCCTTCCTCCTACCCCTTCAGCCCTTCCAACCCCCTGCACTTACCTCTCCCATCCTACTTGCTCTCCCACACACCTCTCCACATCTGCGTCCTCCCACCTCGCCACTCTCCCTCTCAATGTATGACAACCTCCCATTTAACCCCCCATACCTGCTCCCCCGTCCCGACCAACCCCCGTTCATTCCTCCCTCTTCCTCCTTCTGGTCCCTTCCCTCCCACCTGCCTCTCCACACTCCCTCTCTCCCTCCACCATATTACTAACTCACTCACCACATATCCCAACTCTTTCTTTACCTGTCTGCCTCAACGTGTATCCAAGTCTTCCTGTAATACGATCTCTTGTATTCGTGCACATTATGTACATACTCGCAGGTGCACGTGTGTGACCGTGCATATGTGACTGGATAGGTTGTTATGTCCGCGGATAGGCACAGTGATAGGTAACGAGACTTTACAGTGTTCGTGCTGAGATAGTTAATGCACAAACAATGAGCACTCGCCTCGCTAAAAGGAAATGGAAAGGGTTGTGCGCATCTTTTCAATATGTCACACACCCCCCACCCCACCCCACCCCACCCCATACCCAGTCCTACTGACACCGTCCCTCCACCCCCTTCTCTCATCCCCAATCATTTTCGTAATCTTTATCTTTTACACACTTTTATCACATTCTTCTTCCCCTTCCCTGACGTCCAACCATCTCCTTTCCCCGGCTAAACCTCCCCCTTCGCTTTCTCTTTTCCTCCATCTTCCTTTCTTTTTACACCACTCTTTCACTTTCTTTTACTCCCTCCTGTTTCTGCTTACCCTCCTGTCATTCTGTGGGTCCCTTCCTTTCCCTTTCTTTTCTGTGCTTTCTCCTTTTTCGTTCTTATGTTTTCTCCTTTCTCTTACTGTGAACTTTCCATCCCTTTTATGGACTCTCTCTTTTCTTTTCCTACACCTCTTCCCCTTTCTTCTTCTCCATCTTTTCCTGTGCTTTCTTCAGTCATGCCTTTTATTCTTCTTTTTCCTTCAACCTTTCCTTTCTTTGACAGCCCCTTCTTCAACATCTCTTCCTTTTCCTTACTTTTTTATGCTTCTTTCCTTCTTTTGTTATTTTTCCTCTCTCTCTCTCTCTGTGTGTGTGTGTGTGTGTGTGTGTGTGTGTGTGTGTGTGTGTGTGTGTGTGTGTGTGTGTGTCTGTGTCTGTGTGTCTGTGTCTGCGTGCGCATTTTCCTTTCTCCCACACCGTCTTTTCCATTCTTCTACACTCCTTCCTTTCCTTTCCTCACTTCTCTTTCCCTTTCCTTTCTTTTACACCTTTCTTTTCCTATCTTCTGCACTCCTCTTCTACACTCTTACTCTCCTTCCTTCTCCAACAGTCCTTCCTTTCCTTCCTCTATACCCCTTCCTTTACTGTATTTTATAACCTTTTTTTCTTATTCTTGTACACCCTTTCATTTCATTTCTTGTACACCTTCTTATCTTGTTCATCCCTTCCTTTCTTGTACACCTTTTCCTTTCCTTTCTTGTACACACAGAAAAAAAAAATATCTTATATAACAACTGAGCGGTATGAAACCGAAGTAATTGCTTTGTACCTTTGAGCCGAAATCTTTCTGTAGTTTGATTGGTCCATGTCGTGTAGCTTTAAGTAGCACACACACACACACACACACACACACACACACACACACGCACGCACGCACGCACGCACGCACGCACGCACGCACGCACGCACGCACGCACGCACGCACGCACGCACGCACGCACGCACACACACACACACACACACACACACACACACACACACACACACACACACACACACACACACACACACACACACACACACACACACACACACACACACACACTATTGCTGTTTTATTTGCCTCTGTATTGTCTGAGCATCTGGGTTTTTCCTGTCGTACTTTCCAACACACACTTGCCTGTCTTTTTATACCATCGTGCCTATCTGTCTCACTGCTGTGCCCTTGTGCGTGTCTGTGCATTGATTTCTGTGTCAGGTGGTGTGGAGTTTTGCTTTCCTCTTTCTTCTTGCCTGCCTGCCTGCCTTTGCTTATCATTCTAGCCTGTTTCTGCCTTCATGCTTACTTCCCGACTCCTGCATCGCTGCCTATATCTTCTAGCTGTTTTATGCATTCCTGTCTGTCTACCTTTTCATTTCAGTTTCTTTTGGCTTTTTGCTCCGTCGTGTCTGCCTGCCTGCCTGCCTTTTCTAGTTTTTTTTTATTTTTGCCTTTCTACCTAAACCTACCTTTTCTGGCCTATTTGAATCTTCATTCCTACCTGTCTACCTGTACCTACCTTTTCTAGCCTGTTTGTGTGTGTGTGTGTGTGTGTGTGTGTGTGTGTGTGTGTGTGTGTGTGTGTGTCTGTCTGTCTGTCTGTCTGTCTGTTTTGCTTTTTCTGGTTATTTCTGCCTACGTTCTTTTGCTTTTTTTTTTTTTTTTTTGTGCCTGTGACTGAGTGCCTCTTCATTTATACTTATGTCTCTCACCCTTCTGTTGCTTCATTCCTGTCTGCTTGCTTACCTGCCTACCCGTGCCTACCTTTCCCTACTTATTTGTGTCTTAGTGTCTGTCTCCTTACTTGTTCACTTATGATTTTCTCTTTTTCCTATTATTATTTCTTGCCTACCTGCCTAATTGCATACTTACCTACCTTTGTCTACTTTATTCCAGTATGTTTTGTTTCCCTGCCTGTCATCTTTTGTGCGTAATGTTTATTTTAACCTTTTCTAGGCTGTTTGTCAACCTACCTAGTCAGTTGTGTTTATTTTCTCCTTTCTCTTCCTTCGTGCTTGCCTTCCTACCTACCTGTGCCTACCTTTTATAACCCATCTCTGCCTACCTTTTAAAGCCTGTTTTTGCCTTCTTTTTATGGCTTATTTGAGCCTTCATTTCTGTCTACCTGCCTGCTTACCTGCCTATCAGTGCTTATATGCCTACATTTTTCTAGCTTATTTTGCTCTTGTGCTCACTTGCCTGCCCAACTTTTCATCTTATTCTGTCCCTCTTCTTTGATTCTACCTACCTAACAGCCTGCTATAGCCTGTTTTTACCTCCATTCCTGTCTGCTTACCTGCCTATCGATGAACACCTTTCCTTCCTACCTACACTCTACTATCTACCTGTCTACCTACCTACCTAGTCATCTACGTTCGCCCCACTTCTCCATTCCTTCGTACCAGTTTATCTGCTCTCATGTTCATTTATGCTTGCCTTCGTGCCTGTGCTTTTGCCCGCCTGTCTCCCTACCCACCAATCTGCCTCCCTCCCTGCCTACCTTCCAACCTCCCTGTCTACGTGCCCGACTCTCTGCCTACTTCCCTGCCTCTCTTCCTATCTTCCTGCCAACCTTCCTGCCTCCCTGCCTGCCTCGGTATCAGTTTCACACGGATAAGTACACACCTGTCTGCCCCAACACACAGCACCCATCCTTCCCTGTATACTTACCTATTTGTCAACCCTCCTGCCTACCGCCCCCCTTCTGTGTACTTGCCTATTTGTCATCCCTCCTGCCTACCTACTACCTACCAACCTACCTACCTACCTACCTGTCATCCATGTTGCCTACATACCAACCTACCTACTTGCTAGTTAATTCAGGTTGATCCATTCCATTGTATCTGCCCACCTACCTGCTTTCCTGCCTACCTACACACCTACCTACCTCCCTCCCTCCCTCCCTCCTTGCCTTCCGTTTACCAAGGCGTCTTCATGTTAAATCATCTTGCATATTCCCCATTTATCCTACCTTCACCCCTACTTACTCATCTACCAACCATTTTTTTTCCCCACTCTGGACGTAGTTAAGAAAGGCCGATCTTGAGGTGCGGTAGTCCCCCTGAAACACAAAGACAAAAGCTAGTTGATCACATGTCATCACTTGGGCACTAATACCTTTCATATAGACCTACTGTGATATGGTAATGTGTGTGTGTGTGTGTGTGTGTGTGTGTGTGTGTGTGTGTGTGTGCGTGTGTCGGTAGGGCCGTGGAGGAAGAGCAGTGAAAGCGGTTATAAAGAAATAAGCGTATCTACCTACCTATTTGTCTTCCTGCCTGCCGTCCTACCTAACCCACCCACCTATTCGTCTGTTACCCACCTACCTACTTACTTACCCTCCTACCTACTTACGCACCTACCTCCTTACGCTCCCACCTAGCTACCTACCTTACCTGCCTACGAGCAGCCTACCAACCTACCCTCCTACTTGCCAGCTTGCCTTCCAATGCACCTTTTCTAACTTTAGCCTCCCTTCTTGCCTTCCAGTTTATCCAGATACCTACCTACCTACCTACCTACCTTCCTGTCTTGCCGCCTGTCTGCCTGCCTACCTGCCTACCTACCAGTCCAACCACCCATCAAGTTGCCTGTCGATCTACCCACCCACCCACCTTACCACCTACCTACCTACCTTCCTAACTAGCCACCTGCCTACATACCAGTATATATCAGTCTGCTTTAATCATTTCATCTATCAGTGTCTCTATCCATGCACCCATCTCTGTCTCTGTATCTTCCTACCAACTTATCTGTCTGTGTATGTACGAGTATGTGTGTCTATCTGTATCGTCTGTGTATCTATCTGTCTCTGTCAATCTATCTCTGTCTATCTATCTATCTATCTATCTACCTGTCTATCTAGCATTGGGGTGGGTGCCATGGAGTGCCCGGGGCGACAGGACGCAACCGCACACTTGACACCCAAATGTGGTAATGGCTGCTTCATACAATTACCTCCCCCAACCCCCTTCAGTTTTATTCACCTTCATTCACACCGTCTCTCTTTCTTCTTTCACCTTCATTCACCCCAGTTCTGCTGTCTTTCATTCACCGTCATTCACCTCGTCGCCTCTCCACTCTTTCGTTCGTTCGTTCATTCGTCCGTCTTTGCTATCTTCATACCACCTTTTAATCTTCGGCATCTTTATTTACCCCTACGGTTTGCGTTTTTCATTCTTTGCTTCATCCTTCCTGTGGGCTCGTATTTCTTTCTTACTTTATGCCATCCTTCCTTCCTACTTTCCTTTCTTCCTTCCTTCCCTCTCCTCCCACCTCCCCTCTAACCTTCTCTCATCTTTCCCTTCCTCTTCTCCTGTCTTTCCTTCCCTCAATACCCCATCCCTCCACCATTTCCACCCTATTTCTCCATTTCTTATCCTCACTTCCTCTGCTCTTGCACATACCCTTTTCCCCACCCTCTCCCTTATCCTTCCCTTCCTCCTTCCCTCTCTCTCACTCCTTTCTCTTCTTACTTTTCCATCCTCTTTCTTTCCCATCTCTTCCTTTCCTTCCTAATTACCCCTCCACTGTCTTACCGCCTTCCTTCCCATCTTTTCCTCTTTCCTCCTCCTCTTTCCTTCCCCACTCCTCCCCTTTCCCCCTCATTTCCCCTTCCCGCCCCACCATTCCAACCAGTTTCCCATAGCAGTCCATTTTTTACCCCCTCACCACGTGAAACTGTTCCATCGCACCAACTTTCAGTGCCGAGGTTGGGAACATGTTGTGTTGTTTGTGTCGCTGCTGCTTTTTTTTTATTATTAATATTATTCTTGCTATTTCTTGGCGATAGTTGAGCTTAGGTCGAGCATTTTTTTTTTTTTTTTTTTTTTTTCTGGTGAGTGTCGGTACATCTTTCTTACATGCTTCTTTCCTGAGCTGGCTTTATCATGTGGAAGTAGCAGAAATACAGTGAATATGACGTCCTAGGTTTCAAGGAGTTAAAACATTTTTCTGGACACTGTAGATCCTTGTATCCATCCCAGTCCTACCCTGCTCTGGAGTCCTCGCTCACCCCTCAAGCCGCATTTTAAGGGGCATAGGAGACTTCGTAGCACAACATCGTAAGCAACTTATGTAGCATACTGCACTTTAACATTCTTTTGTATACTGTTGGTTGTTTTAGTATAGACACAGTTTACGCCAGAAACATGCAAGAGGATACTGAAATCTGATGTGTAGATTAAATTGCAAAGTAAAAGGCAATTCCACCTCTCAGAAGCCACTTAGGATACGACTCGCAAATATTCACTCTTGCACCATATTTCTGCGCACCTTCTAATCCTGCGTCTTACTGGAAGGACTTTATGGTCAAGTTTTCAGACCAAATGAATACCTACTGTATAGTTTAATGTTCGAGGTTTTCTAAGACAGCACGAAGAATAGCGTCATTGTTAACAGTTCCTCGAGTAGTTTAGGAAAACCTCGACCATACCATCTTAACCCAGGGCAGCAAGTCTTCCTTCGTTTGGCTGACCTTGTCCACGACTTACCTCAAGCCTGGGGTATATTTTAGAGGGTATTCCTAATGGCTCTTCCTACAGGCCAGAATATTCAGTCCTTTCGTTTACCGCCCTGTGTTTTACAGTGTTGTGAAGGAGACAGCCATTTCTTTTACTAGCTGCTTTTATACCCTTGTTCGTTTATTTTTAGTTATAGTTTTTTTCATTTCTTCCATTTTTTTGTGTTGCTATTACTGTGGAGGAGAGAGACCTGGCTTTCATATCCTTCATTCACGATGTTAAGTTATCTCTACGTACTACACTTAATTACTATGTTGGTACAATTTTCGGTGTTTTTGAAGCTCAGTGACTAGTTCCACTCCTCAACAACATTGGTACAGTACCGTATGGAATTCAAGTGAAAGCCTTGGCAAACTCAGATTACCATTAGGTTCTCTATTGTCTGTCGTGTTCCATCGCTGACAGCTCATAATTACATAGTAGCTTTCTTCATTTCAGTAAGTCCTTGAGTAATAGTAATTCACCTACTGCTTTCTCCACCAAAGATGCTCAGCTAATTGGCCCGTAAGTCTGAACGAGAGGAAGGGAGAATTATTTAATGTGAAGATAACGTCCAGAAGAGCTAAGGTTTTTCATCCCTTCACTACCTAGAGTTTTCTTTTTACTGAATTATTTTTTACTGTCAGACGATTTTATACGAATTTAGAAGAGACTTTTTTGGAGGGGTTAGATATGGCCTTCGTTATCCTTGTCACAGCTACAGGTTCTTACTAAGTTGAATGTAATCGTCCGGGGATAGCAAGAATAATTCGAAACACGTTCTTGGGGTGAAGGGGTTAGAGGCGAGGGAAGGGTTAAGTACGGCAATTTGCGGTGAAAATAAAAGGGGGTGGAGAGAGAGGGAAGAGGCTTAGGAGAGAAAGGCCAGGATAAGGACGGGTGGGTGGGTGCCAGGGAAAGGGTAGGGTTAAGGAAAGGTTACGGAAAGGTTTCTCGATATGTGTGTGTTAGCTTAGATGGGGAGGGGAGGGGAGGGAGAAGTAGGTGGGGAAGGGAGTCAAGTCTGGGTGGGAAGAAGAGGGAGGGGATGAGAGTAGATGGGGAGGGGAGGCAAGGCTGGGGGGAGTGGATGAGAGTGATGGGTGGGGAAGAAGAGGGAAGGGGAGAAGAGGTAAGGCTGGGTGGGGAAGAGAGATAGGGCTTTGGGTAGAACAGGGCAGCTAGAGTAGATGGGGAGGTTGAGAAAGAGAGTATGTGGGGAAGTAGGGTAGGAATCGGTGGGGAGAGGAGGCAACAGAGGGGAGGTGGGAAATGGTGGGAGGAGTAGATAGAGAGGGGATACAGGGATTTTAGAGGTGGTGAGGCAGAGGGGTAGTAATTGAAGAGGTGAGGTAGGGATGGGTGGGGAGATGAGGCAGGGATGGTTGGGAGGTGAGGCAGGGGGGAGGGGGAGTTGAGGTGTCGGGGAGGTCTGAAAAGGATAGTCATTTGGGGGGTGAGGGATGGGGAGAGATAGAGAGAGAACAGGTCTGGAGAACAGCGGGTTAAGGAGAGGCTGCGTGATGTGGGGAGCCTGTGAGTTGTTTAGGGGTAACTGGGGAAAGTGGGAGGACTAGACAACACCATTTTTTTTTTCCTTTATACATAATTATTTGGTCTTTGGATTCACTGTTTGTACTCCTTCATCCTAAGTGCGTTTTTTTTTTTTTCTTGCGTCCAGACGATTTTATTAGCGTAGGTTTTTCTAACTTGAAGGGTTAAATACAGCCCTCATTAACCTCTCCTACCAGGGACGCTCCTGAGGTAAATAAAATCGAGTAACAAGTAAAAATAAGTCATCGTAGTTAAGGAAATGAGCAATATTCAACATTAATGTCTGGTTTTACTCATTTATATCCATCATGAATCTGAAGTCCATGAACATTGCTTCCCTTTTATCCCTCTGACTAGGAATTACGAGACTTTCATTATAATCTCCCTAATATCAGACGATTTTACTCAACTCAGAGAAATCCATTACCAAAAAAAAGTTATTACCTCGAACATAGTGGCCTCAAATAAAAAAAAATCTGGATATATCTACTAATAAGACGATTTTTTTTCAGATCTACAAAACCTCCCGCTTCTCAAAGGGTTAAGGCGCCGCTGTTGCCATGGTTACCGTAATAATTCACAGACATACAAGATATTTCCTGGAGTATCTGAGATTCGGTTTTGCAGGAAGGACAAGGAAAAGAGGCTGCAGAATCTTTACATGTCTCGTGTTCTTCCTCCATAAACAAATCAGTGACGAGAGGGATCTGGTTGTAGGGTTGTTTGTGAATCCTGGTCCCGCTCTCTTTGGGTTTTGTGTGTGTGTGTGTGTGTGTGTGTGTGTGTGTGTGTGTGTGTGTGTGTGTGTGTGTGTGTGTGTGTGTGTGTGTGTGTGTGTGTGTGTGTGTGTCAGAAACCAACAGATGCTGAGGTAGGACGCACAGTCAGAGGTGGGTAACAGGAGGGCTCTGGGGTGTAGCGTGTTCGGCCATCACCATAACTCTTGTGTTACCCATTACCGTAGGAAATTATGTTCTTGGCGTGTGGGAAATAATCACCTGGTACTTGAGTTATATGCGAACTCTGAACACTGCAGGTACGGCGATGCACTTTGAAGTAGACACACAAAATCTACGTTTAGCTCGGGATAAGGTATGATGTTGTTGCTTGAATTATCAGATCTTTACGTACAGCTTTAGGAACGGCATCTCGAAATGAACGGATCTTGAGTTGGCTCTCTTTTTTATTGTTTTTGTTTTTTTCTTGGAAAGGTTTGCGGGCTCCTGGCCTTTGGTTCCTTCTTCCTTGCATAAAAAATAAATAAATATATATTATTCACATCACCCCTTTCTTTAACCTAGGCTAAGATGCGATGTTTTTCCCCCACATTGATCTTTTATTTATATCTTTAATAAACTACAGCTTTGCTTTGTAAATTAGGCACATCAACTCTGTATAGCGGAAGGTAAATGACGACAGCATACTTAAAATCAGCCACATCAACTCTGTAGCACTGGATAAGATACGGTACTACTGTGCACTCTGAATTATAAACATCAAATCAATATATAGTTCTAGATAAGATACAGGGCCCACATCATAGCCCAGTGTATGCTATGGCACTGCACTCTGATACACCCACATCAGATCTTATACAGCTTAAGATCACGGAGGTGCGGTGCTGAGGGGGCGAGGACACGATTATTGAGGGAGGTGAAAGCAGGACCAGGTGGAGAAAATATAAGGGTAAGGAAAAGTTACTCGTAGGGGTGAGAGTGAGGACAGATGAGGTGAGATGGAGGTGGAGGGAGGGAGGAGGATGTTGGGAAGTAAGGAGAGGTGGGCGAAGGGAGAACTCAGGCGAGTGAGGGGGGAAAGGGGGAAGAGCCAGGGAAATGAGGGAGGGGGGGGGATAGTTGAAGATGAAAGGGGCGGTAAATTAATTTGTTTAAAGAGAGGGAAGATAAGGTCTGTAGAAAAGATGTAGGGGTAGAAAGGTTACTGGAGAGCCTCGATGACTTGGAGAAAAGGGCTAATGGAAAGGGGAGGGGGAGGGGAGGAGGATAGGTTGTGTAGGGTAAGGGAGAGGAGGACTAGTAATGGAAAGGGGGAGGGAGAAGAGGAAGAGTAATAGGAGGGAAGAGGGGGGAGTGTGAGGGGGTAGTGGAGGGAAGGGAAAGAGTTAGGGTGAGGCGAGTGTCCTGGTATGTTTGTAGGTATTAATGGGTGTAGAAAGGGAAGGGGAATGAGAGAGGTAAGGTTGGTGGGAGGGGAAAGGAAGGGCAGAGGAGGGAAGGGATAACGGAGGGAAGAGAAAGAGAATTGAAGTGAGCAGTGTGTTCCGGTATGTTAGTCAGTATTAATGGGTGTAGGAAGGGAAGGGGAGAGGGATAGAGAAAGGGTAGGGTAGATGTGGAGGGGAGGGGTATTGTGGTAGTGGATGGGAAGGGAGTACTGGAAGAGGGAAAAAAAAAAGTTGGTGTAGTGTGTCCTGGTATGTTAGTTGCTGTTAATGGGTGTAGAAGGGAACGGGAGAAAGAGCAAAGTAGCTGGGAGTGGAAGGGAGGGGACTGAAAGGGGGAGAGGGAGGGGTAAGGTTATTGTAGAGTAAGAGTGGGGTAATAGAGAGAGAGAGAGAGAGAGAGAGAGAGAGAGAGTCACAGAAGCCGAAGTGCATTAATACCGTAACTGAATGGGGGTTTGAGAGAAAGGTGGTGGGCTGGGGTGGGGACCGAGACAAGCTTGAGACGCGGGAAGGGTTGGTATTAAAGGCAGATGAAGAGATAGCGGCAGGGTGGAGGCTGGGGAAAGGTGTGGAAGATGCGGTTAAAGCGTGGCATTAATAGACGAAAAGGAAAGTATAGAGGCCAGGCATGTGATGAAGGGATTGGAAGAAATATATAGGATTAATTGGATGCTATTAGGCTGGAGGAAGGGCGAAAGGGAAAGCTAAAATTTTGGATTGACGAGAGGAAAAGGAAGGTATTGACGTTGAGGATATGATGAAGGGAGAAATATATCTGATCAATTAGATGGTATTAGGTTGGAGGGAGGAGTACAAGGATAAACTTTCACATTGACGAGACGAAAAGGAAAGTATAGAGTCGGAGGATAAGATGAAGGGATTGGAAGTAGACAGGCTTAATTAGATGGTATTAGAAGTATGAAGTAAGGGAGACATACAAGGTTAAAATTCTGGACTGACGAGACGAAAATGAAAGTATGGAGTACGAAGATGTGAAGGGATTGGGGGAAATGCTCGTATATATGATTCATTGGAGGGTATTAGGTTGGAGAAAGTGTAGAATATAAAGTTAAAAAGATGGATGCACGAGACGAAGGGCTTGCAGATTTATGTATTAATAAAGTTGGCGTTGAAGTGAGAGAAAATGGATCATAATGGATGAAGGTGAGCAGTATTCGGTAAAACGTGATGGATTGATGAGGAGGGAAATATGGAAGTGAATAATAATAGTAATAATAATAATAATAATAATAATAATAATGATGATGGTAATGGAAGAACTACAGCCAGATAATTACGTGGTATTAAGTAGGTGAATGGCGACAATGTTGATAGGACAGGGGAAGATTTATGTAAATAATTAGACAGTGTTAGTTGGGAGAAAGGGAGAAGTGTATAGTTAATCAGGGAGAGATATATAGTTAAAAAGGGAGAAATGTTAACTTGAGGTACTAATGAGGCGAAAAGGAAAGTAAGGAGGTCAATGGTGTATTTATGGGACAGGAAAAAAATATATGTATGAAAAATTATAAGGATAGAGAAGGGTAAGGTATGTGGTTAAAGACAGGGATTAAGTTGATGAAAAAGAATAGTGCAAAGTCAAAGGATACATTGAAGGGATTGGATTATTATAATTTCAGAAGCGATATGTGGTAGAAAGGAGATAGGCTAAGAATATGCGATTAAAAAAAAAGGAACTACTGAGACAAAATAGATGATGTAGAGCTCGAGTATATGATGATGCTATTGGCCAAGGATATGTATGAGAGACTGTAAGATATTAGGTTAGAAAAAGAGATATTATGAAGTTAGAGCATATAGTGATACAGAGTTAGGGGATATAATGACGGGAGTAAAATAATTAACTCCTGGGATTAACAAATATTGGAGAAGGGGGATTTGAGGAATGTATAATTGAAACGAGAGATTAATGAGAAAAAAATGGGAAATACATGGTTAGAATTTTAGATTACTCAAACGAAAGGCTAAACATAGAGTTCCAGGATTTCATGATGGGAGTGGAGAAAATATATTAGATGTTGTATGGATGGAGAATATATATTTAATGTATGGTTAAAAAAAAAAAATGTATTAATGAGAAGAGGAGGGACTTATAGGGGTGAAGAATAATAATGATGATAATTGGAAAAATGACTGAAAAATTAGAGGGTATTAGGTTGGGAAAGGTGAGATATACTGAGTGGTTTCTCGTGTTCTGCGAGGACGGCTCAGTCAACGTTATCAAGGTCTTCTCTGCATCATTTATTCATTTCCTACACCCACTACCACATCGACGCCCACACCAGCACACTGAGCCGTCCCTGCTACTAACGGACCACTCTGTATATGGTTCAAATGGGGGATTGTTGATACGAAAGGGAAAGCATAGACTCCAATAATAATAATAATAATAATAATAATAATAGTAGTAGTAGTAGTAGTAGTAGTAATAATAAGTTTTGAAATGTGTTCACTAGAAATTACAAGAGAGAGATGCGTAATACGTGGTTAAAATGAGGTATTAATGAGACGCAAGGGAAGGTAAAGGGTTGGAGTGTGTTATTAGGAACCGACGAAAATATACCTGGAAAATTATATGGTATTAGGAGAGAATGAAAGTTGGGAATGGATGATCACCGAAATTTATGAAATGAATGGAAGGAAAATATTTAGCTGGAAGTAAAAATGATGGGAGAGGACATAAATTTATTAGGGAATTTAAGTGATGCGGGGATAGTGAAAGTTAACATTATATGATAAAAATGGGAGATTAATAAGACAAAAAAGAGTGGTAGGGTTGGTGAAGGTTATGATGACAATAATGAAGAGGGAAAATATTTGTTTCTGAAAAGTTAAATGTTGTGAGGACGTGAGGAAAGTGAAGACTGTGTGGATAAATTGAGTGACTGATTGGATAAAGAACTGATTATCAAAAACAGACTAAAAAATGGAATTAGGGGCATATCCAGGATTTATGATTAGGGGGGCGGGTATAGTGGATTACGCTTAAGACCTTCAACCAGATTTTGTTGATTTATACCATTTCCAGATCATTGTATTAAACGTGTAGGATGTGGAGTACAGTAATGAAAGAGTTTATCGAAGAAATACGCATTAACTCTGGATACAAAAGGTTGCTGTTTGATGAGTAGTATAATCTGAAAATAACGAATAAAATAAATAATACATCATTGTAGTGAAAAGGTTAAACACACCGGAGTGGGGACTGCGGTGATGGTGAGTGCGGTACAACAACTGTGCTCTCTTCACCTTAACTTGGCCCAGATTTTCATCCTTTTGCAGTTTATTTCACGTACTGTGTAGTTCAATGGCAAGGAAAGACAGTGCAGTGGTTTTGCATCCTTTCCGTAACACTTCTTCGTGGCTAGCATCGTATTCTAGTGTTAACCTATTGTTACAGCTCAGCATTCAAGATGGAGAGATGGCAATTTTGCTCCTAGTTAAAGAATAGTATCATCACCCCTCTCGCCGCAACCACCAACTCTTGCTTAATGTGTGTTAATATTTTTTTCTTCTATAAAGTTAGGTTATAACACATGTCCCAATGCAGTTATATGTGGAGGAGGGCTTTGTGTGTGAACTGGTGTATATAACATGAAATCGTGCCTGAGTTGCATCTTTCACAAATTTCAGACGGACGATTCAGTGCGACTCTAAATATAAAGTATCTGTGGGTTGGGAAAGTGATGAATATGTGGTTGATGAGGGGGGTGTAGACGAATAGGGAGGGGTAAAGGTGAATGATAGGTGATTGAACAGGTAGGATAATGGGGCTGGGGGTTATTACATGGTTACCTTAGAGAAAAAAAAACATCTTTAGTTTTCTCTTAGGGGGTCCGGAACTAATTACTGTTTGTGTTATTACAGGTAGGGTGAAAGGAAAGGGAGTCAGTCAGAAGTATATTAAATGAAGGGGAAGATGAGGAATATATGGTTGTGATGAGGGACGTGTGGACGAATAGGGGAGGATAAAGATGAAGGATATATGATTGAACTGATAGGATGATGAGAGAGGAGGAGATTATATGTAGAAAGACGATGATGAATTTATGATTGTGACAGCGAAAACGGATGGAGGTATATGTTAAAGATTAAGGATATTGATAATGAATAAGAAGGGTATGATAAACAGAGAAGTGTGGTTATTTGTACGTGATTATGATGAGGAACAGATTGGACTAAGTGGGTAGGCTAGAGATTGAGGATATAATGACTGATCTGTTTGGATAATGAAACAGGTGAATATTATTTGCAGAGAAAGGCTGTTTGATGAAAGAAAATGATCCTGGCTACGTAACGGGAAAGGTGAAGAGCTTCGATTATACGGGAAGGTTTGGAGGAAGAGGGTATGATAAAGATGGATATTATTATAGAATTGATAGGATAATGGAACAGGAGAATATTATATGGTTGCCATGGAGACACACGCCTGTCATATTCCTCTGGGGGGGTCTGGTTACTGATTAATATTTTGTGTTTATTTTACAGGTAAGATGGGAGGAAGGAGCTCAGATGCAGACGAAGGTAAGAGAGGGAGGAGGAGGAGGCTTAGAGTAATGCCTGTCAGCTGTACGAAGTTCTTAAGAGAGGGTTGGTGAGTAAAATTAAAGTGTGTGATTATGAATGATTACTGGTTGAACTGGAAGAGGAGAAAAGGTAGAGTTGGAAGAGAGAGAAATTGTATATAATGTATTAAGAGAAAAGATAATATACAGAGGAGATGATAAATGAGAGAGAGAGAGTAGCGTAGGTATACTTGACAA
Source organism: Coenobita brevimanus (assembly GCF_032717465.1). Taxonomy (NCBI): domain Eukaryota; kingdom Metazoa; phylum Arthropoda; class Malacostraca; order Decapoda; family Coenobitidae; genus Coenobita; species Coenobita brevimanus. Next base: position 45,089,174 of record NC_137023.1, on the reverse strand, counting down.
CTTTCTCTGCTTCGCCATAACCTGAGTTCCGTCTTTAGCTCATAACCTCTCTCTCTCTCTCTCTCTCTCTCTCTCTCTCTCTCTCTCTCTCTCTCTCTCTCTCTCTCTCTCTCCTTCATCCATTCCCCACATTCCCCTTTCATTCTCCCCATCACATCACCGCCACTCTGTCCCTCGTCCAAGCCTCACTTTTCCATTAAAATCACGAGGCAGCAGCAAATACAAAATACAAATGGCATCTTCCTGCAGTGGTTTAGGTGAGAAGTGAAAGCACACATGTAAAGAGACATTTGGACAAGAAACCTGCGTCACGGTAAAATACGAACGTGGATTTATTTATCTTTATTTTATTTATTGTATTTATTTATTTAGTGTATTCTTGCCATCTCCAAGTGGTTTTATTTGACTTAAGATTTTTGAACTGGAGGGGTTAGGAGAGAGGCTTTTTGAACTGGAGGGGTTAGGGGAGAGGCTTTCTGAACTGGAGGGGTTAGGGGAGAGGCTTTCTGAACTGAAAGGGTTAGGGAAGAGGCTTTCTGAACTGGAGGGGTTAGGGATGAGACTTTTGGGAAGGATATACACAGCCTTATTAGCCCACTTCCCTGCTTGACATCCTTCCTCAATAGACTCAAGTTTGTTTAGTGGTAACAAGACTGAATAAATAACCCACGTCACCTGATTGAAGGGGTCTAGTATATAGATAACATATACTGGTTAAATTCGGTGGCCGTCAGAGGAAATAATCTAAACTTCCTAGGATGAGAAAGCCCCCATAAGCTGAATAAATAATCTAGTAGTAGTGAAAACCAGATAAGAATGACGTGTAGGAGCTGAAGAGTTAACACCGACACGACTGCTGAACGGAAGACGCAACCATGACGCGTGACTAAGTGCCTTTTTAGTTTTTTCCTTTATCGTGATGAGTTAAGTAGTGGTGGCTGGACTCACAGACAGAACTGATCCCCTGCCACTGGTGAGAAAAGGCTTTGTTTTTACGGACGAACAAAACACACGGGAGGTGTCTGTGTACACTTCCCCTCTCTTGTCCTTCCTGTTGCATCATGAATCATATGTACAAGGAATTGATCGATTATGTTTTAGAAAATTTTGCTTCTGGATCTATAGAGGTGTTTTTTTTTTTACATCCTTCCCTTCAGTTCACTGGATAAAATATACAGCTAAGAGTATATGCTTTTCGACAAGATCACGCCAAAAACAAAAAACGTTTTGGAGTGGATCCCAGCGTGATAGTAATACAACACTATTTTCCTTCCCCCCCCCCTCCATTTTATTCACCCCTCTCTTTCTCTCCCTCTTAGTTTTTAACCTGTTTACCCAAAAGTACCCCCCCCCCCCTCGTAGAATCCTGAATACGCCCTTGCTGTGTGGTTGGTCAAGTAAGTGGATTCACGCCTGAGAGGTAATGCTTGCCACGACCCCCTAATGTACTGCACCCTTCTTACACTTCATCCGTCTCGCTGTCTAGTTCCGACCCTCTTGCTACTGATATTACGACTGTCACCACCATGACCAGTACCACCACCACCCTGATACTACACAACTGCTGCTGCTACGTCCACTACCACTACCACGACCACCACCACCACATTAGAACACCAATTATATTTCTCACTGCCATCATTGCACCGATGCCACACATTTGTTCCTACTGTGTCCTCTGCTGTTATCACTATCTTACCTGCTGCTGTCATTACCAGTATCACACAACCACTACCAATAATACCACTGCTACCATCACTAAGACACTGCTGCTGCTGCCACCACTTCCGTTGCGTTTGTCACTACCATTACTTCTGCGGTCACCACCACCACCACCACCACCACCACACGTCTCTAGCGGTGGTAAAGTACAGCATGGTTTTCAGCGTACCAAACTAGAGGGAATATTAAAACGTCAGCCGATATATTCACAATTTTCATTTTAATTGTGCGTGATTTTTTTTTTCATTCTTTTATCTCTTCACGCACACGTAACCGACAGCAAACGAGTGATTAATAAAGAAAAAAAGACATACAGTTTAAGATAAGTCTGATAATAGTTAAATGCTATAGAGATTCTTTTTAATCTAATATGCAAAATAAATTGCTAAGGAAGAGGTATTAGCGTCGTAAGCCGATGAGAATGCAGGCCCTTTTCCTTATCCTCCCTCCCCTCCATCATGTAACTCACAAGACCTAAAAATATTTTACGGTGGGTCAGAACCACCACACTGGAATGTTTTGGCCAATCTGCGTTTGTTTTCTTTACGGTCTATATCAGTCTACTTATCTGTACAAAGGGGCCCCGGAGGACACCTCTCCCTTTTTTCCCCTCCTTTCTCTTTTACGCATCCTTCGTCACTCCCTCCCATGTCTGATATTTACTTTCTCCCTCCTTTTTCCTCCCACTCATCCTTTAACTTCTTCCGTCGTCTGATCTTCCTCTGTGTTCTCCATTTGTCCCTCTCTCTTCATCCCCACTGCCTTCATTCCTGCTCTGAAGGTTGAAGTGTAGTTAGGAGGATGGCAGGACAGACACAGGCCACAGACGGTGAAACAGAAGATAATGGCGGTAGACTGTGGTATGGTGTAGGTTTGGTTATTTGTTATGGTAGTAGGTTTGGTTTGGTCATTTGTTTGTGGTAGTAGACAGTGGTTTGGTGTAGGTTTGGTTAGTTGTTATGGTAGTAGATTTAGTTTGGTCATTTGATTGTTTGTGGTAATAGGCAATGGGATGGTGTAGGTTTGGTTATTTGTTGCAGACAGCGACTTTAATTTGCGAGCGTTCACCCTGCAAACTCGATGGTAGTCAGGGGATTCGAACTAAAGGCAGAGCGTCCTCCAACCATCACCCAAGTACCAAACCGACCGAGCCATAGAGTCGTCCCCCTCCCCCTTTCCCCTCCTTCACTCATTTTCACCCCACCTCATCCCCTCTGCTCTCCCCTCTCCGTCTTACTTCCGTCTCAGCACACTCCCCTCCCTTCATTTCTTCAGCCCCCTCCTCACCTCGTTATTTCTGCTCTCACTTACGCCTTTCCTTCCCCCCTCACACCTTTCCCCTGTCTTCCTACCCTCTACTCACTGTCCGCCCTCCCCACCCCCCATCTTCCCATCTACTCTTCCATCATCCTCGTCTTTAGTTGTTACTCTTGATCTCCTCTCCCTCCTCTCTTCCCTTCTTCTCTCCCTTTTCCCCTCCCTCATCATCCTCTCCACCTACTCTTCTCCATCCATCTTTCCTTCCTTCCTTCCTTCCTCTTTCTTCTCTACTCTCTCTCTCATTCTGTTCCCTTTTCCCTTCCCTCCTCCCTCCTGTCTTCCTTTTCAATTGTCCCCTCGTCAGCCTCACCCTTTATTCTCCTCGCTTCCCTCTGTTCAGCCTCTCCCCTCACTCTCCTCCCCCTCTTTCCCACTTCTCCTCTTCCCTTCCCTCCACTTCATTCATCCTCCCTCTCCTCCACTTCTTTCATCCTCCCTCTCCTCCTCTTCACCCCTCCTCTTACCCCCCTTCTCCCTTTCCTCACTCAGTCCTTACCCTCTTCAACCCCTTCCTTCACTCTCTTCCTTCCTCCTTCCCTCTCCTCCTCTTCACTCCTTTCCATCTCTCCCCCTCTTCGGCCCTTCCTCCCACTCTCCTCCCTCGCTGTGTCTTTTCCCCCTCTTCCTTCAACTTTCCCCTTCCGTCTCTTCACCCTTTCTGCTTTCTGCCTCTCTCCTTTTACTCTTCCTCCCTCCCTTTCGCAGTTTCCTTCGTCCTCTCTCTTAATCCTCCCTTTCCCTCCTACCGCCTCTCTCATTCTACTCCCTTTCTCCCTCCATCCTTCCCCCTCCCCTCCCTCTGTAGAAAGCGAGCCCTCTTCCCCTCCGGCGCTATGCCCAAGAATTCCTCCCATCATCATCATCATCCCTTGCCTCATCTACCGCTACCTCTACCCCTTTCTACCCATTCATCTACCACTGCTACCCTTTCATTTACATTCCTTCTTTCATTTACGTTTCTTTTCTCAGTTATTTGCCTCTTCTCGTACACATCATCTGTCTCTACTTTCTCGAATTAACTTACCTTCTTTCACTTACATATCTTTTCTTAGTTATTTGCCTCGTTCTCGGACACCGCCTGTACCCCTGCTTTCTCTACCCTTCCGTCTACCTCTTTCCTCTCCCTTCGTTTACGTGTGTTTATCTTCTTCGTTCATTTTTTCGCCTTTCACCCTCTTTCTCTGTTTCATCTGCCTCTGTACGTCCGTCTGCTGCCATTATACATCCAGTTGCGTTTCATCTTATTTTTTCCCTCTCTAACTCGTCATCTATCTATTCTTTTTTTCTTTTCTGCTTTTTCTATGCTTATTCATCTACCCCTTTCTTCTCTTTAAATTGCGTTTCATTTCTTCTTTTCGTCAATATTTCACAGCTTTCTGTTTATTCATCTGCCAGTAGTATTGTGTCTCTTACGTCTTTACTTTTCCGCATCTTTCTCCTATACCTCTATTTTATCTCGCCTGTTTAAACTACTTTCTACCTCTTCTACCATATCTTCAGTTGTTTGTAGCATCAGTTCTTTGTCAACCCTTTTCTGCTCTTCTTCTCTTTAGTTTTTTCATCACGTTTGTACCTCACATAATTTCGTTTTTCTTCTCTTCTGCATCTGACTCACCTACCTCTGCATTTTCTCCGTCTTTTTCTGCCCTTCATCATTCTCTTGCCTCTACTTTTTAATCTGTCTTCCTCTATTTCATTTAATCTTTAGTACACGTTTCATTCTGCTTCTTTCTGTTTCGCTTTTGCCTTTTTCAATTTCTCTTCTCAGCGTTGTCGTGTAGCCTTCATCACCTTCAAAACAACTTTCTTCACCTTCACCATCATCATCATCACCATCATCATCATATCACACTTTTTTCCTACCCTTACATTCTGAGTGGGTGGGTAAATGAATTATGAATAGGTGAATAAATGAATTAACATGAATTAACGTAAATTGTGTTGTGTCAAGTTCGAGGTGTATACAGTGTTAAAGCAGTGTCGAAGTGTTGTCTTCATTGTTTGTTCATCTGCATGTGTGTGTGTGTGTGTGTGTGTGTGTGTGTGTGTGTGTGTGTGTGTGTGTGTGTGTGTGAGTATGCAGATGTTTGTATTAGTAAACTGTGTGTGTGTGTGTGTGTGTGTGTGTGTGTGTGTGTGTGTGTGTGTGTGTGTGTCTTATCCAGCGTGCATCTGAAAGTGTAAGTGTGTGTGTTGGTATGCGTACCGTGGTTTGAGCGCGTGTGCATGTGTGTGTGTGTGTGTGTGTGTGTGTGTGTGTGTGTGTGTGTGTGTGTGTGTGTGTGTGTGTGTGTGTGGACCTGTCTCAAGTTGGGCCTGTTTTTAGGCAGTGTGTGTGTGTGTGTGTGTGTGTGTGTGTGTGTGTGTGTGTGTGTGTGTCTGGACCTGTCTTAAGTTGGGCCTGTTTTTAGACAGTGTGTGTGTGTGTGTGTGTGTGTGTGTGTGTGTGTGTAGTAATTGTATTCGCCCAAGTATGCAAAAAAAAAAAATTAATACTTATGGGCATGTGTATTTATGTATGTGTTTATATCTAGGCAACTTGTGCTTTCGTTTGTGCGTGTGTGTTCATCCATTTGTGCATGTATGTAGGTCAGTTTGTGCTTATGTGTGCGTCAGTTTTGCGTGTGTGCGCGTCTATTTGTGCGTGTGTACTTCTGTTTGTTCGTGTGTATGCGCCCTTTTGTGCGTGTGTGTGCATCCATTGGCGTGCATTTGAGTGCGAGATGCCGGCAATGAAGGTTAGTGCCCCAAAACTGGCGGAGAATGTCCTAATAATGGTGGAGGTGGTGGTGGTGGTGGTGATGGTGGTGGTGGTGTGGTTGTAGTGGTGGTGGTGGTGATGATGGTGGTGCGGTTGTAGTGATGGTGGTAGTGGTGTGTTTGGTGGTGATGGGGAGTGCAGTTGTGTTGGTGATGGTGATAGTGGAGGAGGTAGGGGTGTGCGGTTGTGGTAGTGATGGTGGTGGTGGTAGAAGTAGTAGGTGGGTGTGGAGATGATGGTGGCAGTGGTGGGTAGAACCATTTTGAGTTCTTTATCATTCTCCCTGTCCAATTCTACCTAAACATATTAGCTTTAGCCCTTCTTTATCCTTCCTTAGCTCCTTCAGCTTTCTCCGAGCAAATCTGTTGTTAATATTTCTATTTTTCTTCTATTCCTCATTTTTTCGTTCTTCATTTATGTTATGGCTTCCTTAAAATTTTCTCTGTGGATAATTTCTCTTTTTACGATATTTTTAACTTCTCGTCTGTGTCCCCCATAATGTTTAATACTGTATTTTCCGATGCTGTCACTACCAACTTTCTAATCATTTGTACTGAGACGTCTTGTGCTCTCCCACCGTTCTGTGCTTTCTCTGTTAAAACCTTTCTGTATTATCTTCTGTACTTCATTCGTTTTAACAAGGCGGAGATTTTCGTCCTTTTGCAGCTTACTTCCCATAGTTCAGTGGGAGAGTAAGGATATCTACGGTTCTGCACCCTTTCCATAGAACTTCTTCGTGACTAGCAGTAGCACCATATTCTAATCTCTTCTCATAGCTGAACATTCATGATGGAGGGAAAGTAATTTTACGCTCAGTTAAAGTAAATAGATTATAGTTATTTCACTTCCACTTCCAACTTCTGTTTTTTATTGTTTCCTTTTGTGTCCCATGGTAGGCCTACTGTATACGGATTTTCTTTACCATCGTCCGTGCTTTCTCTGCCAAGCATCTTCTCTATTCTCACTATCTTCTGTCTCGCCAACTGCTCTTTCCAGTTCTGACTTTCTTTCTGTATTTCCAGGAAATTATCGTTTGTGATCCAAGCATTCTACACGTCACTGCCCTTTAGGCATTCTGTGCCAACCATCTTCTGCACTCCCACTTCTGACCTTCTTTCTTATAGCCTTTCAAGAAATTTACCCATTCCTTTCCTTGCGTTCATACTCTATCTGATTACCATCTTTTGTTTTCTATGCAAGCAGTGTTGTATGCACTTATAACCTTTTTTGTCACTGCTTTTACAGAAACATAACCATTCTTTTCCATGTGTCTCTGCCGTTCTCATTTATTTTACCACCCCTTATGTTTTTTTTTCCCAAATGTCTTTAAAAGTTTCATTGGCCACCACATTGCCATCTGTGCTTTCTAGTTCTATACAATTGTCACCACAACTTGTTATAAAATAGCCATCTCTCCACCTTAAATGCTGAGGATGTAGAGCCGTAGCAGTGACCTTTACTGCCACTGAACTACGTGAAATGAGCTACAAAAAGACGAGAATCTGGACCAGGTTAAGGTGAAAGTACTATAGCTTTTAGTTTTAGTGTTTAAAGGAAAGTATCGATTTTTTCCCATGCCTCTATACTCGTTCTTTTATGTATTTCATCCTCTAACCTTTCTGCCTTTAAAATCTAATACTGTTTTCCTTTGCATTTGGCAACACCGTCTGTGCTTTCCAAATCTAAGCTCTTCTCTGAGGCTGTCCATATCCGCAACTGGGCTATATTTGTCTGCTCTGTTCTTAGCCTACTCTCGCTCCAGCACCGGGCATACTAGTATTCATACGGTAACTGTTCTCCCTCTCACCTTCGAAAGCTCCTCTGTATTCTCCCTACACGTCAATGTCAGTTTCTGTGTTTTCTGTGTTGTCCTCTCACTGTCCATAGCTTCTGTTGATCTACTCCGTTCTCTGTGTCTTTATGATAAGTTTTGTGCCTTCTTTGCCCACTTTCACGCCTCTGGTTTCCTGTATTTCAGCTCGTCCGTAGTCTCCCAGCATCCTTAGTAGCAATTTCTGTGCTTTCTGTGTCGTCGGATCATAATATCGTTGTCATTGAGGACTTCTTGATACCGCTTCCTCTGCAATTTATTTCGTCACATGGCACGTTAGTATTGTCTCTCTTCTGTATCGTTATTATAGTTGGCATTATGAAGGGAATTATTAAGTGGTTATTATCCTGTTATTGTTTATTAATCAGGGTTTTGTGCTTTTAAGTTTTCGTGTATCGTTACATCATCCAAGTCTTCTGTTTACAATCGCTCCGTACAGTCTAGCCAACATCATGTCAGATTTCACCATGTCTCTACTCTTGTACTGTTTACTTTCATGTGTGCTTACAGCTTCATTCATGTTATAGCCTACTTGTCATTGGTAAGTCTCAAAAGTATTTACTTATCTGTACATCATTATCATCATCATAATCATCGTTGTCCTAGTTCTCTACCTATCCTCACTTTTATGCTGTTACACACACACACACACACACACACACACACACACACACACACACACACACACACACACACACACACACACACACACACACACACACACACACACACACACACACACACACACACACACACACACACACACAAAGCATACCCAGCGAAAATCATCCACACACATCATTTCACTCACCATTCGGACCTCGAAACCCTCGACACATTTTCAGTATGTGTACACTTACATCATTCTCTCTCTCTCTCTCTCTCTCTCTCTCTCTCTCTCTCTCTCTGACCTTTTGTTTTAACATTTCCTGCTGACAGTATTAACAAGCCACACCTAATTTTTTATTTTACAATAACGAAGAACCCTCCCAGTAATTAGAGAAACTATTAACCATGACATTTAATAATTTCAGAAGGTTAACTAAATAAAACCCTTGAAAATAACCCTAACACTTTACATCACCGCGCTTATTAGGCCAGTAAAAAGATAAATGTCAGAGTGGGAGTTGAAAGAGAAGCCAGCTGGTTAGGGTGGGTTGGGTTGGGTTAGGTTAGGATAGGGTAGGGTTAGGCTGGGTTGGTTTGTGTAGGTTAGATTAGGTTAGATTAGGTTTGATTTCGTTTGCATTGGTTGGGTTGGGGAAGGTTAGGTTAGATTAAGTTAAATTATGATTAGGTTATTTTAGGTTAGGTTTGGCTTGGCTTGGTTTGGTTGAAGTTGGTAGGGCTGGATTGGATTGGGTTAAGTTAGGCTAGGTCATGTTATGTTTGGGTAGCATATGTTGGTAAAAGACAAAATGAAAGAGTGTGAGTTGAGAGGCATTTAGCTTCGGGTCTTCCCTTCCACAGCCACCAGCACTCTTCCCTCTGCGACGTGACGAACTGCTCGGCCTCTTCTGTCTTTTTCCAAGCCTTTCTCGTTATTTTTTCCATATCCCTCTCATTTTGCATCGCTAAACATCCATCTTTAACGCGCTGTATACTTCTGCATGACATACCTACCTTCCTTTTTGTGTATACTTACCTGTGTTTTCAATACCTACCTACCAGCTGAGCAGTATGTATTTGCTTTTTACCTGTCTGCCTATCTATTTCTTTGTCTATCTCTCTCTTTCTCTAGCTGTCTATCTGTCTGTGTACTGTATCTATCTGTAGTGTGACTGTTTGCTATCTACATTTGTCCATTCACCAGTTTGTTTATCTCAGACCATCCATAAATCAGTCATCTGTCTTCCCATCCATCCCTAAAATTCTCCGCCTGCCCACCCCAGCTTAAAAATAGCCCTGCCGAAATTGAGGACATTGTGTTATATGTCAAAAGAGAGAGAGAGAGAGAGAGAGAGAGAGAGAGAGAGAGGAGCAGGAGTAAGCTGGAGTATGGCGGCGGGCGAAAGTCACTTCTCTCTCCTCCTCCACCACTACTACCACTTTCTCCACCACATCCTTTACGCTGACGCAACATCTCCTCTTCCCCCCTCCCCCTTCAGTTTTTCTCTCTTCTCTCCATCCTCCTCCTCCTCCTCCTCGTTCCCTTCCTCCTGATTTCTCCTTCCCATCCTTTCCATAGTACAGTTTTATCTTTTGGTTCACATCTCATTTATCAAGGTTTCTTATGTTTTTTTGTCTTTCGTTCTCTTCATTGCTGTTTTCTTCTCTTTCTGCCGCTCCTTCTCTTCCTTTCCTGAACTTTTCATTCCTCTCCCTTCCCATATCTTTCGGTCTTTCATCCTTTATCTTCTCATCTTTCATGTCGTCCTCCCCCTCCTCCTCTTCTTCGTCTTCCTTCCACTGTTGGTCTCCTCCTCCTTTCCTGTGTCTTCTTTTTCATACATCTCTTCCATTTGTTATCTTTTTGTTGTTTAGTTCACATTCCCGCATTTTTTACTCCATCCCCATCCTTTGGCTGATTCTGTTCTCCTCCTCCTCCTCCTCCTCCTCCTCCTCCTCCTCCTCCTCCCCCTTTTTTTTTTTTTTTTTTTTTGTCTTTGTCCATGTGGCATCCGCTGATACTTATGTCACCCTTATTCTGATATATTACACTGGTTAACATTCCTTTATCCATTCCTTGTATTTTCCTTTAATTTACCTTTCAAAAAATTTCTCACTTTTTTCCCGTACCCCCTTTTCTATTTATTACCTTTCTCTGATCAAACATATACTCCTGTGTTTAGCAAATATTAGTTTGTTTTTTTTAGCTCTCTTCTCGCTTTCATTTTTTTATCGTTTCGTCTGTCTCGTATCAGCCTTCGTTTACCCTAATCTTTAGCTAATTACCCATTTCCCATCTTCCTTTTAATTACCCATCCCATTAGCACATTCCAGGGCCCCTCGCACGTCTGTCAGAGGAATACAAACAGAGTGGAAGGGGAAGGAGGAGAGTAAGGGTGATCTTGGGTTAGCGGGGTTTCTCTCAGGTGTTCATAATTATTTGGTGGTAACTTGCGGGCTCATGGCCTTTGGTTCCTTCTTCCTCGCATAAAAAGAAAAAAAAAAAAAGAATAAAATGCCTAAGTGAATATCCATAGCTGAGAGAGAGAGAGAGAGAGAGAGAGAGAGAGAGAGAGAGAGAGAGAGAGATTATTTTGTCATTTGGATTGGTTTGGGTTGGATTTCCTCTTAAAGTATCGTCGGTTTGTGTTCATATTACCTCACTGTGCTACTCTCACAGCTTGAATACTATGCCGTGGATTCAGATGAGCCGTAGCTGTGAGGAAGGAAAGAGTCTTCTTGGTTACTAGTCGCATTAACCCTCTAGGCTTACTGCACTTTGCCGTCAGCGGAGCTGGAATGGGTTAGAAATCTTTGTCCATAAGAACAAGCCGACAGTTGTCTTAAATTAGCCCGAAAGCAGTACGCTAAGTGGGTCTACAGAAACAGAAGGACAAAATTTTGAGTTCTTCAGACAAATCAATTATCAGACAGGTACAAATCATGGCCAGATGGTTACCGTCGCTTCCCTGCCAGTTGTGACCAAGGAAAATGTTATTTGAAAAAAATATATGATACCAGTAAGAATACACAACCCAAGAATATGAGAAGGAAGAATATTCTCTGACTTTCGGAGAGGCGTGAGAAATGCTGAAGATAGGGCACAATGCTGGCAGGATGTTTTGCTCTTGATAGTACGATGTGCAGTAAGAGATAAGATCATTGCTACAGAAGGCTCAGACATGCCAGGATTGACTTTAAAAGCAATGTTCCAGAGCAGACATATGCGTTTACAGACAGCAACACGTAGAGATCACACATTATTTTTACTGAAACTGCTACTGAAGGTACGATTTTTTTTTTCTTTTTTTAAGTGCGAAAGCTTTTACTCACGCAGTAATGCTTGGGTAATGATCACTTATTTTCACAGTTATTTGAGAAGTGGCACTTCATATCTACGGAGATCAAGAAACATTATTCAGACAGCGATGCATAGCGATCAGACGCTAATTTTGCCGACACAGTTACAGATAATGACTTTTATTTTTACTGAAAACCAAGATAGTTTTAACCAGACAGTGACTGCAAATCAAACATTCCTTATAGTGACTTAGTTGTAGGTAAAATATATAATGTACCGAGAGCCAAAAGAGGTAACTCGTATCCAGACTAGAATGCATAGTTACACATCAGACATTAATTTTCCTAATGTAGTTCCAGATGACTCATTTATTTTTTACTGTAATAGGAGATAGAAAGTTCAGACAGGCCTGCATACTTAGAGATCAGACAGTCCTTTTTTACTGACGAAGTAGTTGTAGGTAAGATATTCTATTTTTTCCTGAAAGCCAAGATTGACGGTCCAGACGCCGATGCCTAGTTACAGATCAGCCTTACTTTTACTGGAGCCGAGACCAGGGCCTGCGCAGACCAGGCACCCGGCAGGCAGGCGGGGTGGTAGGCTGGTTGTGAGAGACAGACAGACAGATGGAGAGAAAAAGATAGATGGAGAGAAAGAAAAGCAAATGGAGAGAAAGACAGATAAGGTGAAAAGCAGACAAATGGGGTGGTGGGCAGACTGACAAGGGAATAGACATATAGACAGGGCGGTAAGTAGTCGGATAGAGCGGTAGTCAGACAGGCATCGTGTTTGGCAGACAGGCAGGTTGATAGACAGACAGACGGGGTGGTAGGTAAGCAGACAAGGTGAAAGGCAGGCTGACGGGATGGTAGGTAGGCAGATAATGTGGAAGACAGACAGACACGGGATGATAGGAAGACAGATAGGATGGTAGGCAGACAGTCATGTTGATAGGAAGCCATTGGTTGGTAGGCAGACTCACTGGATGGTAGGCAGATAGACGTGGTAGTAGGCAGACAGGCAGACGGGCGGCCACTGCACCCGTCTACTTGTTGGGGGAGGGGGGAGCTAGTAGGAGGCTTCCAGGAGAGAGGAGTGGGGCTTAAGAAGGGGGAGAGCCTACCTATTGCCTCCTCTTCCTCCCACCCCCCGTCCCACCACACCTGTCTGATAGTACTGTCTGGCACTCACCTCCTTACCAGACACCAGCAAGCGCCCTCACAGTCTCCCTCCCTCTTTCTCTCTCTGTCTGTTTGTCTGTCTGAATATGTGTGTCTGCCTATGCTTGTGTGCCTGTCTTGTCTTCCTGTCTTCTTGTCGTTCTCTTTTGGTCTGCGTCAGTCGCTTGTATCGTTAGTTTATCATAATCTTCGTCGTCGTTATCGTCGTCGTCGTCGTCATCAAGAACTCACTCTTCGTGCATTGAAAAATTAATCCAACCGTCTGCCTCTGTTTTTCCCTCCAGTTGTCCATCCATCAGTCCATCTCGGTGTCTCTCAGTCGTATTATTTTTCGTTTCCAAATGCGAGGAGCCAATCTGTAGTGTAATATATATAAGGGTGGATAGTTTTAGTACGAGATTATTTGTGATACGATGAGTTCTGCCTGCATTTGTGATTTATGTGTCTGCCTTTTTTGTTTTGTTGTGAAAGTTTGATAGTTCTCCAGGTTTTTGTACTTTCCTTTTCCGGTATCTCTCGTGCCTCTTGTAGCAGTGGGAAAGAGGATGATAATGATGATGATGATGATGATTGCACTCTCCCTGTTCGTACTCACTCACTGTTTTTCACTCACGCTTAGTTCGCTCTCACTTTTCATACGCTTCATTCCGTCTCTCACTTAACTCTCACTCTCACCCTTCCTTTAACTCTCATTGTCACACTTTCATTCTAATTCTCAGTTTCATTCTTTTTTCCTACAACTTTTCCCTCATTCTTATTTTTACCTTTTCTTTCACTCTCACTTACGTTATCTTTCAGTCTCTTTCATTCATGCCCTCTCTCACTCACTCAGTCTCACCCTCTCTCTCAGTTTCACAGCCTCATTTTCACCCTGTCTTTCACTCTCACCCTCATTCACTTTGTCTTACCGCCCTTTTCACTTTCTCTCACCCTTTTTGTCCCTCTCACCCTATTTCACTCACCATTTCCTTCTCTCTTTCACCCTCTCACTCTATCCTTCACTCTCCTTCTTATTCACTATGCCGTACAGTTCTTTGACTTTTTCTCACCCTCTTCATCTCTGTCATCCTACTTCACTGTCACTCTTTCTGTCTCTCCTACTTTTTCACTCTCCTTCACTCTCCTTCTTAGTATCTGTTCCATTTTGCTTTAGTCATACATTCTTCCAGGTTAAACAGTAGCAAAATTTTCCCTACCATTGCCATGACCATCCAGACCACTGAGCACCATAATTTCCACCATAGCTAACCACCATGATCACCAGTACCATCTTCTCCCAGTGCCATTTTCACCACTACCATTCTCACTGAGTCGTACTGTTGTTATCTACTACCAGCCCAAGTTTTCCTACTACTGTGACTACCACTACTATTACTGCCATTCCTTCCCCTATTACGACCCCCGTTATTGCTGTTACGTACTCCTATTACTACCATATCCTTTATTTGTAGCTTTACCACCATTACAACCATCACTACCGCTACCATAGCTGCAACTATCACCATTCCTTAACTGTTGCTACCATTACAGCCACTACTACTACTTATGTTACTACTACTGCTGCTACTATTACTACTACTACTACAACACCATACAACTCCCTCTACCATTCCACTTTCACGACCATCATCAAGCCACTGCAACCATCATAATATACCACCACCACCACCACTACTACTACTACTACTACTACTACTACTACTACTACTACTACTACTACTATAATCAACATCCATCATTAGCACCTTTCTAACTCTACCAACGCTACCACTATAACCATCCCACCACCACTACCATCATCCAGCCACCACAACCACCATCCCACCACTGTCTTACCACTCCCCCTACTGCCCCACCATCCCAACTACCACTGCTCTGACCACCACAGCTACCACCCTCCTGACCACTACCCTCACCACGATTACCATACAACACCCATTACCATAAACGAGCATCCACTAACGACTGTAACTACCCACCACCTCAACCACAACACACACCACTACTCTGAATGTCACTGCTACCATCCACGGCTGCCATTACTACCATTACTGCAACTACTACTATTATTACAGTTACTATCACTACCACTGTTCACATGAGGCCTGTTACCGCTATAAATGTCATTGCTTTCATCCACCAGTACTACTAAAATGTCACTGCTACTATAACTACCACCACCGCGTCAGTATGTACTCCTACCATAACTATCACTACCATTATGACCACAAGACCTGCTGGAACTTTACATGTCACCACTCTAATACTAACATTGGCTACTGCTGTTACTAGTGCTATAACCAATATTGTTGATGTACTCGTATGTGCCAGCTTCACTACCACCATTTACACAACTACCACCACTATCATTATTACAACAACTGCTACCACCACAGTTACCACAGCTACTACCATTACCATGACTTCTACTGCCACCATTACTCACACTGTTGCTATCTGAATTACTACAACTATTACCACATTCCTGCAGCCACCACTACCACTACCATCACAACCATTACTCCAGCAGCCACTACCGCAACGACTGGTACCATTATTGTTCCCACTACCACTTCTATTACCATCACCACCACCACCAGTACCATCTCTCCATCAATGCCCTTACAATACCAAGTCGCTACCATAATTATTACCATCATATCCTTCCATCACCATATCCATCACCATCACAGTTACATTATTTTCACCACCATACGCACACCTTGCACCACCACCGTCACCACCACTACCTCCATCATAACATAATCACCATCCTCACATCACCCCAACACACTCCCTATTTCCCTCCATCATCTTCACCCACCGTCCCACCTCTCCACCTCCATCACATTAATTCCATCTCCACTACAGCCTCATCTCTTCACCACACCACCATTACACCTCGCCACCATAACCACCATCTCACCTCTTCCACCTCTTCATCATTACTTCTCCACCACTTCTCCAACATAACCACATGCACCACCTTTTTACCTCCATTAGCACCAACACACCTCTTCCATCTCCAGCACAACTGCCACCACTACCACAGTCCCTTCATCACCACCACCACAGTTTCCCATCTCTACCACCTCTTCACCACCACAATCTTCCCTCTCCATCCCCTCTCCACCGTCATCTTCAGCATCTCAGCGGGGCCCCGGCATCACCAACATTAGGATGCTCCCCACACCACCACCACCTTCACACAGCATGCCACTTTCACTACAGGAATGTTGTCCTCCCTCACTCACTACCCTCACCTTCCCTCACTCTCCCTCACTCTTCAGAACCTCTCTCTCTCTCTCTCTCTCTCTCTCTCTCTCTCTCTCTCTCTCTCTCTCTCTCTCTCTCTCACACACACACACACACACACACACACACACACACACACACACACACACACACACACACACACACACACACACACACACAC
>NC_137023.1:45063013-45068013 GCF_032717465.1 Coenobita brevimanus | reverse complement strand
TGCAGGATTAATCTGAATATTATTAAACATTAGTGGGTATACCTGTGGAAGATTTTGTCGGGTTGATAGGTGTAAGAACTGAGTCTTAGAAGCATTAAAGACAACCATATTATTTTTACCCCAGTCAGAGATATGAGCCAAGTCAGACATTAGGTGTGCCATAGCCTCATCCCTTGTTTCTTGAAGTAACTGTTGAGATGGGCGTTGCGGGAACCGAATGGAAAGGTGAAGGTTGGAGTCATCAGCAGATGAGTGGATAGGGTTAGATGTACAGCTTAGAAGATCATTGATGAATAAAAGGAAGAGAGTTGGTGATAGGACAGAGCCCTGAGGAACACCACTGTTGATAGATCTAGGAGAAGAACGATGGCCGTCTACGACAGCAGCTATAGAACGACCAGAAAGGAAGCTAGCGATGAAGGTACAGATAGAAGGATAGAAACCGTAGGAGGGCAGTTTGGAAATTAAAGATTTATGCCAGACTCGATCGAAAGCCTTTGAGATGTCAAGTGCAATGGCAAAGCTTTCGCCAAAGTCCCGAAAGGAGGATGACCAGGAGTCTGAAAGGTAGGTGAGAAGATCGCCAGTGGAGCGTCCCTGACGGAACCCATACTGACGATCGGAAAGAAGGTTGTGATAGGAAAGATGCCTTAAAATTTTTTTATTGAGAATTGACTCGAAAACTTTTGAAATACAGGACGTTAAAGCAATTGGACGATAGTTGGAGGGTTGGGAGTGGTCACCCTTCTTTGGGACTGGCTGAATGAGAGCAAACTTCCAGCAAGAAGGAAAGGTACAAGTTGACAGACAAAGGCGAAAGAGTTTGCCTAGGCAGGGTGTAAGCACAGAAGCACAGTTCTTGAGAACAACAGGAGGGACCCCATCAGGCCCATATGCCTTGTTAGTACTGAGGCCAGTAATGGCAGAAAATACATCAACTGAAGAAATTTTAATGTCAGCCATGAGGAAGTCAGAGGGGGAAGTGATGGAGGAACAGCACCGGAATCGTCTAAGGTGGAATTGGAGGAGAAAGTCTGTGCGAAGAGATCTGCTTTATCAGTAGAAGAAATAGCTACAGAACCATCAGAGTAGAAAAGAGGAGGGAAGGATGATGAGGTAAAGTTGTTAGAAAGATTTTTGGCAAGGTGCCAGAAGGAGCGGGAAGAATTCGAGTTGGAGAGTTGAGAGCATTTAGTATGGATGAAATTATTTTTAGTAGAGCGAAGAACAGACTTAGCACGATTCCGGGCAGAAACGTAAAGATTATGTGATTCAGGGTGGGTTGGCTCCGGTACCTTTTGTAGGCCCTCTCCTTGTTGCGGACAGCATTAGAACAACCGTGATTAAACCAAGGCTTTCTTTGCTTTAGTCAAAGGATATGAGAAAGGAATGTATGCTTCCATGCCCGAGAGAACAACCTCCGTAATGCGCAAGGCACACTCAGATGGCTCACGGCCATGGAAGCAATAATCATTCCAGGGAAAATCAAAGAAGTACTGCCTGAGGGCCTCCCAGTCCGCAGCTCCAAA
Source organism: Coenobita brevimanus (assembly GCF_032717465.1). Lineage (NCBI taxonomy): Eukaryota > Metazoa > Arthropoda > Malacostraca > Decapoda > Coenobitidae > Coenobita > Coenobita brevimanus. The sequence goes on along the minus strand of NC_137023.1, from coordinate 45,066,484 downwards.
ATGCCAGAGACGACGTTTCCCTGGAGGGTCTGCAGGCCGTACTGGAGCGATAGGACAGGTTAAGGTAATAAGGTTGTGATCGGAGGAGCCCAACGGAGAGAAAAGATTAACAGAGTAAGCAGAAGGATTAGTTGTGAGGAAGAGGTCAAGTATGTTGGAGCTCTCTCCAAGGCGGTCAGGGATACGGGTAGGGTGCTGTACAAGCTGCTCTAGGTCATTAAGGATAGAAAAGATGTAGGCTTGTTCACCAGGTGGATCCGTGAAAGGAGAGGAGAGCCAAAGGTGGTGGTGAACATTGAAATCTCCAAGAATGGAGATTTCAGAGAAAGAGAAATGGACAGAATGTGTTCCATCGTAGAAGTAAGATAGTCGAAGAATTTTTGATAGTCAGTAGAATTAGGGGATAAGTAAACAGCACAGATATATTTAGTCAGAGAATGACAGGAAAGCCGAAGCCAGAGAGTGGAGAATTCAGAAGAATCAAGTTCAGGAACACGAGAGCAAGATAAGTCGTTGCGTATGTATACACAACAGCCACCCTTGGCTTTGAAATGAGTATAGAGAAAGTAGGAGGATACAGAAAAGGGTTTGCTGTCAGTTGCCTCAGACAGCTGAGTCTCCGTTAGAAAAAGAAGGTGAGGTTTAGAGGAGGAGAGGTGGTGCTCAACAGAGCGAAAGTTAGATGAAAGGCCGCGAATGTTGCAGAAATGAAGAAGAAGAGAGTCAGACAGTGGTTCCAGGCACCTCGAGTCGTCACCGGGAGAGGGGCAGATGGCGGGGGCATTTATGGTCCCCCCCCCTGGGGACTCCGAGGCTAGGTGAATTGACGCCATTTTGGTAAATTTTGAATAGGAAGTGTAGTGTGTACTGTGCATGTAGTTTGGTGAAGATAGATAGAGAAATTTGTACTGGAGAGCATGCTGGCCTACTCTCTGTGTAACTGAGACACTGAAAAGTTCAGCAAAGGGGGATGGTCAGGAACTAGTCCTGAGGGCTGATGAAACGGGAGCTCCAGCACTCCCTGTCATCAGCTTTCCATCCACCTCGGGAGTACTGCCCTGCTCGACTGGTGCTACAGTCTACTCCATTTATTTATTTATTTATTTTTCATTGTATATAAGTGGATAGTGAGAAGTTAGCATACGGTTAGAGATCGATGTTAATATATATTTTGTATTTATTGTTTGAGTCTGGAGCCCGTTCCTTTAGATCAGACATTCTTCCTATGTGTCACACACCTTCACATGTTACCAGCTGGGGACTGATATCCACCTTCTATATTGAATACTTGCTAGGACTTCCTCATGTAGGACTGGTGCAGTGATTTGAAGGAGGATTTTCTTGACACGTCAATGGGTCTCGTGGAATGTCAATAAAATCTGCTTTAACAAAACTCGATTCATCAGACTGCTCACTGCCCTAGCCTGGGATCGAACTTGCGTCATTTCAGACAGTAGAGTACCTGCTTGACAAAATGATAATAATAAAAGTAATAATAATAGTAATAATAATAATAATAATAATAATTATAATAGTTCCTTGTGGTACCTGTAATTTATTTTGGTAGAGATGACAAAGAAAGCCTTGACGTTGATTCACAGGCAAAATTATCATCAGTTGCCGTCCGGAGATTATATTAGTATTTACAGGAAGAACAAGAGACGGGGGAAGAATCAGCCCACCTTGCCTTGTATTTGCTGCGAAAATAAATCAAGAGTTACGATGGGGTTTGGGTCGTAAATCTTGCTTGTGAATCCGGCCTTGCTTGACGGAGGGAGAGGGTAAATATCGAATGCATTTGTTAGTGAGATTTCGGAGTTGTGTTGTGGCAGTGGGGTTGATTGGGAATGCTGAAGTTTGGGGGAAATAGAGGCAAAAATAAAGCAGAATTACTGAGTGTTAGAGGAATGTCTACAATAGGAGCCAAAAGTGATGTGGCATTGTGAAGTATGACTGTGTGTGTGTGGGGGGGAGGGGTGTAGAGAGAGAGAGAGAGAGAGGCAGTTCTGTTCTTGCTTTTAACAGATAATTTACTTCTGTTCAGGAGAGCAGAACGAAACATACAACACCCTTTCAGTTCGTAAAGCCTCCTCTAAGCTGATTGAAATTGAAGTTAGCAAATACAGAAGGCAAAATACGTACCATAGGCGTTTATTATTCTTCCATGTCTCAGGCAGTGGAAATTCGTGACGGTAGATAGCAATAATATTAGCTAAGAAAATTGATGGGATTTGATCTTAAAATGTTAGTTATTCATACTATTCCCTTCAAGAGTCCGTTTATTTCGTGACTCCTGTACTCTAGAACTTCAGAAACCTTGAAATAGCTAATACGGGTTTGGACATAGATTAGAGACCAAGGTAGGAATGTATCAGGTAGAGGCAGTCTTTTTTTTTTTTTTCTTGTATGTACCATTGAGTTGGGAAAATATTAGTCAAAATTAGTCTCATTTTTTCTTCTTCCCTACACCATTGCAGCCAACTTATTCCAGCCCAATTTTGTCCTCTCTCCCTCCCTTCGTGTCTTCCCTCCTCCCGTCTTCGTTCGATCCCTTCATGACTGCCTCTCGCCTTGTCTTTCATCTTGTTATTCATGTCGTCATTCATATCCATTCCTCTCCTCTTTACCTTCTCATTCATTTCCCTTCATCTTCTTGATCTAATTCATCTCTCTCTCTCTCTCTCTCTCTCTCTCTCTCTCTCTCTCTCTCTCTCTCTCTCTCTCTCTCTCTCTCTCTCTCTCTCTCTCTCTCAACTCCCCATTCCCCTTAATATCCCCAACTCAGTTTACTCCCATCCCCTGCCCACAGCCATCCCCTCTTCCTCCTCTCTCTCACAGTCCATCCTCTCACTCCCTCTCACTTCCCTCCCCCTTACATCCCTCTCTTTCACATCCCTCCCTCTCACATCTCATCCTCTTCCTCCCTCTTCCATCCCATCCTCTCCCTCTCACTGCCTCCCTCTTACATCCCATCCTCTCCCTCCCTCTTACATCCCATTCTCTCCCTCTCACTCCCTCCCTCTCCCTCCCTCTCCCCCCCCCCAGTGAGAGGCGGGCTAGCAGTGAAAGTGTACCAAGAGAGGTGTTCCGACCCACCAGGTATGTCAGCTCTCTCGCCGCTCGATAGATTGGAGGGATAGATGGTTAGATAGATGCACTGGTGGAGAGGTGGAGGGATAGGTAGATGAAGTGGTAGGAGAGGTAGATAGGCAGGTAGATAGATGGGTGGGAGGGGTGAGGGGATAGAACCAAGTAGATGGGTTGGTAGAAGAAGTGCAGGGATAGGTAGATGGATTGCGATAGATAGAGACTGGTAGGAGAGATAAATAGTTAGGTAGATGGGTTGGTAGGCGAGGTACATAGTTAGGTAGATGGGTTGGTAGGAGAGGTAGATAGTTAGGTAGATGGGTTGGTAGGAGAGGCGAAGGATGGACTGGTGGGAGAGGTAGAGGGGTAGGTAGGTGGACGGGT
>NC_137023.1:45010513-45058013 GCF_032717465.1 Coenobita brevimanus | reverse complement strand
TGTGGCTGTTAATGGAATTGGTAGGTACTGTCGGGGTAAATAGTTGTAACCTTGAAGCTGTGCAGAAAGTAATAAAATCCTTCCTGAAAATCGTATCATAAAAAAAAAAAGTTCAATTCGTCTTTTATGAGCTCAGAATACCAAACGCGTAGAGAGACTTTTGGCCACGAGCATACGAGAGAGAGAGGGAGGGGGGGGTTATCATGTGTTTTTGTAATGCGCTCAGCTGTATAGGGAAGGGGAAATGAACCCCAGTTATGCCACAGGAATTGGGATAGTGGGAATGGTTTATTATCATGGGTAGCAGGAAGAGGAGGGTTCTTATACTTTCGCTGTATTTTAGGGGGAAGGGTGTATGCTTCTGGGGGTTGATATATACCGTACTATTGGGGTTGGAGACGATATTATGCTGTATTTTGGGGTAAGTTTCAGAACTGATGTGTACTTCTGAGGTAACTTTAGGGGTTATGGTAGTCACTGTCGGTTTAAAGAGGGAAGTGGGCCTCAGACGAACAGCTGGAATAGGGGTTTATGGAGCTGAGATGCTATTATGGGTTAGTTTCGATGGCTGGTTCATGTTTGTGGGTTAGGAATTATAGTTGGCAGGCACTATCCAGGTAATTATATGGCTGGTAATGTATTTTGGATAGTGATTTGGGTTGGCAGGCACAGTCCAAGTATATATGTAGCTGGTCATGTTTGGAGGGGTAGTAATTAGAGTTGGTAGATTCAGTCAAGGTAAATACTGTGTAAAAAAAACTTGTTAGATTTTGTTCAGAATTTAAAAAACATGATTCCAACCCACATTTATTTTACTATTATTATTATTATTATTAACTGAGCAAACATCACTTCGGGTTTTGACAGAGTTTTGGGACGGTATAAAGGAACTTAATAACTTCAACTTCACACGCTGATCCACGCTCCTGAGTTAGTGTTCAGATGCAAGACTACGATGATAGGAAGGTGACAGTGAGAAAAGAGACACTGAGATCAGCATATGGAATGAAGTAAAGAAGGGAAGACAGGCTACGAAGAAATTAATGAGGTTTTAGAAAGGGGGAAGCAAGGGATGGAAATGAGAGCTTAGTAATCCAAGTAAAACAAATAGAGGAAGTAAAATATTAAGGTGGGGAGAATAAAATGGCGTGGGAGAATGGAGAGAGAGAGAGAGAGAGAGAGAGAGAGAGATTTCCGGGCTCACAGAGAAAATTGGCAATACAGATACGTAAAAAGGAAGCGAGGTGAGGAGGTGATAAACTGAAATAGGAGAGATTTATGAGATGACAGACAGACAGAGGGCATAGGAGGTGAGGAGTGGATGATATGAGAGGACAGAACTGGGGCATGCGCGATAACCTGAGATATGAGCAGAGAGAGAGAGAGAGAGAGAGAGAGAGAGAGAGCGGGAGAGGAGGAGGAGGTGGGGGAGGAGGAGCACGGTTCAGAGGGAAGGTTTGGTACGTATGGAGAAAGTAAGAATGAGGAAAAGAGGGGAAAAGATCGGATTAGGAGGAGGGGGGAAAGGTGGGATGATGAGGAAGGGGGAGAAGGAATGGTTTGCTCCGTATGCAGTGAGAGAGAGAGAGAGAGAGAGAGAGAGAGAGAGAGAGAGAGAGAAAGAGCAGGGTAAAGAGGAAGGTGGAAAGGAAGAGTGAGAGAGCAAGGGTAAGGTCTGAAAAAAAAAGGAGAGAAGATAGGCAAGATAACAGAAAGTAAGAAGCAGTGAATAAGAAACCCAAGAGGAGAGTAAAACCTGCGTCTGCAGTTTAGAAGGAAAGAGGGAAGGAAGAGTGGGAGAGGTAGGGCAAGGTTGGAGGAAGGCGTGGTACATATGGAAAGAGTGAGACTGAAAGATGAGAGAAAATGTGACAGATTGCACAAAGGAAAAAGAAAACTGGAAGAGAGTACAAAAAAATGAGTAGGAAAACAAGGAAGGAAGAAGCAAGGAGGGGAAAGAAGAGGTGACGCAAAGTTAGGCAAAACTCTGATATATGTGTGAAGAAAAACAGAAGAACAAAATGATGAGGAAGGAGACAGAAAAGAAACTGAAAGGGAGAGATAAAAAGCAAAGGAGAAAGGGAAAAGGATGGAGGGTGGGGGGAAAGGAAGGGTGATGGGAAGAGGAAGGGGGATGGAGGAAAGGAAGGGGGAAGGTTCGAGAAGGCTTTGGTACATATGGAGAAAGTGGGAATGAAAGATGAGAGGAAAGGTGACAGATATTGCAGATCCAGATAATGGGAAAGTGAAGGAGGGAGAAAAAGTGGGATGGAAAGGGAGTATAAGAAAAGGACACAGGAGGAAAGAAAGGTGACTGAGAAGGGGGGGAGAAAGAGAGGGGAGGTGGGAGGAAGAGAGAGAAAGAGAGAGGGTGGGGGGGAGGGAGAAAGAGAGGACAGTTAATGGGATACAGGAAGCCAGAAGGGTACGGGTAGAGAGAGCCAGCAAGACGAATGAGGGAAACAGGCTTAGTGTATGAGGGAAGACGATATTTTTTTTTTAGGTGAATGAACCCACTATTTCTTGCTCTTGCCAGACGACTTAATTCACCTGTAGGAAACCACGAGCAGATAAATGGTAGGAAACAGTGCCCATTGACCCCAGCGCCCCCCCCCGCCACCCCTTTTCTTTTTGTAGCTTCTTCAACGTAATGGGAGGCGTTTCATAGTGAAGGGGTTAGTCGTAGGAGGAGAAGAAATATAAGTTGGTGTTGATGAGGACGAGAAGAGCACAGAAAATGGGGATGAGGATGAATATAGATGGAATGAAGAGAGAAGAGCCAGAATGGTGAGAAAAGGGAGTAGACGTCAGAAAGAAAACGGAAATAAACAGAATGAACCGAATGAAGCAGAAGAAAAGACAGGAAGAAACAGGAAACAGGGAAACAAACGCTGGCCCGTGTTTTTAGTCACTTCAGAGGTTTCTTAGCACATCTTTCTTAGCTATTTGGTTTTCATATTACATCTTAACTTTCCCTTGTTATGGAATTTGTTTTTTTAATTTCTACATACTTTAATGCGTAAGATAATACTGAGCTGTAACCTATTATGCAGAATTAATCGCTTAGGAAGAAGTGTTACGAAATCTCCAAAGTACAGTTGTGATATGTGAAGGCGCATTGGACGACTCCCGGGTCTCAGACAACGGACTATCAGGTCTGTGCCGAGAGTCGAACACATAAAAAAAAAAAATAATAAATAGATAAATTAAAGAATAAGAAAGTTGAAACGAAAGCAGATAAATAAGAGACGGTGATGACAGACGAAAGGAGGACTGGAGGATGAAGAGAAACAGCTTGATATTAGGAAAACAAGGAGAGCTGTACTGTAAACAAGTGACAGGAAAATTAGGCAAAAGAAAGAGTCATCCTTGCTTTTATTACCAGCGAAGGTAGGGGAAAAGAAAAGAGAATAGCTAGAGAATACTAGAAATGAGAGAGAGAGAGAGAGAGAGAGAGAGATGAGGGGGGATGACAGGAGGGGGGATATGATGATGGTACGGGGGGGGGGGACAGGGTACGACAGGGCCACCCGCAGCTTCCCTTCCCCCACCTGGGTACGCACACCTGCCAAGAAGTGGGCAAAGTGTACTAACTGAAGTGTGCTGAGGTACTGAAGTGTGCTGGGGTACTGAAGTGTAGGTAGTGAAGTCGTAAAGGAATAATGAAGTGTTAGGATACTGAAGTAACTGAGTAACTGAGCAGGGGTACTGAAGTGTTAGGAGTGCTGAGGTGTTGGGAATAATGAAGTGTGTTGGGAGTGGTGAAGTGTGGTGGGGAACGAAGTGTTGGAGTACTGAACTGTTGGGGACTGAAGCGTGTAGGGGGTACTGAGGTATGGCGTAGTACTGATGTTATAATGTGGGTCAGCTTTAAGTGACATAAATCCTTTCCTCCTACTCTCTCCTTCCTTCTCCTCCCGTCTGTATCTCCACTCTCTCTTCCTACCTTCTGTCATCTTTCTCTCCCTCTCTCTCCTGCTCCCTTCCTTCCTTCCTTCCTTCTAATTATCTTTTATTCATCTTGTTTATTATTTTCCAAACTTCATGTATTTTACACTTCCTCCTAACATGCTCTCACCTTCTCTCTCTCTCTCTCTCTCTCTCTCTCTCTCTCTCTCTCTCTCTCTGCCTTTTTTTTCTCTCTCTTCCTCCTCCTCAGTTTCCTCTTGTATCTTAACTCTTCTCCCCCCTCTTCACATGTATTCAAATTTTCCAATCTGTTTACTTTTTCCTCGATTTTAATTTTCAGCCGAGTGCATTCTTTGTTTTCCACTGTCCTCCCGTAAATTACTCTTTAGCTTCATCCCATTTCCCTCTGACTCAGGTATATCCACGCTTTATATTCTTCAGTGTGTCCTCCTCCTCCTCTTTCTTTTATCCCTATGCTGAAGAAAACATATCTCTAATCTGTTCACATTAACTAGGCGTAAAATTGCTTACTCTCCATCTTGAATGTTGAGCTGTAGCAGTTAACACTAGAATATAATGCTAGTCACGAAGATGTGCCGTGGAAAGGATGTAGAGCCGAATCATTGTCATTTTCTCTCATTGTTTTGTCGGACGTAAACTGTAAAATGACAAAAATCTCCGCCAGGTTAAAATGAACGAAATGTAGTATTAGCTAGACTGTATTTATAAAGATGTCACCGTAATGAATTAGTTGAATCTCCCTGCCCTGTCGTTGAATATCCCTACTCTTTACGTGCCTTCATTCCCTTTACCTTCAGCCTTTCTCTTGCAGCCATAGTTCCTTTTACCTTCAGCCTTTCCCTCTCAGCCTTAATTTCCATTACCTTCAGCCTTTCCCTCCCAGCCGTAATTCTCTTCACCTTCAATCTTTCTTTCCCAATCCCCTCCCAGACACAACCCTCTCAGTGCCATTGACTCCCCTTGACATTTAACTCACTCCGCAGACAACCTTGAGATACTCTTTCCCGCCCGCGTCTTCCTTGTCTCACCCTTCCGTCCTCCTCTTTCTCCTCTTACCCTGCTGTCCTCCTCTTCTTCTCTCACCCTTCCGTCCTCCTCTTCCGTCTCCCACCCTTTTGTCCTCCTCTTCCTTCTCTCACCCTTCCATCCTCCTCTTCCTTCTCTCACCCTTCCGTCCTCCTCTTCATTCTCTCACCCTTCCGTCCTCACATCCACCACGCAATATTGCATTCCCATTCGTATCTATTATCCAGACATCTCACCCACCGCACCACTTCTCACTCACATCCTTCCACTTACATCAGTTATCTAGACGTCTCGCTTACCATTAAGTCACCTTCTTGCTCAACAACCTCTCCTTTACTCGTCCTCAAAACTGGGAGCAAAAAGGTGTGTACGAACCTCTGTTTTTGACGGTTTTTGAAGTATGTGACGATAAGAACATGTTTCACCTTTCTGGATCCATGCTGACTTGTAATATGGAATGGTACAGTTGTTCCATAAATGGCCATTAAAAAAATCGGGGTTTGTTTACATTTTGGCTCACTAAGTTTTTATATGATAATACGTCCATTTTGCTTTTAGAACTGACTGCCCACACGTACATCACTAACTCAGAGCCTGCCTACACATATACTGTTCACTGTCAGCAAGGAACACAGTGTCGTGTGGTTGAATCAGCCATAACATACACTGCCTCTCACCATTCAGCTCATATTTACTCATGTCTCCGCACCATCACGCACCCTTGCCCCCTTCCTCTTCTGATACTGAGTCATTCACTCATACTTTTCCCACATTCTTAGAAACCTTTCAGCATTAAGCGTTTTTTACTTGCATTTTCTCCAGATCCATTGATACCAGAAATATCTAACAGTTTTTCCTATGTATATTCTGCATCTGTCTTTTGTCACACACTTCTTACATTTATCTTGTTATAAGCCTGTGAGCATCTGAGAAAAAAAAAAAAAAACAATTCATTCTGTTCATCACTTTCCACATATTATGACATGTCTTTTCTATCACTTTTCTTCCATGTACTTGGCTTACAACACTCAGCAAACCTTAAAAAAAAAAAAAAAAAAAAAAAAAATCCGTCGTCTTCAATGGTAAGGCACAGATGCAATGTTTTCCACTCGATAGGCAACATTCCTTTTACTCAGACCTTTTGACAGATTACCTACCCCTCCACCTCCCGCGACAGACAGTTCATTGCATTATTCCTCTTACATTTTATCAGTGCTGAATATACATACGGTATCCCTTCAGCAATAGCCGCCTTTCACTTCTTGAATCGGTTTACAGGATTCCTCATTTTGTCACTGGCACATTATCAGACTCTTCTTTTCATTCATCTTTTGTTAGATATTCTTTCCCTCTGCACCTTATTTCTCTTTCACTTGTTAGTTTTCTTCCATTTACATCACTTATATTTTCCTACATGTTTACTCCTAAGCGATCGTATTAAAAAAATAGTCACCCTTCGTGTTTTAAGCAACGTGCATTCATTTAATTTCTGATGTAATTTGTATTCTCCTTTTCCTCATTTCTCTCTCTGCAACTTTACACCTCTTGCTCTTGATATGTTCCTAGATTTTTTAAAAGTCAGACTCTGCTTCTTTCACTCCATCCTCGTGTTCCTTTTCTCTTCCACTGCTCTTTCTACCTCAACATCACACCATCCTGTTGCCTACTAATATTATGACACTCTTACAATGCCACAAACACTTAGCTTTCCTAATTAAACACCTTTTGTATGCTTTCCACACATTTTCCAATCCACCCTTTCCCACTTCACTGACTCCCGCTCCCCCCCCTCTCTCTCTCTCTCTCTCTCTCTCTCTCTCTCTCTCTCTCTCTCTCTCTCTCTCTCTCATAACCCCTCGTAATAAAGGGGTTAAAAGTCTGCACCATTCATCATCATTTCCCCCCATTGTCCATTATTCTTTCAACCTTAATACCACCCATTATTGAACACCCATTATTTTTACCCATAGCCTACCTACATTCTCTCTCTCTCTCTCTCTCTCTCTCTCTCTCTCTCTCTCTCTCTCTCTCTCTCTCACTTAAATTATTCAACACCCTCTAGCTATGACCTCTTCACTATGATGACGTGCTCTCGTTAGTTTCAGAGAATTTGTCCAGATTAGGCGGGATTTTTTTTAACATGGTAAGTGAAATATGTCCTTCATTAACCACTACAGTTCAAGGGGCCAGTCCTAAGTTTAGTAAAATCGTCAAGAAATGGGAGAGATAGATTTAAGAATACGTTGTCCTTTCTTACATTTTCCTTTCAGTTAGTTTCTTCGTCAACCCTTGTCTTTCATCGTTTATCCAGCTCCTTACCACCCTCTCTCCACGCTCCCCCACCCACCCACCCCAGCCTTCTCCATCTTCTCCCCAAACCTCCCACCGCCGTTCCTTTTTTTTTCCTCCACTTCACATTCTTTCCCCCTTCAGCTGCGCCTTTTACCCCTCTGTCTTCCCTCCAGTGGTCTACAATTACTACTACTACTTAATTTCCTTCCAACTTACTGTTTTCCCTCCTTCAGCATTCTTTTTTGTCCTTCTTCTGCTTCTCCTTCTCTCCCTTTTCCTGTCTCCCTTCTCCTTTTCCCTCAGATCTAATCCTTAAGTCTGTTATTCCCTCCATTCCTTCCTCCATTCGCCTGCCACCAATCCTTCTCTCTCTCTCCACTCCATATTCCCTCCAGTCTTATCGCACACTTCCTTTCTCCCCAACTATTCAACCTTCCAAACCTTTCGCCACCATTCCTTTTCCCTCCAAACCATCCTTTTCCTCTTTCTCAAATCCTTTCGCCTTCTCTCCAATCATCTGGCGTTCTTTTTTTTTTTCTACAAACCTCTTCATTTCTCCTCCACCCCCCCCCCCAATTTCTTTTCCATCCAAGCTACTCCCTTTTCTCCTCCAAGAATCTATTATTCTTCCCTTATTCTATTCCCTAATTCATGTAAAATTTCCTTCATCCCATCTTTTTTCCATCCACCTTCCTCCCAATCTTCTGGTCACCTCTTTTTCTTTCAGTCTCTCCCCTCACCTTTCCTCAGCCCAGATTTTCTCCCCCCTCTTCTCTCCTCCTTCCACTCTCCCTCCAGTCGTCCGGTCACCTCTCCTTTTCCTCCAGCCTCTCCCCTCACCATCCCTCAACCTCAACCCCGTAACCTACCTTGGCCATAAACCCCCCCATAGCTGCCTCTGTGGTGGAGTGGGTTATTACTGGTTTCCTGCCCACCATTAATCTTGGAAACCCCCACCTCTACCTCCCTTCCTGTCACTTCCAGAATATATGAAGGGGGGGGTTTGAAGGGGTTGTGGAGGTGAGGGGTTGTTGGAAGGGTTGTTGAGGGGTTGGTGGAAGGGTTGTTGAGGGGTTGGTGTAGGGGTTGTTGAGGGATTGGTGCAAGGGTTGTTGAGGGGTTGTTGGAAGGGTTGTAGAGGGATTGTTGGAAGGGTTGTTGAGGGGTTGTTAGTGGGGTTGTGAGTTTCTTGGAATTGGAGCCTAATTGGGTGGAGGGAGGCAGTGGAGGAAGTGAGAGGGAGTGCAAGGAGGAAAGTGTTGTTTGGAGAGGAAGAATATGGTTGGTGCAAGTGTGTGTGTGTGTGTGTGTGTGTGTGTGTGTGTGTGTGTGTGTGTGTGTGTGTGTTTTGGGAGGGAGTGGATATAAACGAGGCGGAAAGAGAATGAGTAACAGAGGCTAAAGAGAGAGAGAGAGAGAGAGAGAGAGGCCTGAGGAAAGGTAGTTGAAGGAAGAAGAGTAGGGAGAAGTATAACAAGAAAGGGAAGGCACAGAGTAAAATGATCGCAGGGAAAGTGGTGACCCTTCGAGGCACACTAATGCTTCTGTTGTGTATTCCGCAAGGACGCAACTGTTGCTATTGTTGCTGTGGCCTCAGTCTCATTAGAAATGTGAATCTGGTGGACTGCAGGCTAAAACTGGGGTTCTCTTGCAGTCCACCACCCTCATTTCAGGGGACAGGAAAATAGTTGAGGGATGTTTGTATAATCAGGCAGTGGAGCTGCCTGGTTGTATCAGTGCCAACACTTGAAGGCATCCCTCTCCAACATCAGGAATAAACTGTGAAAAAATGTACACATTGCGTCAGAGGGATGGGAGGGGGGGGGGAGTCCGAAGACTGCATTCATAAAACACACACACACACACACACACACACACACACACACACACACACACACACACACACAACCACTTCACTCCGATGACGTATTTTTTGTTTTAATGGTATCTCCAGACGATTTTACTCATCTTCGGAGTTACCTTAAGAACTGGAGGGGTTAGAGGCAGCTTTCCTTAACCCATTTATTGAGAGTTTTTGCCTAAGCTGAGTAAAATCTTCTGTATGCACCAAGAGTAAAGTGGAAAAGTAGGTAATTGGACTGAATGGGTTAAGGTTTCGAAATTGCTTAGTTTGCATAGTGTTTTTCCTACATATAAAGTAGAATTCAAAGGTTTCAAACATTATTAACCTCGGCCCTAACGCTGGTGAGAATTTTATGTACAGAGGAGTCAAAATGCATGAATGATCGAAACGAGGAAAAGAAATGTGTAGAGTAAGGGAAATAATGAAAGGAGACTGATAATAGCTAAAATGAAGCTCTGAAGGGAGTGAAAGTGAATTTAATGGATGAGTAGAATGAGAGTGACAGACTAAAATGAGTACAGGTAAGAACTGACGATTTCTGAAGGTAAGAACAGAAATGGGTATAACAAAAGTGAGTATTTCCAAAACCGAGGGAGAGATGTAAATACAGAAAGTAGATAGTAACAAGAGGGAATGAGAGTATATAAACTGACCACGAGAGAGACATGATTAAGAGGAAAATAGGAAAAGAAGGCAGAAAGGGGGAAGGGTGTAGGGAGGCGATTGGAATGGAGAACTGGCCATGATAGTTAGTTAGAAAGCCTGATGTTATCCATTCTGCCACTGGACGTCTTTTAAAACTTATTGTTGTTGTTTCCAGACGATGTGTTGATGCCTAGGAAACTTTTTTTTTTTTTTTTGAACAGGAGTTGTTAGATAGTCTTCATTAACTAAATCCCTATATAAGGTTTTTGCCAGGCTGATAGGTGGGGGAAAAAAGTGAAGTTGATGATGATGATGATGATAATAATAATAATAATAATGATGATGATGATGATAAATTGAAACTCAGATCAGTTTCCCTAAAAGCGAAAGTTGGTCGCACCAGTTCTCTCGTTTTTTTTTTTTTTTTTTTTTCACCTTCCCTAGTGGCGGCATTATTATTGTTGCCGGGGAAGGAAATGAATAATACACACACACTCACAAAAAAAAAAGAAAAAAAAAAGATGTGATTTAATAAAGTATTTCCCCACAGAAGGTTTCCCCCGTGTGGTAGAAAGTGTATACTTTTTGTCGGTAAGGAGTAATATCCATGCATTATAATTTCCCTCTCGATGTTGTGGGAGGTGGAGGGAAAACAGAAGGGGATATGAACAGTATTAATGTCATTGTCTCCATCAGTGCATGTAGACAGAGGTTATTTTCACCCCCGTCTATTGTCTGTTGGTATATGCCTTTTAACAGAAGGACTAGCGTAGAGATCGTGGTGCTAATTTGGGAGGGCTATATATTTGTCAAAGGGTAGACACACAGAATGCCGCTGCAGTGACATTTTTGCTATCTACCAACTTGTGGCGTGCTGGGGTTACTCTGCTATTTTTCTCATCCTCATTCGGCTTTTTCCCGGTAGCTCACTGGCAGAATCAAGAAATTAGTGGTGCTCTGCGTTCGTACCACAGCAGTTCATCGTTAGTAATATACCACTGTGTTAATATCTTGTTAGTTCAGCATTCAAGATGGAGAGACGGCATTTTTAGGCCAGGTTCAAGCAGACAGACTGTACATGTTAAAGTTTTTGTTGTTATCTTTTCTTTAAGCTGGAGAGTCATCGCTTGTCAGTGGTGAATTTTGGGAGTATGATTTACTGGTTTGTGTAGAGTTTAACAGGAAGCACGTAAGTGTTACATGCTTACGTAGTCGCAATTGTTTCATCTCTTTTGTGGGTGTGGATATATATATATATATATATATATATATATATATATATATATATATATATATATATATATATATATATATATATATATATATATATACTGTATATTACAGGTACGAAGGAGTATGTAAATATTTTTACACAAAAGTATGTCTCAGTCTTGAGTCTGAGATTTTTCTTTTTTCGTCCGTACCCGTACGCTTTTTCATTTAGCTTCGAGAAGCCTTCCAGCCTTATGAGTTTAGAATCACATTTTAGTAACTATTCATTCACAAGATTTTTTTTTTTTTCCATACTGGAAACTGACTTTTTTTTTTTTTTTCCCTCTCAGGAAAGGCTTTACTGAGTGAAGTTTTGTGTGTGTGTGTGTGTGTGTGTGTGTGTGTGTGTGTGTGTGTGTGTGTGTGTATCCAGGTAGAGGGAGGGCCGCGGTGACCGTGGTGAATGTCCATTGGGCTCGTTAAGTGGCTGGCAACAGTGTGTGTTGGGGGAGGGGGGGGTGGCAATAGTGTCTTGGTGGTGGTGGCCATATTCGTGGCCCTAGTTTTGCTTTCAGCCCTTTCCCTGCAATAGATTCCCCTCCCCCCCCCCCCTTTTTTTTTTTTCTTCTGCCACCGTCAGATGATACTACTCTGCTCAGGAAACTTCACACAGTACAGATGGGTACAAAATTAAAGGCGATAACAAACCAAATGTCCCTTACGACACTTTTTTCAGAGATCATGATGACTCTTGTATCATGTGTTTTATTAGTCGAAGATGAGGATAGGAAAGCTAGAAGATTTAACATGATAATGGGTATCTTCGTTAGTCCCTTCGATAACATGACATATTTTATAGTCTTCTTGGAGCCGCCAAACAATATTATTCAGCTTTGGGAAAACTCCACACTGTGAAAGGATTCCAAGTTTCCATCACTGACATTGTCACTAAGATGACGTAATATTTTAATTCATTCTTCTATCTGCCAGATACCATTTGTTTTGAAGGGGTTAAATCGTAATTCTTTCCGCATGACAGATCTCCCCTGATTTTAGTAAAATTGTTTGTTCGGTGCCTAGAACCGAGTCGTAATAGCTGTGGTTTGGTAGTGGAGATAGTTTCGACAGATGTTGTTAGTCACTTTTTTTTTTTATCTCACGTTATGTTTTCAGTTACATGTTAGCAGTTGTGTTAATGTTGTTATTGGTGGGTGGTGGTTCTGCTGTGTGCAAGATGATGCCTTCTCGATGCTGTTTACTCCTTTCTATCCTTCTGTCTGTCCAAGATCACGAAGCCTCTGCCCCCTTTTCTCCTTCCCATCATCTGTCTCCTCCCCACCCTTCTCCCTCCCCCTCGCCACTTTTCCCCTCCTATCCCCTCCCCTCTCCTCCTTCTCTCCTCTCTCTTTTCATTTGTTTTCTCTTTTATATTCATTTTTGTTCTGTTCTGTTCTGTTCTATTCTGTTCTCTCCTTTTCTCTTCTCATCTCTTCTCTTTATTCTATTCTATCCAATTCTCCTGTTGTCTTCTCTTGTCTATCATCCTCTCTATTTTTCCATTTACTGTCCTCTTCTCCTACCTTTGTCTTTCCTCCTCCCGCTCTTTCCCCTCTTTTTCCAATTTTCCTCACCCTACCCTCTCGTCTTTTCCCCCTCCTTCCCATCCCTCCTTTCTCTCTTTCCCTACTCCCTCCTTTCTTCTTCCCCCTGTCTCCTCCCCCATCTCTCCTTCCTCCTGTGTCCTTCCCCATTTTTCCTTCCCCATCTTCCCCTCCCGTCCCTGGTGCCCTCCCTGTCCCTGCCTCGGACAAGGATGCAGGCATGTCCGTGTTGGAGGGGTTGGAAAGTCAGCCCCACCCAACACACACACTTTCCTTGGCACACGCACGCAGGGAGAGTCGGGGCGAGAGTGAGTATGTCCTATTCACCTAAAAAGGGAGATATCTGGACCGAGTCAAATGTCACTCCAGCCACCGAAGCCCTTCTTGAATTGAACAGAGGCGTTTGAAGGTTGCCACAATATAATATACAAAGAACCGCGTCTTCGTATTAAGAAAAGTGTGTTGTTCCTACGGTTGCACGTTAGTGGATGATTTTCAACAGAGCATAAATATATATACATATACATATACATATATATGATATTTGTAATATATAAATAAAGATACAAATACCTTACAACAGCGCACCAAAGTGTAGTATGCAGAAATAAATCGTTAACGGAAATGTGCCTGGGAGCCAATTTATCTCGAAACATCGTCGTTGTCGTTGCCTTCGGCGACGTCTTCATAATCTCTAACTTCGAAAGTTTTCATTTTCTTTTTCTTTTTTCTTAGAAATCCATTAAGAATTTAGCCGAGTGTGATTCAGAAACGTTGCGTGTTCAGTAAGTGATCATTACCCCCTTCCCCCCCCCCTCTCTCTCTCTCTCTCTCTCTCTCATCAAATATGTTACGTCCCGTATTACTGTAATTACCCATTCCCCCAAAGCATCATTGTCTCTCCGTTTTGCTCCATTTTAACCAGAACAGTGACAACTTTTATATTTAATTCTTGCTACCACTAGACGACTTTTATTTCAGTTTAGGTTAGGTCCCTTGGAGTCTTTCAGGAGGTTCCATGCCCTGACAGGTGTTACATTTCAATCCTGTTTCCACCAGGGAGGTTATTAATCTCGGTGTGGAAAAGTTGAGGGGGATGGGTGGGTTCCAGGAAGCTGGGGAAAGGAGTAACAGGAAAGTAAGAGACGTATAACTAAAGTCCCCAGCGATTATGGGCCACACTTCTAATCACATGTTCAGTTTTTTTCTGATCGGGTCCGTCACTATGCATTACTCTGTCTACTTGGGACTTGGCCTAAAAATTCCATCTTTCCATGTTAAATGTCCAGCTGTAACAAATCAAAACTAGTATACATTGCTAGTCACGGGGAGGTGTTATTGAAAGGATAATCTTACTCTGCCACTGAACCACGAGAAATAAGCTGCAGTGGGAAGAAAATCACCAAGTGTTATTGTAAAGGTTGAAGGGGCATAATATTGTCTTTATTTAGAGGTAGCTACGGGGAAAAGGATTAATATTGACGAAACTCTCTGACAAATTAAGGTGGACGATCATACATGCCTTTCTTACCTCACAATCATCACCATGCGAGATTAGCTCTGAGGTGAAAAGAATCTGGAAGTTATAGAATTAGATGCATGAAGTCGTCGTGCTGAAGGGATTAATGTGCCCTTCCCATACATCTACAGTATTATAATAGGGAAATCCTGCATACGTCTCCTATATCCGCTAGCTACGCAGTTCAGAACACACGCACGCATAATATTGATCTCACTTGCAATGCTGGTGAATCACACGCACGGAGACACTTGCGTAAAATTCACCACACACACACACACACACACACACACACACACACACACACAGGATCTAAAGTTGCGTGTTGGTGCCATTTTTTTTTTTTTATTTACCCCCTCCCCCTCCCAGTTTTTGGTCATCCGGGTACACATGATGGTTAGTGACACACGGGGCGCGGCTGGTATGTGCTGGAGAAACTGTGTGTGTGTGTGTGTGTGTGTGTGTGTGTGTGTGTGTGTGTGAGAGAGAGAGAGAGAGAGAAGGGGGTGAAAAAATAAGAAATGTTTTAAATGAAAGGAGGTGTGTGTGTGTGTGTGTGTGTGTGTGTGTGTGTGCATTCCTGACATAAGTGAACTGGCCAAAAGCTGACTCACCAGCATTGTCACCTCCTCTATCACCACCACTTTTTGTACCGTCACTACTATCAGCACCACCACACTATCACCACTACAACCATCATCGTTACTATCCTTTCCACTGCAACCATCACCACTACTATCACTTTCTGTCTACCACTACTGTTTGTTTCTATCTATTTCTGTTGTTCGGTATTATTGCAATCACCATCACTACCATTTATTTCACCATTCACTATAGGAAAAGATATGAGAGTGAGGTGGTTGGGAGGAGAAGGAGAGGCGACTGAGAACGATGTGGGAAGGTCAGGTGGGGGAGTATTAAAGGGAGAATGGTGTGTTGTTGGATGAAGGAGTCGTTACTGAGTAGGCACAGAATCGCCTGGAGGTACTTTTGTCGAGGCCACTTCCCCCCCTTCACACAGGATGCGACGTCAGGCAAGAGAGAGAGAATTAGATCACCACTACTTCCATCACTTCTAGTCACCACCAATGCCTCATTTCGCCATTACCATCACCACCACTATCATCATCACCTTCGCTACCACCATCCTGCCACTTTGACCACCCTACTATGGTATCTGTACGAGCAGCCACCATTACCACTATCACCACAATTGATTCCGTTATCTGTTAGTACCTCTGTGTCATTTCAAGTACCATTGCTTACCAACTTAAACCGCAAATACCAGGACTTATTTTCTCCTCCTCCTCTTCCTCATCATCATCATCATCATCATCATCATCATCATCATCACCACCACCACCACCACCACCACCATCATCCTACCATTCTCTAAAACGGGTAGTATCCAGAGAGAAGAAAATGGAAGAACGATGACAGGGGAAACTATCATCAGAATATCCAGTAAAAAGGACCGTACATTCCTGCATTAATCCCATCACTACTAGAGTCTCCAATAGGCTGAATAAAATAATCTGACGGAAGTAAAAGTTAAGTAGAATGTCAAGGTACCGGAAGAGTGAATTAATCCATCGTTCACACCATTTTACATTTTCCCACAAGTAAATTAGTTTCTCACAGTCAGAATAATTAGAAAATAAGCGTGTAATCCTCTGAATGTTATTGAATTACCAGTAGCTGTTTTTACCAGTGTTGATAATAATAGTTTTTCTGCCGCATGTAATTTGGTAGTCGTGTTCAGAATAATTAGAGCGTAATGAGTAATAACCTGGATGTGTTATTATATCTGTTCCCAATTGTGTACTGTCATGGTTCATAGTCCCTTTACACCGGCACGAATCAAGGTCAGAAAATTATGAAGTCTTGTCCATCTGTACTCTTTTCACCTTAACTTGGCCCAGATTTTCGTGTTCTTGCAGCTTCCTTCGCGTAGTTCAGTGGCAGAATAGTTAATCCTTTTCTTAACAGTTTTTCACCAGAAGCATCGTATTCTAGTGATATTTTTACAGCTCAGCATTCAGGATAGACTGATGGTAATGTCAGGCAAAGTTAAGGTAAAAAGAGTATAATTTGTACTAATCAAGAGGGCTGGAGTCCTGTTACATTAGCACGATAGTGAAGAAGTACGTAAAATCACTGAATACGGTACCAGTTACCATTAGTGCTACCGGTACTTTTATTATACTCGTAGTTCCTGCCTTAAGTCATTTGCCATTGTCATGATCAGAGTATTGTCATTAGATAAGAGAACAGTATCTTCCGGGTACTATTATTTCAGCTGTTACTAAGCCGTGTTATTACTACTACTACTACAACTTCTACTAGTACTACAACTTCTTCTTCTACCACTACTACTACAACTACTACAACAACAGCAACAACTACTACTACCACTACTACTACTACTACCACTAGTAGTAGTAGTGTTGGTGCCTATACCTTTACCATACCAGCAGTACTAAATGCTAAACACGTCACGGTACTGTGAAATAATGATACCAACACCACTTTAACCATAACCAGGGCAATGTTGGCGGGTGTATCAGTTGCCTATCAGATCATGTATTTATTATTATTATTATTATTATTATTATTATTATTATTATTATTATTTGAAAAGTAGAGATGGACATGGACAGGCAACGTTATTAGTAGAACAGATAACAGATGGAAAATGAAAGTTATTGAGTGGCAATCCAGAGATGAAGCGAAAGAGAAGGGTTGGTAGATAGAAGGTAAAGTGGATTTAGAGGGAACACTTTAGGTCAGACTGGAGGAAGTAGAGAATGAGCCGCTGTGAACATAATGATGATGATGATGATTCCTATCTTTGTGCAAGTTCGATTTGTGAGTGCTTGACTGAATGCACTGATGAAATTAGTGAATTATGTAGTGTGTGTGTGTGTGTGTGTGTGTGTGTGTGTGTGTGTGTGTGTGTGTGTGTGTGTGTGTGTGCGCGCGCTTATGTGCGTGCAGGCATAGCTACTGATGATGACTATTTGACACGCACACACTAGAGACAACAGGAAGACATGTCACTCTTCCTCTTCTCCTTCATCCTCTTCTTCCTGTTCCTTCTTTCTCTACTTCTTAGCACACTTCCTTCCCTTCTCTCCTCTCTTGCTCCACTTTCTTCCCTTCTTCCACTTCTTCCTCTCCCTCCTTCTGCCATCGTCTTTTTTCCCACATCCTTCGTCCTCTATTTTTCCTCTCCCTTCACATCTTCCTTTCTTCTGCTCATTCTCTTCCGTCTTCCACTACGTCTTCCTCTTCTTCCTCCTCCGTTTACATCTTCCTTCACTTCTTTCCTCCTCCTCTACTTCTTCCTCTGCTTTCTTGTCCTCCTCCTCGTAAGGAATAATGATGACTGAGATAAGCCCTTTGGGACGAATATTTGGGGTCCAGAGAAACTCCTTATGAAGTACTCTAGTGTCTCTCTCTCTCTCTCTCTCTCTCTCTCTCTCTCTCTCTCTCTCTCTCTCTCTCTCTCTCTCTCTCTCTCTCTCTTTTCATTTTTTTTCTTTTCCCCAGTTCTGGATTGCTCTTCTTTCCCTTATCTCTTATTTTTTCTCATCTTTTCTATTCTCTTTCCATTCTTATCTTTTCCTCTTCCTTCACCTTCTTCCTCTTTTTTTCATTTTTTCTTTCCCCACCTTCTCTTGTTCTACACTTCTCCTTCTCGTCCCAAACATCTTATCTTCGTCCCCCCTTTCTTTTCATCGTGTCACATCTTCTCCTTCCCTCTTCCTTTCCCTCCTTCCCGCTTCCTCCCCACCTTCCTTCTCTCTCCCTATTCCTCTCTTTCCTTTCTTTCCTTTCTAACCCCTACTCCTTCTTATCTCCTCTTTTTCTCCCCTCTCCCCCACTTTATCCCCCCCCTCCCCTCATTATTCCCTCCTTCCCTCCTTTCCTCCTTCCTTCCTTCCCTCTTGATCCCCCTCCCTGTTTTCTTCATCTTAGTCATCCCTCTTCTCCTTCTTCAACTTCCCCCCCCTTTCCCCTTCTCCAACTCCCCATCTCTTCCCGTCATTTGTCCTCTTCCATGCCTTCCATAATTTCTTTTCATCACCTCCCCCTTTCTTCCAGTCATTTTTCACATTTTCTCGTCCATGCCTTCCGCCATTTTATCATCTCCCCTTCCTTACATTTTTTATACAGTGAATGGAAAATCATGAAATTGTTAAAGATATTCAACATGTGGAGAGAATGGAGAATGAAAGACTGACTAAGAGGGTGTATGTAGGTGAGGTGGAGGGAGGGAGAGGGAGGGGTAGACCGAGGATGAGGTGGAGGGATGGAGTTGAGAGGTATATGAGGGAGGGGGGGGTGAGTTGGGGGAGGGGAGTCAAATGGTGGGTGACAGAGTGACTTGGAGGCGTTTTGTCTGTGGCCACCCTTTGCGGGATTAGGGCGTCGGGCTATAGATAGATAGATAGATAGATAGTTAAAGATATTAAATTCCATACAGTATATTTATCCTTGTCTGTATCATATTCATATTATATATTTCGTCAAAATTAATCCCATGGAAGTGGAAAGGAGGAACTAAATGATGATAATGATGATGATGATGATGATGATGATAAATTATATGATGATGATGATGATGATAAAAGTGGCTTAAGTTCTCCAAGCTTCACATAATAATCTTTCCAGAATACAAGTAACAAATAACTGCGAAAGAGAAATTGAAACGTGAGGGAGCTGTTGCCGAGGCTGTGTGTGTGTGTGTGTGTGTGTGTGTGTGTGTGTGTGTGTGTGTGTGTGTGTGTGTGTGTGTGTGTGTGTGTGTGTGTGTGTGTGTGTGTGTTGTACCTTTACCTTTGTTTTTGTACTTTTACTTGTGTACGAACTTCAGTGTCTGTGTGTGCATTTCGTGGCCACTCGAACAGTCCTCCCTATCCCTATACACACACAAACAGCTGGCCGTGTGTTTGACGGAGAGAGAGAGAGAGAGAGAGAGAGAGAGAGAGCGAGCGAGTGTGGGTGTGGGTGTTCGCGAGCCCCGCAAACGCGTCCGCGTCTGCATCAGTCGTTGTATCAGCCGTTCACAAGAAAGGTTAGGTCATTGTTTTAGATGCGGGAGCATCTGCAAGAGCGAGTCCGCCCGGCAGTCACTCGCTAAGGATTTTTGGAAACGCAGTGCACCGCTCTCGTAGATTTTGATGAAGCTCCATAATAAGGCTCTTTGCTCCTGCACATCGTTTAGCCCAAGTATGCATACTGCGTTTGACTTTTTTTTTTCTTTTCACAACGAGAGGCATTTGCTTGTCTGTTTAAAACTTCCGTTATGGGTGTCAGCGATGAGATGTAAATGTGGCCATTATAATGAAAGGGTTAATATTGCAGCCCCAAATGTTCCATACACACATCATTGTTATCGAGAATTATTTCATCAGTGACCATTCCCAGAGGCAGGAATAATCGTTACTTTTAATGCAGTTGCATAATTCCGTAATATTTTTTTTTTGGAGGGGGTAGTATGAAATTTTGTGTTTATCAGTTTGTGGTATCAATATAATAAACTACGGATGCCTGAAACAAATGTTAATGTGTACCCTCTCTTACAGAATTTCGTACTAGGTATCCTTCACATACTCCTGGCATCCCAACCTTGCCACCTAGGACATTTTTATGATCTGGGGCCATATTCTCGTGAGTTTAGGCTATCACATGTAACCCTAATTGATTCAAGTATCACATCTTGTTATTCCCCAGTATGGCATCTCTATCTGATCCGGCCATAAGTTGTTATTAACAGCATACAAGAAAACAAAAACGTGAAATAAACAGAATTTCAGTAGTAAGGAAGAGGTGTTAGAAAGTCTCGTTACCCTTGTATATTCACGGTTATACTCTTTTCACTTTAATTTAGCCTAGAATTACCATCTCTCTATCTTGAACGCTGATCTGTAACATGACACAACACTTATCAGGAATAAGTGCTTTTGAAGGGATATAGAAGCAGAGTGTTGTCTTCTTTAACCACTGAACCACAGAAATAAACTGCAAAGAAAAGAAATCTGCGCCAAGTTAAAGTGAACGAACTAAATCTGTTAAGTAGCCCTGTTTCTTGTAAGCAGTGAACTCTTTCTTCATGAGTGATTAAGAAGGTAGCGTAGGTAGGTCATTAGGCAGGTGAGAAGGCCAGTTATTACGTAAGTGGAGAGGCGGGCAGGGCAGGGCAGGTTTGTGAGGAGGTAAATGAGTTGGCAGATAGTCAGAAAGTAGGTATGTAGGTACCGAAGATTAGGCAGAAAGAATGAACTAAAGAATATATAGGTACATACTGAAGAATAGTCGGCAATGGGAACTGGAGGAATGTAGGTAGATATTGAAAATTAGGCAAAGAGAGAGAAACCGAGGAGCAGGTAGGTAGTGAAAAAATATGCTGAATGAAATAAGATGAAGAGTAAGTAGATACTGAAGAATATGCAGAAAAACGTAGCAGCTGAAGACTTTAGTTAGGTAAGTTGGTAGATATGGCCGAGGATCATGGTTTTATAGGTAATGAGATTGGAGGTCTGTTATGTACTGTAAATAGTGTACAGTTTAGTAGGCAGTTAATGTAAATAATTTCGTAGGTAAGAAAAAATATTACCTGAGATAAGCGTAAATTATTTCGTCGGTAAGAACATATATTAACTGAGAAGTGGGTAAATGATTCCGAAAGTAAGCAGGTAAATATTGACTGAGATGTGAATATGTGAGGGATGTTGAAAGAAAAATGAGTTGAATGAGAACATGGTGGAGAGACTAAGTAGAAGAGGATATGAATGGGGTGGGGAAGGGTGGTGCAGGGAGGATGGAGGAAGAGGCAGAACGAGGTGGGGAGTATGGGTAGGGAAGGATGTAGGGGAAAGGTGCTGTCTTTCGAGGCTGGGGGAAGGGTAGGGTTCGTTGTTGAGTAGGGAAGAAAATGGCTGGAGGCCCTTTCATTGAGGCTGGACCTAACAGGATATTTTCTATGAAACAGAGACAGTGACAGATGGATAAATTAATGGATAGGTAGATAGATGGATAGGTAGGCAGATGAAAAGTAGAAAAGCAAAGAGAAGTATGATATGTAGACACTGACATAAAAAGTTACATATTGACAGGCAGACACACAACAAAGACAGAGATAGACAAATAGATAGATAGATAGATAGAGAGAGAGAGAGACAGATAGATGGATAGATAGAAAGAAAATTGACCCCAGTTCGATCAGTGAGAGAATCGTGACACTAAAGGTACTTAAGTAGGTAGTAGTTGCCCAGGTAAGAAGGTGTAGGTAGGTAGTTGGTTCAGTAAGTACGTATGTAGGCAGGTAAGTAATTAGGTTGGTTAGTAGGTTGTTAGAGTAGGTTGGATGTTTGGTTGGTTCTTTGGTTGGTAGGTAGGAATGATGGGTGGTAGATAAGTTGGTTGGTTGGTAGGGACGAGGGTAGGTTAGTAGGTAGGAATGATGGGTGTTAGATAGGTTGGTTGGTTGGTAGGGACGACGGTAGGTTGGTAGGTAGGAATGATGGGTGGTAGATAGGTTGGTTGGTTGGTAGGTAGGTAGGAACGAGAGTAGGTAGATAGGTTGATCGTTTGGTAGGTAAGTAGATTAGTACATAATTAGGTACTGTGGATTAGGCCGCCTGTCGTAGGTAACCACTCCTGTAGATTATAGCAGCTCGGTAGATTGATGAGATAGGTAGATTTCAAGATAAGCTACATGGGGGACGATTTTTTATACCACTTTAAGTTTGTTCTGGTCTCCTACTGGTCAAAGCGGCCGGGGACTATAGGTTTGCGCGATTCCGTCAGTACGTCCGTCAGTCCGTCCTCAATTTCGTATCCGCTCTGTAGCTTCCACATGCATGGACAAATTGTGATATAACTTCACACAGTTGTTCCCCATACCATGATGGTGTGGCGTCCGCAGCAATCAGCCATCTACTTCCAAGGCCAATTACATACATATGGTTACCATCCAGAAGGCGACTTTATATTGCATGGCAACACTTCATTCACATTTTTTTATACCGCCATATTTTTTTCCTCAGCTTAGGAAAAACAAGTTGCAAAGAGCTATGGAGTTTACATTAACGCCATTTGTATAATGATATTAATGGCAGTAATAGTAGGAGTAGTAGTAACAGGACCCGCCTGATGATGATGATAAACCCCTTCTGCACGTTGACGTCACTTTTGCCTTATTCTTGCTCCATTCATACGATTTTATTCAGCTTAGGAGAGTTTGTGATGCAGGGAGGGTTAGATGTCTAGCCATTACTAACCGCCTCAGTACGAGAGGCCAATTTACTGCTGAATGAAATCGTCTGATGGTAGGGAGAATAGAACTGAAGTCACAGTTGTCGAGTGGTTAACCCATTCACTACACTGACGTCTTATTTATTCATCCATCCATCCATCATCCAATCCTACATTGCCCCATGAGGAGCTTAGGAGCCCGTGGCTGGGCAGTTGGTCCCGACATTTAAGATGAGAGTGACCAGCCTCACTCATCCCTGAGTGGCATTACATGAGCAATCAACCCCAACCATCCCTTGGATATAAGCCTTCACGGGCTCAATCCGATTGGAACGCAATAATTACCCACTAAACCACCAGGCGCCAAAATTTGGTTATATGGTTACCACCCAGCATAGTAAATGGTTTCGTGGTGCACAGGAAACCATTTGGCTTGTCACTCAGCGTAGAGTCACCCACAGGCTGAAGGAAGTGGAAAGAATGAAGGAAAGTAAGACAGAAGAGGGTGTGTAAAGTCACCCTTAGGCAGAAGGACAAGGAAAGAATGAAGGAAAGAAAGACAGAAGAGAATGGAAGGAAAGAAGGATGGAGAGGAAAGGGCAGACACTCGAGAGCAGCACTACATCGAGTGAGTCTTATTTATTTTAGCTTATTATTCACGTTATTTTTCCTGATTATTTAATTTATTATTTGATTTAATGTCTTAGGTATTTATTTTGTGTGGTAAGCTTATTTTTCGTAATCCAGATGGCTTTATTTAGCATAGGAAAGATTTCTCATATGAACCCTTTTTGTGGTATTCTGGCTACTGTAAGGCCACATTCCTTCAGCCTAGCAGACACGTCATCGGAGTGAAGGGGTTAATCACAATCTCCATGAACCCTTTTAAGTCCAGTGACGCCATTTTTGATATGGTTAACTACTTGACGCTCAGGACGTATTTTTAGTCTGCTCGTCATCACCAGACATTTTTAATCAGCTGTTCAGAGACTTCTCGGACTTGTACATTTTAGCTACCGAATAACTTCTACCAGATCTCTCTCCCAAGTTGAATAATAATGTTGGATATATAAAAGGTTACGTCATTAGATTGAGTTGGTTAACACCATAGTTTTATTCAGGCACGAGGAACGTTGTCGGAAGAGGGTGCGTAATGCTGAGTGCATAAAAAAATATTATACTCTTTGTAGTCTAGCAGCCAAAAATTGCCATCTCATATTCGTGAATGCAGAGTTGTAACAATGAATTAACACTAAAATTTGATGCTAATCAGGAAGAAGTGCAATGGAAAGAATATGGAGCCGTAGTACTCTCTTTTCCTGCAGCTCAGCTTCATGAAATAAGCTGCAGAAGGACGAAAATATGGATCAAGTTCAGGTTTAAAATAAAGTATTATTAACACTCTTAGGCTCCTGTGACTCACTCAGCTGCGTAAATTCATCTTTCCTTAGCTGGAATGGAGTGCTAGAGTTCTTCCGACCATGAGAGGGTTAATGATACCAGTCGTAACACACAAGCTCCTGTGACTCACTTTCAGCTAAATAAAATTTTCCGGCGTTAACTGGGGGAAGGACGCAGCATTAGTGGTATCAATAGTATGACTCAGGCTCCTATGATCCACGCTTAGGTCAAGGAAACTCACGTGACGGTAACTCAAGTGAAATGCGAGAGAAGACGCCACAGTACACCGAGCATAAAGTGAGCCTGGGTGAGGGAAGGTTGGCTAATTGAATGATAAAGCATCCTGTGAGAAAGCGTAAAGAGCGGACCCATAATGGAGGTGATTTAACATGCTAATGAGGCAGACGGGACGGCCACCATATCAGACAGACGGACGGACAGACAGCCCTTCTCTCCTTGTTTGTGTTGATTAATAGTGTGCATCATCCCCGTCCCTCTCGCCCTCACTCAGGCATTCCACGCTCACTCACCTCACCCGTTTACTCAGCCTGACTCATTTCTATACTTAGTAGCCCATTCCCTTGCATCCTTTCTCAATTTTTCCATCCTTTCTTACCCGCTCCCTTACTTTTTCACCTGTTCCCCTCTCTCCCTCCCACCCTCCGATTCCGATCTTTCGTTCATTTTTTCTCTCCTTCCTTTATTTCTTCCTTTGTACATTCAGTTGCCCATTCCCATCCCTCCTCCCTTTCTTTCATTCTTCATTGGTTCCTTCCTTCCTTCCTTCCTTCCTTCCTTCCATCCTTCCTTCCTTCCTTCCTTCCTTCCATCCTTCCTTCCTTCCTTCCTTCTCCAGTCCCTCCTCTCTTCCTTCCTTCTCCAATCCCTCCTTTCTTCCTTCTTTCGCCAGTCCCGCCTCTCTTCTTTCACTTTCTTCCTCACTCACGGAATCCTTCCCTCCCTTGTTCTCACGTTCCCACACTGCCTTATTCTCCCCCCCCCCCGCCTCCTCTCTCTCGCTCTTTCCTTTCCCCTCTTCCTCTCTTTCATTCCCGGCAGCCCTTCCTCCTTCCCACATTCACCTTCTCCCTTCCTTCCTTGCTTCCTTCCTTCGTCAGTTACCCTACTCTTCCTGCCTTCTTCCCTCACCCAATCCTTCCCTCAGTCACTCACCCTCCATTCCTTACTCACTCACTCCCACACTCACCGTCTACCTCCCTCCCTTTCTTTTTCCTTTCGTCATTCCTCCCCCTTTCCCTCTCAAACCCACTCACTCACTCTTGTTACTTACTCTCTCTTTCCCTCCTCCTCTCACACTCCACCTCACTCATTCCTTTCACTTTCACGGTTCGTATCCTTCCCTCACCTTTAATACGCCCCACACACACACTTTTTTTTTTTTTTTTTTTTTTACGGTGTCTTCCTCCCGTCCCCACCATCATCCCGTCACTCACAAACCCTTCTTGCGGTTTGCTCTCCCTCTCGTGTCTCACTCATCTTCACTCACATTTTTACCCACGCCTTGCCTCTTATTCATCATCACTCACCTTCATTCACGTCTTACCTCTTCTTATTCATCTTCACTTATCATTCTGTTCACGTTTTGTCTTTTCCTATTCATCGTCACGCATCTTACTCACGTTTTGTCTCTTATTCATCCTCACTCATCATCTAAATGTTGTCTTCCCTGCTATTATCCATTCTCATTCATCATCTTACTCATCTCTTGCTTATTATTCATTTGTCTCTTGGATCTATGGTTTAAAAAGCTTCATACACCTCTTGTTTTGCATTCTATCTCTATGTTGTTTTAATGGTCTTCTGTATGTTATCTGTGCACATGTCGATATTAAATGTAAATAAAGTAATAAAAAAAAAAGTAGTTAAGATGTAATGTAAAAAAATAAGTTCACTAAGGAAGGGTTGGTAGGGAGCCTCCATGGCCTAAATAACACCGGTCATGGGAGCCTCCTTACCTAAAGAAAATACGAGCTTCAGCCTTGAGGTCGTGGTCTCGTATCTTGTCAGTTTAGGAGGCTCCATGACGCCTTTCCTTGGCTGTTTATATTGTACTTTACGCATTGCTGTTCTCTTGTATTTTAATTATGTTTTTTTCTTTTATCGACACACATTCCTTAAATCATGTGCTGGGAATATAAACGTCTCATACAGCCCTTATACAGATATGCATATAGCCACCCTTATCCTCTTTGCCTCATCTTCACACCCCTCTCCCTTCTCCGTTGTCCATTCCCTCATACACTCTATTCTTCACGGAACATTCTCACCCCTTCTGCCCTCCCGCCCTTCCTCCATCCCTTTCTCTCATTCCTTCACTCCCTCTCTCCCTCCCTTTCTCTCACATCCTCATACCTCCCATTCCCACCCACTTCCCCAGGACCTCCACTTTCTATTCACCGCCTTAACAGGACTTCCCTAATGCCGGACATGCCAAAACGAAGGTGACGTGGAATGGTGCAATGAGACTTGGTCAGTGTGTCAGGTTGCTGCACAGCCTGACGTAAGGAAGAGGAATGTGGCCAGGAAGAGGCTAGAGAGATAGGTCGTTCTTAAGTGTGTCATTAGGAACTGCCAGAAACTTTTGGACATAATATCCTGAGATCGTAAAGGGAAAGGTAAACACTCCATTCTCTTTACATGTGTACTGAAGTATGTGATGGAAAAGGGAAATTTGAACCCTTTGCCTGGTTATTAATTGCGTCAAGGAAAGTGGAACGATTTTTTGTGTTCACATATTTGTTGATATAAAAAACGGTGGTAGCTAATTATTTATATTCCCTTTTGGGCTACGTAGGAGGGTCCGATGCTAGGTTGTCAAGTGATGTAATTCGTACGTGACCATCATTTTTCCCTGGCAGTGTTTAGAAAATAGAAAAACCGCCAACCACTTCTTGGATACGAGACATGGCGCTTTATCACAAGCTCTACTTCGACCCCAGACCTCTGTCAGCCATTCCGCTATTGTAAATTAGGGTCTTCTCCACAGTCCTACACTTGCGCATACTCCATTTTAATATTACGGTTGTTTGATTCACAATATGTAGTCGTCAGAAGGACCCAAATGCACAAACAAACGCACGACCAGTTGTGGCTAAGATAGGGTTTTGCTGGAAGAACGAGGGTAAGAAAGTGCACAGTCTTCCCATGTACCAACTGTGACTGGAGATTTGGTTTTGCAGGAACGACAAGAATGGGAAAGTGCTGAAGCTTCCCATGTATTTCGTTCTTCCTACAAAAACATATCTGAGTTACGAAATACAGTGGATCTTAAGTTTTGAGAATCCGGATACAGGAAAGGAAACACTCTAATTCTCATTTTAGGCAGTACGATGACTTTTTTTAAAAAATTTTTACTTTATTCTTGATGATACTTTTGTGAATGGTACTTTTTTTTTTTTTACTTATGTTAAGGTAGATGTTAATGATGAAACTTATGATGACTATTTAATCTTTACAGTTTGGATGCATTCTCGTAAGTTGAGAGAAGATCGTCTGTAAGCAGCAAGAGTAAAAATACGAAAGACATCCTCAGGTTGAAGAGATCAGAACTGTAGGACCGTCAGATATTCAAAACAGGGAAAGAATAGATATTACCTCTGAAGATTTAAAGGCAAACACACATGACAGTTCTTCCATATGACCAAACCGACACATTAAGAAAACCCTTAGTAAATCTGTCATCTGTATGTGATACCCCAGGCATGTTGGAATATAGTACTGTATAGTCGGTATTAGTGCCCAGGTGGTGATGTTCGAGGGCTGGTAGGGGATAAGCTTTCTGTTAGTGTGGGATTGATGAACCAATCCTTGAGAATGTAACCTGTATTCATCTGTCACTCTGTCTATCCATCTGTCAAATTATGTTTATCTGTCTATCTGTCTATGTATCTGTCTGTTTATCTATCTATCGATCTATCTATCTGTCTCTTTGTATAACGGATGGCCACAAAGGAAACGGCTGCACCTGTATCGAAAGCCAGATAAAATACAGTATTTTTTTTTTACGCAAAGTCGCGCATTACTCAGAAATGAACTCTTTCACTCTCTGCTGCATTCATACCATCACCAGACGATATTGTTTAGAGTAGAGGCCCATTAACTCCTTCACTACGAGGAGACAACCAACCACGAGAAATAATTATCATCTAGTGGTAACCAAAATAGAGTATACAAACGCGATATGGTACTGAAGGAGGGAGTAAGAATCCTTGAGAACACTTTGCCTCTAACCATTCACCTCACAGCATCGTCGGACCAAACCTAAAACCGCATAATTTACCGCCACGAAAGCAGGCAGGCACCAGGATGTGACGAGGGGCTGTGGGGTCCTCCTCAGGGTGTCGTAAATGGCGGTGGTGGTTTGTCAGGCAGTGAAGTGGAGATCCTGGCTTGGTGTTTATCAGGGACCTTAACCATTTCTGACGATAAACAAATTTGGGGTAGTGAAAAAAATATCAGACATTTTCTTCATTTTCTTGCATTCTATAGTAGTTTACACATTGTTATTATTTGCTAGCTTTTGTGTTGAATGTTTGATAATTGTGTGGGTTAAGATAAAGATATAAGCAAGGACAACGTTGGCTCAAGAAGCTTTATAAATACGGCCTCTGGCTTGTAAACTTGTTTTGTGTGTGTGTGTGTGTGTGTGTGTGTGTGTGTGTGAGAGAGAGAGAGAGAGAGAGAGAGAGTGGCCGTGTGTGTGTGACTGCCTGCCCGTGAAAGTGACATTGGGAAGGTCGGGCAGGTAGTTTTTGTGATAAAGTTTACCTGGTTTGTTGAAGTAGTAACTCGGTATATCCAAGGAGTCTTGCCTTCTTTGTCACAGGAGCCTCCCTTGGATTTGTTCCTTAACAGTTTAGTTTTGCCCTCCTGATACAAATAGAAAGAACCCAGTGCTGAGTGTGCAAACATTGTCACACTCAAAGAAAACTAGCAGAACGAAAACCAGTTTCAAGATCCATTCACCTTGAGGTGCCTGAACATGACATTACTTTTTAAGAGAGAGAGAGAGAGAGAGAGAGAGAGAGAGAGAGAGAGAGAGAAAGACTTGGAAAAATTGTGTAATAATATTCTCGTTTGATATTTTACGTCGATATTAAAAAGACTGTTATATAAGAGAAACATTGCGTAATATTAGCAAGCTGCTAAGAAGTCAGGTACCTTGGAACGTTCTAAGCCTAGAAGAATACACCTCCATCTGTGATTAATTTGAGGCGACAGGAAATGTACCAAGGGCTGGCTGCATGTCCATCTTGTATGTGTGTGTATTGTATCGGTCTGGCTTGCACACGCCTGACGTGGCCGGGCAGCTCCTGTACACATGCAAGTGGCTTTTATGGATCCTTAAGTATAATTGATCCGTAGAGCCAAGGATTCCCATTTTCTGTTGATCCTATAAGTTTGGAATATCGATGGCGTGAATGATCAGTGAATGGAAGCGTGGTCCTTTTCTCTGGGTACTTGGATGCTAATTCTCCTAATTCCGTTGTTTGGTAACTCATGATGGGGGACAGTTCTAGTATTTTATTTCAGGTAACGTTAGACGAGTGTAGTCAGCAATGAGTGAGTCATATCGGCTTGGGAGTGTTATTTTTGTCACCATTAACCCTCTTATGGTAGCGGCATCTCTTATTTGAGGCCAGTTAACATTAGGTAATTAATTTAACTCAGTTGAGATTCATTTATAGGAGCCTTAGTGGTACAGTATTACTGTCACTATTAACCCTGTTATAGTCCTTGCACCTTTAGTATTTTACTCCAGTTAATGGTACACGATTTTACCACGTTCGTGTAAGTCGTAAGAAGGCGAGAGTGTTTACGTAGGAGAGGCCTGAAGAGATGAGACGAAAGTTGAGCACATTATTTTGCATACTGTGAGCAGAGAATTTCCTTCGTACCTCTTCACCCAGGAGTTAGGAACATTGATGTAATTTAATGTGGGTCTTGTTTTGTGGGAAAATTAGGACTTAAGAGAAAATATGTTGCCTGCCTGTATGACACTCATATTGGATAAGCATAATATCTAGGTCATCCGAGGCTTGGGTAGTCAGTGAAAGTTTGAGCTTCTATTTACTGAACGCGCTGGTGATAGTTCAACTTCTATGTATTTTGTGTTCACCTCGTATATAACGGGGGAATAGGGAAGAATTATGTGGATTATTGTGATCGTAGTTCTACTTTTGCATTTTTTTTCCTTCCCCCACTTTTCCTAATTTACAGTAGTGGAAAGTTGCTCAGGTAATAAGGACTGATGATACTTTATGTTGGGTATGTCTACTCTTGTGCATTTCCCCTTTTCTTTTTCCAGAGCCTACCTACGTTATTTATGATTTAGTGGAAATAAGGATACCAGGATAATGATGAAAATGAGGATGACGATGTTATGATGATTAGCATGATAATGATAATTTTTACTTAAGTGATTTTCCTTTCTCCTGTATCAGATTATAATAATGCTTCGTAGTCGTGTTTATTATTCATGCTGTTTCCCCACTGTTTACGTAACCCGGGTGATGAAAATAGGGTGGTGGATGGGGAAGAGTTTATGAGTGAGGGAAACATGGTGTAGGGGCTGGTTAATTGTTCACGGCATATGGTGTCTCGCTACCTTCATCCCGTAATCCACTTTTCACACCCACTGTCCGGATGCATTTGTCCTCTGCACTCACTTTGTCTTATACCTCTGCCATGTGGACAATTAAAATGGTGTGTGGAAGTACTGTATATCCATTCATGTGATTGTATTTGTTCGCAGTCTGCTCATATCAGTAGTGCGCACGCGCACACACACACACACACACACACACACACACACACACACACACACACACACACACACACACACACACACACACACACACACACACACACACACACACACACACACACACACACACACACACACACACACACACACACACACACACACACACACACACACACACACACACACACACACACACACACACACACACACACACACACACACACACACACACACACACACACACACACACACACACACACAGCCATTAGATCACTTAGATTTTCGCATGCATCACTCACTAGACACTCGTTCCCCATTCCTACTTTGCCAGTATGAGAAAAGGTTAATTTCGGCTATCACTCTTCCTCCCAGGACAAGATTCAGTTGCCCTCATATTCATTTATAACTGAGGATACTGTTTCTTCACTAATTAGTTTTTGGAACATATTTTCTCTCACATTCGCATTTCTTCAGACTCATCTTTTAAGAGACATTTTCCCCTCGTACTTATGTACACTTCTCAGGCCCACTCCTTTTCAGATCCACCTTTTTATGCCTACTTTTTAGACTTACTACTTCAGACACACACTTCTTCACCAGACCCACCCTTTATATTCTTCAAACCACTCTTCATCATCTTCAGACACACTCTTCATCTTCACCAGACCCATGCCCCATCCTCACCATCGTCAGACCCACTCCTCATCCTCAGCTGATCCACTCCTCATCCTCAGCTGATCCACTCCTCATCCTCACCTGATCCACTCCTCATCCTCACCAGCTCCACTCCTCATCCTCACCAGATCCACTCATCCTCATCCTCATCTGACCCACTCCTCATCTTTGCCAGACCCACCCCTCTTCATCAGACTCACACTTATCCAGCAGACCCTACTCATTTTCACAGGTCCACTCTTCCTAATCAGACTTTTTCTTCGTCATGAGACCCACCCATCTTGATTTCAGTGAGATGCACGCCTCTTCATCTTCATCAGACCCACTCTTTATCACACCCACTTTTCAAACCTGCCCATTCTTCTCCAAACCCACTCGCTTTTCACACGCACTGTCTTCAAACCCACTTCTTCTCAGACACACTTTTCCTCTCACCCACATTTTTAACCCGTATAACCTGTTTTTTTTTTTTTTCCTTCAATGAACAGACATTTTTTTATCAAATTAGGAGTGGACTTCCTCTGTGAATGGTTAAATAAAAGCAATACCTAACACCGTCACTGGAGAGCGAGTCTGTTAAGCTGAATATAATGATCTATCT
Organism: Coenobita brevimanus; assembly: GCF_032717465.1. Classification (NCBI taxonomy): domain Eukaryota; kingdom Metazoa; phylum Arthropoda; class Malacostraca; order Decapoda; family Coenobitidae; genus Coenobita; species Coenobita brevimanus. Next base: position 45,026,198 of record NC_137023.1, on the reverse strand, counting down.
GTAGCAGGAAAATTAGGCAAAAAAAAGGGGGGCCATCCTCGTAGTGAAAGAGTTAAGCTTACAAATCACACCCACTTCTTCAAACCCACCTTTTTTCAGACTACCTCCTCTGCGGGAAAAAAATAAAAAGCGGAGTTCGGAATAAATTAGAATAAATTAGTGTGGCGTCGGATCCTCAATTTTGTCTCGCAAGTACTGTACTCGTATATGTTGTTATTTTTGGGTCTGGTTCGTGTGACCGTTTTGTGTGTGTGTGTGTGTGTGTGTGTTTGTGTTTGTGTTTGTGTGTCTGTTTTATTGAATCGAAGAGCGAGTCTAAAATTATACGCCTTAGAATTATATAAAGATTACGAATGTTACTCTAAAAAAACTAAATCCCTTCCTTTAAAAACTGGAAGTGTTACAGTTCGTTGAGTAGTGCACCTTCATGTACTTAAGCAGCTCAGACTCAGTTCATGATGACCAGCCTGTGAGAAGAATCAGAAAATATAAGTAGGCAGAGGGGAATTTTGTAAACAGATCATCAGCTACATCTAAAAAGGAGATAAAAACTATAAGTTCAGTGTCTTTTTCTTTTGTAATATTATGGATCAGAAATTTCGTTCTGTGGACGTATGATTATTAGTGACAAGAGAACAGTAGAAAGGATGATGTTAATTCGTGTGGAAGGAATGAGTGCCTTTTTTGGATTAGGGAACACACGAAAATTGATGACGTAACCACTGCTGTTAAAAAGCAGAAAATAGTAGGTCACTTTTTTCTTAGCTTAGATAACTGATGAAGTAGAACAGTAGGGTGTCCAGCCAAATTTAGAGCGAGTGAGAGAGAGGTTGGCAGTTATAATTCGAGAGAGAGAGAGAGAGACAGACAGACAGACAGACAGACAGACAGACAGAAAGAGAGTAGTTTTCCGAGTCTGTGTATAGACTTCACGGTCTGTTCCCTGAGGTCCCGTATTCCTCCTACACACCATACACTTTCTCGTGTTACCAGTTAGGCACTATTACCTAGTGTCCGTCCATATTAAATACATTGTGGAACTGTCTTCTTCAAAACTGACGTGCTGGTATTGGCAGGGGTGGATTAATGACATGTCGATTAGTCTTGTGGGAGATTAGTAACGTCCCTTTTAAGGAAACGCGGATCGTGAAGCTTCTTGTCTCAACCTGGGACCGCACAGAGTTTGATAGTAGGATGAAATTCGTAAATAAGACGTACTGGGATCTAACAGGCTAACTGCTAAAGGTCAGATGGGAGAAAGCTGGGAGAAACCTTTATCCTACTGGTTGATGAAAATGATAGTGAAGATACTGGTGGTTATCATGATAGTAATAGTGCCTGCTCTTCTGAGGATAGCGATGACGACGATCCTGGACTGCCCCCCTTTCCCCCCCACACACACAAAATAAAAAAAGAAAAACTCCTACAATTCGAGCTTTTGACTCTCCTGGATTTTCTTTTCCATCGGTATACCCACGACCCAGATCCACTTTTTCTGTACTAAACCTTACGCTCACCCGCATCCCAGCCCCATTAGCCCCGCCCTGTACCCTGCCACTCCAGTACCCTGCCACTCCAGATCACACCATCCAGCCCTCAGTCATCTAAAATCTTTATCTGTCATGCACCCACTTACCTGATATTCACTCACCCAGCGGTCTCTCTCTCTCTCTCTCTCTCTCTCTCTCTCTCTCTCTCTCTCTCTCTCTCTCTCTCTCTCTCTCTCTCTCTCTCTCTCATTATACATGTATAGTTAGGTAGATAAAGATATATTGAACTTACATCTATCTGTCTATCTTACTGTCTGTCTACCGTCCGTCTTACCCCGAAAGGGGTGATCACAATCGAATTACCTCCATGTTACCTTGGCTCTGCCATCTGGCTGCTCTCTCTGCAGCTCATACCACCCTCTCTCTACACCTTTCCACCCAGTACCTCAGTCTCATCTTCGTCGTCCCTTCCCCTCCCTCATTCAATCTCATTCACATACACTCCTAGTCAGTCTCTCGTTCTCCATTCTACCCACCTGGCCAATCCCTACGTCCACACTTTCCTAATTTTCGTACCTGCCTCCTCAAGTCCACCGAGCCATGTCTCCCTTCCTCACGCGTACTTCCATTCATGTATATTCAACACTTACGTCATTAAAATGCAGCGCGAAGGTGTGGACAAACTCCCGGTTCTTGAACTTGTTTGGCCTTTCAGTATCGCTTATGACTACACTGTAATATGGAGTGAAGGCTGATCACACCCAGCAATTATAGATGTTCCATTAATGACCGTCAAAAAATATGGACTTTCATACACCGCCGAATACTTACAATTAATAGTAAGAACATTAGCCACTTTCACTCGTCTGACAGATATGTCCTGTCTTAAGACCCTGAGGTAAGGCAAAACTGCTTAAGGTATCGATCCTTTAGTTAACATATTCAGAGCAATGGGCTTCGGTTTGTTTTATTTTTTAATTTTGATGTCTTATGATGTAATTTCATAAATATTTTCGGTATTGTATTGAACAGGCATTTACATATTCGTATCCCAACAACTCAGTGCAGACTGCTTTTGTTGCAGTATAACATTATCAAAGTTTTAACAAAGGAAAAGTATATACCGGTAAAAAACATTTAACATGTTATATTGGAAAAAAAAAAAAAATCGCCCTTTTTCGAACACAAGCAGTTTTTGTCAAGGGACGGCTTTAATAGTTTGGACGTCAAATCTGTCCCTTCTACCTTTTGATCCCCTTGAATTAGTTTTATCATCTTTTATTGTAGCTGCCTTCAGACAGTTTTATTCGTCTTAGGGGAGATCTGTTGTAGTAAAGAGGTCAGTGAAAGTTATACTAACCCCTCTGGTTCGAAAAATCTCTCCCAAACTAAATAGAATTGTCTGGAGGTAGCAGGAATGATGTAAAGAATGTCACCGAACCGAACACTTAACCTTTTGAAACTCCAGCCCCGCCTCTCCTACCCATTCACCGTCACCTTACTCATCTCAGAAGCATTTCCTCTAATTCTGTTCTCCTAAACACACACACACACACACACACACACACACACACACACACACACACACACACACACACACACACACACACACACACACACACACACACACACACACACACACACACACACACACACACACACGCAGTGGTAACGTTCTCGCTTGCCATCTGGTGGACGGGAGTTCGCGCCTCGCTCAGGTTGCGAAAAGTTTCACTGACGAAGTGGGTGGTTACTGTCCCCCTCGAGCAAGGGGACGGGTGTGTGGGTGTGTGAAGGTCACAGCCTTGCCCTTAGATCGGACTATATGAGCTCTCAGCTCCCTTCCGGGAGGGTAAAAGCTGACGATCACGACCATCAAGTGATCCTGACCGACCCGGTGAATTACAACTTTCTTCATTCCTATCCACACTGTCTTCCTGTCACTTCACACATTTTCTTTTCTCCCAGCCCATTCTGCTCCCACTCGCTTCTCATTTACCTTTCTTCTGTACTACGCCACCCTCTTCTCACCTACCCTACCCTTACCCCTTTCGTGTCACTGTACCTTTATTTTTTTTATTTTTTAACACCGCACTCTTACCTCAGTCCACCCCCACTCCCCTCCCACTCCCTTCACTCCTCACAACCCAATCCTCTTTTCACATCTCACTTTCTAGTCCTTCGTTTAATCCACCTTCCCTCAGCTCTCGTTCCTCTGTCTACACTTTGCAGTATAGCTCCAGTCATCTCACACTCCCTTTCCCTCCTCACTCACTCCTCACTTGCCTCTCTTCCCTCATCCGTCATTCACCTCCCATTCTCCTCGCTTCCTTCTCACTTAACCTCCACAGTTCGCTTTACTCTCGCTCATAATCAGTCTAACGCATTTGTCCTCACATCACTCTCATGCCACTCTACCTCTGTTCAGGTCACACTCAGTGCCTAGCATGGACAGAGTGACCTATCGAGGTTATCCTTTCTTCTTGTAGTCTTATGTTCTCTCCCTCTCCCATCTCACTTCTCGCACATCTTTCTGCTAATCCACCCTCCTCTTCTTTCACATTCACTCATCTTTCCTTAATCTCCACCTCTCGTCACCTCTCGTGTTGTTCTACCCCCATTTATCTGGATGTCATGTGTCTCGACGTCCTCACCTCTTTTCCATGGCAGTGTACCTCCCTTCACATCATGCTCTCCGCGCCACACATCATCCCAATCACCTCCTTTCCATGCCGCTCCACTATCATCTCGCCTCACAATTACATCTCTTTGGTTTTACACTGTCTCCCCGCATAATATATTTTGTGCCACTGCCCTCCATTTACCTCACACTCCAGCCCCCTCCCCCAACTTCACCCCCTCTCTCCCTCCCCCTCCCCTAACGTCGCCCCCTTTACCTCTCCCTCAACATCCCCCTCAATCCCTCTCCCCAACTTCACCTTCTCCACTACTCTCTCTCTCTCTCTCTCTCTCTCTCTCTCCCCCCCCCAGCTTCAGCCTCTCTTTCCTTTCCCCAGCTTCACCCCGTCTCCTCCCCCACTCACCTCTCACTAAGTACTCTTCCCTCTCACTCCACCCACAACTCACTTTACATTCACTCAGTCTCTGCCCCTCTCCTTGACCTTTCTCACCCCTCTTTCGTGCCACTCCACCTTCATTCACCTCACACTCACCCCCCTCCTCCCCCACTCTCACCTCTCACCTCTCTTTCATACCATTCTGGTTTCATTCCCCCCCACTCCCTCCCCCCTTACCCCGCTGCACTCACCTCTGTGCCCCCATTCAACAGTCCTTCCTTTCCCCCCCCCACCTCCCTTTCTACCCTCCCTCACCCCTGCGTCCCCTCTACTATAGTCATTTTTATTGTACCTGACAGAGTTTTGCTTCCCTATTTATCTGCTTACATGTTACAGCTTGGCAGAATAATACTACATTCATACAGCATATCCTTATCATTTCTTCATAGCTGCGACATAGTTTACTCTATCCTTTTTATTTTAATTTAGCCAAGAATTATCACATCTTCGTCTTGAATATTTAGCTTTAACAATAGACTAACATTAGAATATGATGCTGGTCACGAGGGAGAGCTGTGAAATAATGCGGAGCCGTAACACTGTCTTATTATGCCACTTACCTTTGTAAATGAAACTGAGTAGGGACGAAAATCTGGGCCACGTTAAGGTGAAAAGGGTATACCAGTATCCTACAAAAGCTGGCACTCGATTTAGAGATTTGGCAAAATTTTTTCAGGTGGGAGTAAAATAGTTATAGTTGCCTCAGTGCCAAGGAGAGGGATTGAGGGAGGGAGGGAAGTGAATGCTCTTGGGTAGGCTGGGAAGGGGTGGGGTGGGTCAGGTCTCCCCCTTTGTTGGTAGTGAGTGGCGTGTGTTGTGAGAGGCATCTGACGCAACGCAAGGGCATCAGGACTTTGACCCCGGCAATAAGACAACCCTTTTGTATAATGTTCCTCGTGCCTCCAGATGGTTTTATTTAGATTACGAAAGAGGTAAAAACGCTTGCTGTTTTGTGTACGGAGGTGTGGTGTGCTAGGGTTTTGTTGCTGGTACTGCAAGTGAATGACGTGTGTTATGTTGTGAGAGAGAGGCGGGCACGGGGGTGACGCAACAAGGAGCCACAAACACATTGACCCCAGCAGTAAGGAGATTTGTTTTATAGTTGCTTCATCCTACCTCCACACAACTTAATTCAGCTTATGAAGAACCCTACCGATTGGTGTAGGTGTTGCCTTTATAGATGTCGGAGCACAGGAGGAGAGCTTTGACCTTATCAGTACGTGAGGCCATTTATCAGTTGTGTCTTCTGCCTTAGGACAGACAGACAGAGAGACAGACGAGAATATTATTGTGAGGACGGAATGTTTACCATGGAGTGCAGAGCCTGGGAGTGTATTGTGGGCGGTGATGAAGGTGTGCGTGCATGAAACAAATACATACTTATAGAGTGAATGGTTGTGGGGATAGAACGTGTGTTGAAAGTGAAGAGCTTGGGGGCATGGGAGTGATCGATTGTGTGTGTGTGTGTGTGTGTGTGTGTGTGTGTGTGTGTGTGTGTGTGTGTGTGTGTGTGTGTGTGTGTGTGCGTGCGCGCGCCCGCAACAACATAAATAAAGTATCAAGAACGCACCACCAAATACAAAAGTATTCGACAGAGTGGGTGTGAATAAGTGAAACAGTGTGACGAAAGAAGCATGATAGAGAAGGCATGAGTGAGGGTGTGCGTGAGTCATAAAGTGAGTGAGAGGGTGTGTTTGCGTGAGTAATGGGGTGGGAAAAAGGGTCGAGATTTCATCACTCGGAGTTGCAAACAGACACGACTAAAACGGGAGTCCAAGAAAAAGCGACAGAGTTCGATCCAATAAGTAAAAAGTAAAAGTGGTAGCCAGAGAATGTAGGAATTTGGGGAAGAAGGTGAAGGAGGGGGAGAGTGGGTAAGATTTGTATGTCTTATATTTTGTTTTTATTGGGAAGGGGGACAAGAAGCACTTTCCGGTGTGTAAAAATGACCAAGTTATGATATTGATATTATTTTGCAACAGAAGGTACAGTATATCGTATTTAATTTGTGCACAGAAAAGTTGATGCAGCTTTGGAGATCGTCATAGTAGTGATGGCTTTAGTAATGGCTAAACCTACACCAGCTAGTTTTACCAGTCTGTATGCTGAATAAAATCGTCCGGTAGTAGCAATAAAAAGTTACAGATGTGTTACGCGTATTGGTCAAGTTGGAGTTTTTACCCTTATAGTATAGCACTGGCACCCCTTTTTGTTCAGCTTTCTAATGGAATGGTTAACCGGTATTTTCAGTCTTTCAAACATGCAACTGATAGACTCTGGAGCTGTCTTCTTTAATGTGGATTTCCCTCAGTTTATAACCCTCCAGGCCTTTAATCACAATATATCTAAGCATTTTGAAATAAACTGATCATAATTTTGGTCCTGTTGTTCAGTTTGTCCTGGAGAGGATTTCGCTTTTGGTTCTTTTTGTTTTGCCTAAGAAAATTCATTACGAGGAATAATCTGGAGGTGGCCAGAGTATGTATTGGACATGCTCTGTCTATCACTCTAGTTTTTGGCGCTGCGTTCTTCATTCTTTATGTTCCTGTCCCCTCCCCACACACACACGCACAATCGATCGCGTTCTCTGCCACATAAACTGAATAAAATGGCCTGGTGTGGCAAGAAAGAGACACAAAGTAGTCATCGTCGGAGAAAGTTAGTAGATACTGTTGAAAACCTAATTTGCGGTGAAAGATCCTTTCTGTGTTTAGTTAATTAGTTGTTTGGGGATGGCAAGAAAAAAGACAAAGACGGTCGTGCTAAAGAGATTTGTTAGACCAAGAAGCAACTTATGAATTAATGAAAAATGACGATAAGAGAAAGATGGAAATTGTGTGTGTGTGTGTGTGTGTGTGTGTGTGTGTGTGTGTGTGTGTGTGTGTGTGTGTGTGTGTGTGTGAAAGGATAGGAAAACAGAGGACAAGAGACGCCATAAAACAGGAGGATGGGAATATCGCCTTTTTAGTAAGAGAGAAATTTCTCAGGCGAGGAAGATGAAAACAAGAGGAGGAGAAAAAGGGGGATGAGGAAAAGGGACACAGAGCAGGGGGGTGGAGGGAGGAAAAGAGAAAGAGAAGAGAGGAGTAAAATGGAAGAGGAGAGATGAAAGGTAGGAGGGAAGGGGAAGGGGAGAAGTGAAACGTGAGAAAACAGGAGATAAAAGGGTAGTTAGGAAGGGGAAAGAGAAAGGAGGAAGGTGAGAAAGATGAAAGGAGAAAAGAAAGAAATATCGGAAACAGGAAGGAGGAGGGAGGGAGGGAGGAAAATGAAAAGAAGAAAAAGAAATTAAAAGAGGAAGAGGGGAAGGGAATGGGAAATTTGAGAGGGGAAAAAAAGGAGAAAAGGGGAAATATAAAGACGGACGAGGGAAGACTGAGAGACGTGATACATAGCGATAGAAGTTTAAATAAAGGAAAAATGATATTATTGAGATATAAGAAAATTGGAGATAGTGTTGGAAGAGGATGGAGAGGGAAAAGGAAAAGATGAATTTGAAAAGAGGCCAAAAGAAAATGAAAAAGAGGGAAAGGGATAAGTATGGAGATGACAGAAGGAAGAGGAGGAGGAGGAGGAGGGAAGGAGGGAGGGAGGGAAGGAATGTAAAACGGTAGAGTGAAGTCATACATGTAAGTGAGATGGAGTAAAACGGAACAGGAAACAGAATGGAGAGAGAGAGAGAGAGAGAGAGAGCATTTCCAGGAGGGACACAGGAAGGGTGGAAAGAAAAAATATATAAATAAAAGAATATAAAGAGAGACAGATGAAAGAAAGAAAGAAAAAGGAATAAGTGAAGGAGAATATTTTTATCTAGACAGAGGGTGAAAGGGTAAAAAGAAAAAGGAGAAAGGAATTTAAAAAAAGCTCCCGAAAATTTAGAAGAATCGTATGAAAGGGAAAGGGAGAAATTGGCGCAAAAAAAAAAAAAAAAAAAAAAAAGATGACTGCGATAGGACTCAGATAAAAAGTTAAATTTAGGTTACGAAGAAAGGGAAAGGGATTGTTGTCATATACGTAAAAGAGGTGGAGTAGGACATAGGAGATTGTGAGGGTTGACGTTACTGGGTGAAATGTGAAGAGGAAATGTCAGTTGATTTATATGAGAAGGAATTGTTGTGGACGAATAGAGGGTGAACGAGGTATGGGTGATTTAAAGGATTGAAAGGAATTGAGAGAGAGAGAGAGAGAGAGAGAGAGAGAGAGAGAGAGAGAGAGACTAAATGATAATTCAGATAGGAAAACATGCACCAAAAAAAATTTAACATACATACATACACAGGAAGAGACAAAACTAATACAAACAGACACACACACCGGTACACATATACACACAGAACAGAAGCAAGAAAAAAAACTGTTAAAAATAAGGGCACAAAAACCTACAACACAAAGCCTAACAATAACAAGTGACGAACAATGGAAGGGTTAAGTATGAGGAACAAGCAAGGCAGCGAGAGAGATGGAAAGTTAGCTAAATAGAAAGCCTGGGACACACACACACACACACACACACACACACACACACACACACACACACACACACACACACACACACACACACACACACACACACACACACACACACACACACACACACACACACACACACACACACACACACACACACACGAGCCTTATAAAAATTCTGTTATTTGCCTTTCACCTAAACACGCTTATTTTATTATGGGAATGTTGACACCCATCCGAGGTTCATTTGTTTTATTCTTGCTACCAGCAGACGATTGTTTTTTTCCAGCTTCCAAGAGATTTCTCCAATAGGAGGGCTTACGTGTAAGAGAGACCTTTCCTGAGTTGAGTAAAATCGTTTAGAAGTAACAAGAAAAAAATCAGTAAAGTAAGCCATCTAATTGAACGAGTTAAGGAACGTATGTGAACAAGAGAAAACTGTGTTTATTACTTCTAAGAAATGCATTTTCTTACAAAAACAATGCCACATTTGCAAAATATATTGTAATGACAAATAAATAATCATAAATTGCCATGGCTAATTTTGCTAAGTTAGCAAAACTGATTTCAATAATGTACCTATATCCTTTGCTGCCGCAAAAATGGCAAAAATTTTTGGTACGTTAAACAAACTTGACTGAACTATCAATTTCTTATTTTCTGTGTGTACGTAGGCTGGGCAGAGTACAAGTGTTGAGAATTATGAAAAATGTGGAGTAAAAAAGTTTGTTGATAAAGGACAGATGTATGTGTGCGTGCGTGTGTGTGTGTGTGTGTGTGTGTGTGTGTGTGTGTGTGTGTGTGTGTGTGTGTGTGTGTGTGTGTGTGTGTGTGTGTGTGGTCACAGAAAGAGAATGGAGGTGGACTGGGTAGTGATAAGTATATAAATTTTAATATATGTGAACACACACACACACACACACACACACACACACACACACACACACACACACACACACACACACACAGATACATTTATTTATTACCTCCCCCAAGGAGGTTATGTTTTAGCCCGCGTTGGTTTGTCTGTCTCTCTGTCTGTCTGTTAACAGGATTACTCAAAAGTTATGAACGGATTTTGATGAAATTTTGTGGAAGGGTGTTCCATGGGCCAGGGACGAAATAATTACAGTACATTTTGCGGCAGATTCGGATCCGGAGTATCCCGCATAATATCTCCAAAAGTTCTTAATGAATTTTAATGAAATTGTGTGGAAAGGTGGGTCATCGACCAAGAAAGAATTGATTTAATTTGGGGGCGGATCCGGATCCTATATCCACGGATCCAGATCTGGATCCAATTAATGGCAATGGTATTGGCGGAGGTATTAACTCTCTGAGCACTTTCTAGTTTATTTATATTATTTACTTTTTTATATGAGTGTGTTTGAGTTTAGGAGGAGGCGTAGAAGTCCAGGAAGGTGGATAGGTAAAGTTGTTGAATGTGTGATGCAGAAAGATAAAGATGGAAAAGACTGACGAGTGATCAGTGTGGATGGATGTAGTATGTTGATTGCATCCTTTTTTCTTTTTTTTTCCCCACAGCTGACGATTTTTTTTTTCCTGTACTGGAGTTAAGAAGCACAGTGTTGTCTTGATCGTTTGGGCTGTGGGATAGAGACCAGAATTTCGAAGTTTTGAATGATAAGCAAAAGGATATGTTGCCTTTAATACTGAGCGCTTTGATAACTCTCTAGATTTTTTGGTTTTCTACTTCTTTTTCTTAATTCCTCCAACCTAGGTAAGAATGTTAATGATACTGATGAAGATTTTGAGCCGACACAAATAATATACAGGAATATATTGGCCAACACAGATTAAACTTCATTTATTTTGAGTAGGCGGAGATTTTCGTCCTTTATCAGTTTCTTTCATGTAGCTTAGTGGCATCAAAAGACAATGCTGCGTCTCTGCTTCACGTTCTCTTGTTACAGCTCAGCATTGAAGATGGAGAGAGGACAAATTTACGTTTAGTTAAAGTAAACAGGGTATAGCGTTGGAGAAGAGAGTGCCATAGAGCCAGGTAAGCCCACATATAGAATACAGAGCCTTTTGAAAATCCCCATTGTGTGGCCCTCCGCCCTCCGCCGTCGTAAATATTGCTCACATAATGCCAACAATCCCGGCCCCCTTGTAAACACGGCTTTCTCGAGATGGATGCATTTTCGCGACCGTCGGTAGATTCGCGCCCTGTTGATGTTGTTTCTTGGTTATTGATTGTTGTTGTTTTTGTTGGCAATGTTGTATAGTTTTGTCGTTGCTGATATTGAAATCTTTACTGTTGCCCTCATCGTCACCAGTTTATATTTCATATTCTTTGTTGTTACTGCTGTTGTTGTTGGTGGTGGTGGTGTTAATGTTATTGTTCTAGATGTATTTCAGTGTCTGAAGATTTTTTATTGTTATGATAGATTTTTCTTGTTGATGTTGATTTTTTTATTGATGTAGTTGATTCAGATTTTTTTTTTTTTGTCGGTAGATTTTATTTTACAGTATAAGTTATTATTGCAAACATAGATTGCTTTATAGTTGTCATCAGTGATTTAGATTTAGATTGATATTGTTTTTGATATACTTTGTTTGCTGTTGTTCGCGTATTGTATATTTGTTTTTCCGAACACCATAAGTTTTTTGTTAACTTTCGAATACGAGATGTCCATCCTATATTTAAAAGGCTCTTCTGGCGGTAGCAAAAATAAACTTAAAATGAAAAGCAGTCATTGTAGCAGGGGATTAAATTGAAGAGAAACTTGCCTCCATGTCGTAAATGCCCAGTTATGTGTAAAGTGAGAGGGGCCCCGGACAGACACCCCCAGCAGGACGCCTGTGAAGAAAACTGTTTGTTGGTATTTAGAAAGGAGTACAATAGTCATCTATGTGAAGAGGTTGATTGAATAGAAAACTGGCTACCCAATAATGAATACTCAATCAAATGCCAACTGAGGGAAGCGGCACCAAACACTTACCCTGCAGAACGCCTGTGAAGAAAACTGTCTGGTGATGGCAATAATATGGTATGATAAAAAGTTGCCATTCTAGTGAAGTGGATAAATGGAAGAGGAAACTAGCTTTTGTCATGAGGGCTGAAATATGTCCAGACTTAAGAACCCCAAAACACCTTCACCCCGAGCAGGAGGCTAAAGAAAAAATTGTTTGGTGGTTGCAACGGTAAGGACAAATTTATAACTATTTTAGTGAAGGGGTTAGTTGAAGATGAAACGAGATTTTCTTTCATGGATGCCCAGATATGTGTAAACTGAGAGGGTTTCAAACATTAGCAGGACGCATATGAAGCCCTCCCACCTCTTCCTTCTTTCCCTTTCCCCCCTTTCCTTGCCCCTCCTCTCTTTTCCCTATTCCTTTTCCCCTGTCCCATCTCCTCCCTCGTTTCCCTTCCTCTTCCCCTTCCCGTCTCCCCGTTTCCTCCTCCTCCTCCTCCTCCTATTTCTTCCCTTTCTCCCTTCTTCCTGTCATCCCATCCTCCTGCCGTCTTCTCCTCTTGCCTTTTCTTTGTCTCTCCTCTTTTTCCTTTCCTTCCCTTTTCCTCTCCTTTACCCCTCTTCCCCTTCCCTCTTCTTTCTCACTTCATTTTATCCCTCACACTTTCCTTTCCTCCCCGACCTCCAACCCCGTCTCCTTCCTTCTTCTTCCCTATTCTCTCCCTTACCCTCTTTCCTCTTCCTTTTCACACTTTTTTTTCTTCCTCTTTCTCTCCACCTCCCCTACTTCACCTTTTTCCCCCCAGCTCATCTCTTTCCCATCCCCTCTTGCTTCCGTCCCTCTTATTCTTCATACCCATCCTTCCCGAATCCCTTCCCTCTTCTTCTCCTCACATGACCTTTCTCCATCTCCCCTTTTTATCTTTCTCCCTCCTGCTCATCCTCCTCTCCCTACCTACCCTCTCTCCCTAACCCTACCCTCTCTCCTTCCCCCCGCACATTTCTTCTTCCCGTAGCCTTTTCTTCTCCCCATTCCCTCCCCATCTCCGTACCTTTCCCCTATTCTCCCTTGCTCTCATTCCGTCTTCCCTTCTCACACTCTCCCTACCCCCTATCCCTACCCTACCCTGCACACCCTCTTGTTCTTCCTCTTCCTTTCCCCTATCACCTCACGTCCCCTCTTCGCCCTCCCCTCCCCTCCCCCACCACAGTTGCCACATCCAGCCTTGCGACAACACCCTCTCCTTCCTCCCCCCAATATTTGCCCACTTTCACCGCCCCCCCGTTTACCCCCTACCTCTGACCTGGCAACACTGTTTGGGGGCTGGAATTATGTCAGAGAGAGAGAGAGAGAGAGAGAGAGAGAGAGAGAGAGAGAGAGAGAGAGAGAGAGAGAGAGAGAGAGAGAGAGGAAAAAGCCTAAGAAAGACTGCTCTGGGTATGGGAGGAAAAGAGAGAGAGAGAGGAGGGGAGAGAAATAGGAAAAAGCCTAGGAGACTCTATTCTGGGTATGGAAGGATGAGAGAGAGAGAGAGAGAGAGAAAGAAAGAAAGAAAAGAACGCCAGCTCAGAGTGAAAACCTGTAAACACCTAAGGAAGATTGGCGGGTATGAGAGGATTAGAGGCAGGGAGAAGAGCAGAGAAGATTAATTTGAAAGGATATTTTAAGGCAAATCTAACCCCTTTCGTCCGAGTACATCATTTATTTATTTTTATATTCTCGATTTTATTCATCTGAAGAGAATTTCAAACATGAGAGGTTAGGTTCAACTTTCATTAACCCCTTCAGAACGAGAGAGCTTTCCTAAGTTAAATATGATAGTTTGAAATCAAGAACAAGATTATTATTAATAATAATAATAATAATAATAATGATGATAATAATGATAATAGTGATGATGATTAGAGTAATAATAATAATAAGAAGAAGAAGAAGAAGAAAAAGAAGAAAAAAAGTCACCGGATTCAGTGAGTTAAGACAAAATCGGAGACGATTAATAAAAAGTGCTGAATGAAGATGTGGGAAATTTTGAAAGCAATACGGGGAAGGTAAATGAAAGTAGGAAAAGTGTTGGGGGAAGCACAAGATTAGACGCGTAGAGAGTAAGACTGAGATCGCTGTAAGACTGAGTTCGCCAAGGGGAAAGGAATCTCCAGTATTTTATTTGACTGGTATTTTTGGCAGCATTGATGAGGGCCAGCGTCTGTGTTGTTCATACCTCACTGCTGGGGGCGCTCAGTACCGTGGCATGCAGACTACCCACATCTAATGATCAGAACATGACAAAAATATGGTGACGCTTACATAGACTGTGGTCCTCTGTTTTAATAAGGCCATAGAGGTGACTTTCTACAAATGAGTTATCTGAATCTTAAAGAAATGAATCCCCATCTTGGTAGGCTTCGCTGGGGAGGTATGAAGGTTAGTAAGGATTCATTAGTAACAGTGTTATAGTTCTTTACCTTAAACTTGGCCCAGATTTTAGTTCTCTTATCGCCAATATTACTTAGCTCAGTGGCAGAAAAAGACAATACCACGGCTGGTCATCCTTCCCATAGAACTCCTTTGTGACTAACGTCATAGTCTATGGTTAATCTGCTGATACAAGTGAGCATTTAACTTAGATGACAATTTTAGGCCGTTAGAGTAAAGGGAGTATGATAATGTTCACGCTAATGCTAGATAGATCACTGCCGAATGCCACTGTGGAGGCGGAAACAGGAGTGAATTTTTCCTTGACTACCATATTAACACACACACTGGCTCTAGACTCACTGCCTGCTGATTAAAATCGTCTGTCGTTCACTTGGATAGAAACCTCTATGTAAGGTTAATGGTGACAATAATAAATTGCAGGCTCGTACAGCAAACTCTCGGCTAAATGAAATCGTCTGGCGTAAACTGGTAATGGTTGAGCTTGCCGACCATAAGGGAGAGAGAGAGAGAGAGAGAGAGAGAGAGAGAGAATGATATAGTGTATGAATTACGCAATGAAGGAGAGTGATTAAGTGATTGGAAGTGTGACTGACGTTAGTGACTGAAAGTGAGTGAATGAGAGTGAATGAATGAGTCAGTGAATAAGTGAGTGATTGAAAGAGAGTGAAAATAAATAAATCAGCTTATGAAAGTGAGTGAATTAATGAGCGTGAGTGAATAAGAGAAGAGAGGAACGTGGAATAATAAGGCATAGGAAGCTGTGATCGAGACATGTTCACAAAGGTTTGGACGATATTAGCCACTACTATTTTACCCCTTGACATGTATAGGGGCCCGAGGCTAGGCTGTAATAATCTACAACATTTAGCCCGTTCAGTATAATTTTTTTTTTACTATCGACAGAACAATAGTGAAATAATTGGTATTAGAATAGATAAGTGGAAGATAGGAAAGAAAAATAGGTTGTTGGGAGCTACTGATATAAGGTGCTCGATTATGTAAATATTAAAAAACTATTGAAAAAAGGGGAGCATTTAGGAAGCAGTAAAAATAACGTTATGAATGTAATGAACTTTAGATATTGTCAGTGCTGAGAAACACTAAATAATGGAGAAAACGAAATATTAAGATATTAATGAAAGAAAATTTCAAAGTAGCTGAATATGGTTAGAAGTTTTAATGGAAATAAAATTGTTGATGCAGCTGTAATGTCATGAATTATACTAAAATGATGGGAAAATACACAAAAAGTAATGGTTCTTCGAGAGGCAACTG
>NC_137023.1:44885513-45008013 GCF_032717465.1 Coenobita brevimanus | reverse complement strand
ACACACACACACACACACACACACACACACACACACACACACACACACACACACACCTATGAAGCCTGCCGCGGTAAAAGGCGCCTTGTGAAAGCACGAGGGGTGATGGAGGGACGGAAGGGGGTGAGGGAGGAGGAAAGGTGCAGGTGATTAATTCTGAGTGTGTGGGAAAGGTGGGACGGGAAGAGAGGGTGATGATGCTTGGGGAAAGGGAGGGAAGGAGGTTGAGAGGAAGGGAGAAGGGAAGGGGTAGGCGGAAGGAAGAGAAGAGAACGATGCTTGCGAAAGATGAAGGGTTAGAAGAAGGGAAGGAGGAAGGGGAATGTGACAGGGTTGGTGAAGGGGGAGGGAGAGGTCTGATGGGGAGGAGAGAGAAGTAGTGAAAAATTAAGGGAAGGGAAAGTAGTAGAAGATGGGGAAGGAAAAGGGAAAGAGTAGGAGTAAAAAAAAAAAAAAAAGGTAGAGGTAGGAAAAGGGAAAGGGGAAGGGCTTTTGTGAAGGAGGGTGGCATGATTATTTTTTACCTTTGTGGAAAAGATGGGATGGAAGGAGAATAGGGAGAGAAGAAGGAGGAGAAAATGTTTGGGAGCAGAGGGGAGGGGTGGGAGGAAGTGGAAGGGAAGAGGTAGTGGAAGAGATTGAGGATAGGAGAAGGTTGAGGTGATTAACTTTGAGCTGTGTGGGAAAGATGTGAAGGGAGGAGGAAGAGGAAAGGTAGATGAAAAGGATGCATGGGGAAGGGAAGAGTAATTGGATGCGAAGAATTTATTGCCAGAGAGGAGAATGACTGAAGATGGAGACTAGAGAAAGAAAGAGCTGGAGGACGATACTAGGAACAGATGAAAGTGGGTGAAAATTGACGGAATATGTTAGAGTTAAGGCCTCGATAGTGACAGTGGCAGGACGTCTGAAGGAAGAGAGAGAGTGGGGAGTGATAGGAAAAGATGCGTGAAAGGGAGTTAATAGGGCAAAAGGAGAACTGATAGCGAAATGGGAGAATAGCAGAACTGAACATAGAAGAATGAAAGTAACAGAGGAATGTCGAAGAAAAATAGTCAAAGAGAGTAATGGAAAGAGGAAAGTTATGCAAGCAAGAGAGTTCTGCGAAAGCAAAAGTCGCGGGAGAAAACAAGTGAAGTGACAGTGACGAAAGCAGCAGCGATTAGGCAAACTGTGTGAAGGCAAACTGGAGGTGGGATGAAATTTTAAATATTATTATAATGGCGAATGAAAGTTTGTGTGTTCTATCCTCGTTTACTGCGCAGACTCCCAGTACGGCGGCTGGTTCTGGAGAGGGACCCCTTCCTGCTGTGACAGTAATATGACCGGATGGCTTCGCTACCCAATTTACAAACATCCATCAACTTACTATCCCCTAAAAAGAGGATGGTGGACTGTAGGATAATGGTACCTTAACCCTACAGTCTACAGGGTTCACGTTTCAGATGAGCATGGAGCTTCAACACCAGCAACAGCACCACTAATACGAGGGATTACACGTACGTTAGATAAAGTGTGCTGGGAAATAACAAAAAGAATAATACAGAGAAAAGTTTGGAAGTAAACGAGGAAATATAAGCTGAAGTGGGAATATGAGACAGACAATTAGACGACAGACAAACAGAGGCGCGTGTGCGTGCAGGCGTGTGCGCTCAATGGTCGTCAATGATTAGAGGCATCATGTGAAGGAATAATTACTTACAAATACGAGAGAGAGAGAGAGAGAGAGAGAGAGAGAGAGAGAGAGAGAGAGAATGGTAATGTACAATGACTGTCCTTTTTGCAGACAACTCAAGAGGTCAGCCACCTCCATCAAACCCCATTCCTTTCCCTCCGTCTCCTTTCCTCTTACCTTCACTTGTCTTTTCCCTTTCCCTTTTCTCCCTGTATCCGCCCCTTCTGCTCACAGCCTCTGTTCATGTCCACCCTTCTTTTCTTTTTCATTACTTCCCATTTCCTTTCCCCCCTCCTATTCTCCCCTTGCACCTACTTTCCTTTCCTTTTCTTTTCTTTCTACCTTTTTCCTTCCCTTCGTATTCTCTTTCCCTCCCTTATATTTTTCTTCCCTGTTCCCTCCCACTCTCCTCTCCTCTGCTTTCTCCATCCCCTTCTTTCCTTCATTTTCATTTCCTATTCCTCCCCACTTTTTTCCCTTATCCCATCTCTCCCCTCATCCCCCTGCTTCCCCTTCCCCGTCCTCTTCCTCCTGACTCCCGACCGATTAGGCTCTTCGACAAAGTTAGTTTCCTCAGTGTCCCTACGCACCCAACAGTACAAATGGGGACCTGGTTGTAAGTTAGATTGAGCCTTGTCGAATTCTAGGGAAAGATTGTGATGAAAAAAACTTCGTGCAGTTGATAGGCATAAATCAGAAGCGGTCAAATCTACATCTTCTGCCTCTTTGTCTTCTTACCCATGTTTCTCTCTCTCTCTCTCTCTCTCTCTCTCTCTCTCTCTCTCTCTCTCTCTCTCTCTCTCTCTCTCTCTCTCTCTCTCTCTCTCTCTCTCTCTCTCTCTCTCTCATATACAATATCTTCTCTTTTTTCCTCCCTCCCTCCCACTTCTCTCCTCCTTCCCTCTTCTGGTCTTTCCCTCTACTCCAGTCTTCCTCCTTATCTCCTCCCTCCCTCTCATCCCCTTTCCCCTCATTCCTGTCTCTTCTTTCCTGCCATTCCTCTTCTCTCATTCTTTCTCGCTTCTCCCCTCCCTGCCTTCCCCTCCTCTCCTCACGACTCTTCTTTCTTTCCCTCCCACACTCCCTCTCTTTCCTGCTTCCCTCCCTCTCTTCTCTCCTTCCTCCCCCTTTTCCCTCCATCTCCCCCTCCCCTTCACTGACCCTTCTTACCCCCTCCTCGCTTTCTCCCTCCTCCCCTGTCTCTTTTTAACTTCTTTTTCTCCCTCTTCATTAACCCCTTCACCTCTGGCTCTTCCTTTCTCCTATCCCTTTCTTTTTTCTTTTTTTTCTTTTTTTTTTTTTTGGCTGTTTTTCTGTTTTGTGATTGGCTCTTTAAGTATGTTTAGAACCTTAAGTCGTCTCTCTCTCTCTCTCTCTCTCTCTCTCTCTCTCTCTCTCTCTCTCTCTCTCTCTCTGTCATTTTAATGTCGTCCCTTATCTTTCCTATTTTTCGTACATTTCCTCTCTTTCTCTCACCACCATCTTTCTTCTCGTCCCCTTTCTCTTCCCATTTTTTTTTTCTTCTGTTCCAGCTTTCTCTAATCTTTCAACGTTTCTCTTCCCATCTTCTCATCTCAGTTCTTTTTCTCCTTTTGCTTTTCTCCTTCATCTGTCACCCTAACCTCCTAAACACCTCTCCAACTTTACCCTCTTCTTCCTTATAATTTTTTCACTTCTCTCATTTTATGTTAATCGGCCCTTACTCGTACAGTCCATTTTCTTGCGTTACCATTCCTTTCTTCTCCTTTCTCCTTTTCCCTTCAGCCCGAGGACTCGCTTTATCTTTTTTTTTTTTTTTCTAGCAACCGTGAGACTGTTTTATTCAGCTTAGGAGACGCTTACTTCATGGTCATTGGATTCTTGAAGGCGATATCAAAATTCTGCTCCCGAAGTATATCATTTGAAGATTACGAGAGGAAAGTAGGCTAACAAAACCGACCATCATAAGCATGGGGATAACAGTTCTTCCCCAGCTTTTTTACTTAAAGTATTTCTTTTCATTCGTTAGTACTTTCCAAATACCCCTTCTCACACACACACACACACACACACACACACACACACACACACACACACACACACACACACACACAAATATATATATATATATATATATATATATATATATATATATATATAATATGTAACACATACATGTAGTACATCCAGGGTATGTCTGTTAGTGTCTCCCTGTGTCTGTCATCAATCTTCCTGAAAGTATCTTCTGGGACATACGCTATGTTCTTACCTGTGTGTGTGTGTGTGTGTGTGTGTGTGCATTTATGTCCACTCTATTACCCAAATACTGCTGGTGCAGTCATGGTGAAAATATGCGGATTAGAGAATTTCTATTGACACAGGGATTAAGTGGTTAAAAATTAGTGAAAGTACGACACAAGATGAAGACGGGGTGGTAATAGACTCCTTCATGACTATGACGTCATCGCATCAGTTAATCTCATATTCACGCGATTTTATTTTTAGCTTATGAGAGATATTTCATCATAGAGAAGTTTGACAAGGCCTCCATTAACGCC
This sequence comes from Coenobita brevimanus, assembly GCF_032717465.1. Classification (NCBI taxonomy): domain Eukaryota; kingdom Metazoa; phylum Arthropoda; class Malacostraca; order Decapoda; family Coenobitidae; genus Coenobita; species Coenobita brevimanus. The sequence continues at coordinate 45,003,801 of NC_137023.1, read as the reverse complement.
ATCGCTACTAAGAGACGTCATAAGTTGTGGGAGAATTAATTGTTGGTAGCAAGAATAGATCATAAAAGTATGTCATCTTACTAAAGTGGTCAGATAAGCACTAGTTCAGATCAGTGTGCACGAGGAAGGTAATCTACTGAAGGTACTTTTTCTCTTCTTGTTTGCCTTTATGTTCTATATTTTTTCCTTTTCTTTTGTTTCTTATTTTTCATTCCTTTTGTTTCGCTAGCCTTTTCTGTTTCGTAGTTTTATCTCTTCCATTTCGTTTCATTTTCTTCCCCTCACTTCTTCTGATCACATTTTTAGTTCTTTCTTATTCCTGATTCTCTTCGTATATATTTTTGTTTAGTCAACTTTCTTCCTTCGTCTCCCCTCATCGTGCATTTTTGTCTCACCATAAACGTCCATCCCCCTCCCCCTCACACCTGCGATCCCCTCCACTCCTTCCATCCTCCATCCCGCCCCCTCAGCATCCCTTCACCCCCACTCATCCTCCTTACATCCTCTCCAACCTTCCCTTCCATCCTCTCTCCATCCCACTCCTTCCATCCCCACCCCACCCCATCTCTACCATCCTTACCCCATTCCACCCCTTCCATCCTCACCTCACCCCACCCTACCCCTTCCATCCTCACCTCACCCCACCCTACCCCTTCCATCCTCACCTCATCCCACCCCACCCCACCACTTCCATCCCCCGCCCCAACTCATCCCTTTCTTCTTCACCCCATCCCACCCGTTCCATCCTCACCCCACCCCATCCTCACACCATCCCATCCTTTATATCTTCACCCCATCCGACCCCTTTTATCCTAATCCATCCTCACCCCATCCCACCCCTTCCACCCTCCCCATCGTCCCATTACATCCCCACCCTGCTTCATCCCTTTCCATCCTCCCCACCCACTCCTTCCATCCGCACCCACTTCCCCCCTTCCATTCCCGCCCTCCTCTCCTACCCACGCCTTCCACCCTCACCCCACTTCACCCCCCCCCTACCATTCCCTTCCCCCATCCCTTCACCGTTCTGTTGGTAGGCATGGGAGTCTGTACAAACAAACACTGACCTCTGCCTCCCCATTCCTTATCTGCCTACCCCTGCCTACCACGTACTCTCTCCTCTGTCCATCTTACCTGCCTCGCCGCCTCCTTACTTGCCTCGTTTTCTCTTTCCTCTCTCCTGTACCTCCTCCTGCCTTATCTGTCCATCCCTGCCTGTCCCATACTCTTTCTCGTGACCTTGCTTGGCTCTCCTCAATCTGTCTTTCCTTTTCCAGTCTCTGCTCATCCCTCCTCTCCTTGTCTTTACCTTATCTTTTCCTCCCTAACCTTCTTGCCTCTCGTTACTCCTGCCTCACCTTTTCTTGCCTCCCTTTTTTCTGCCTCCTGCCTTATCTGTCTGCCCCGTACTCCTCTTTTGTCTCCTTTCTTTCTTCCTCTTGTCGTATATGTTCCTTTCTGTCCCTTTTTCATCTATTTTACCTCTTCTTTCCCTACCTCTTCTTATCCCCATTTACTCGTAACCCACCTCTACTCGTCTCTTTATCTTCCTTTCTCTCCTTGCTCCTGTCTTATCCCTTCCTGCCTTCCACTGTCATAACTGTCCATCTCTGCCCATTCCATACGCCATCTTGTGTCCACTTTTGTCTCATCCCTTGCCTCTTTCCTTGACTCATTCCATCTGATATCGCATATTTTTCTTCCATGATACCACCTGACGATGTTGTTCAGTTGTCGGTATTTTTCATTATGCTAGAATTAAATATAGCCTTATAAAACCCTTCAGTAGTTGAGGCCTTTCTGAAGTTGAATAAAATCGTCTGGTGCCAGGAAGAGTAAATCAAAGAAGACCAAGGGGTTAACTGTTTCTGCCTCTGCTCTTCGCTTCCTACCTCACTCTTTCATTCATATTCTTGTCTTGTCTCTTAACTCTTCTCGCCTAACTGCCACCTACTTCCGTCCTCATTCCTAACCAGCAATAACAATAAGATTGGCTAGCCTCTGCATGATACAAAGTAGAAATTTATAGACAGATTAAAGGAACGTAGAAAGCTGCAGAGAGATTTAAGAAAAGAAAGTTATGGAAAACATTCTAACCTGTCAAAACAGACACTGTTTAAAGTACGTTACAGTGTATGTTCAGATACATACTCCGTGATGTGGAGGAAAATATAATCATGTCCAGGTAACCATGTGCAACTTACTACTGTCACATCCATTGAGAATTTGGATTTATTTTTACTTTTCCTCCGCGAACATGTTAAATGGTAACTATGGAGTGGAGGTAATATTGTCATTTTCTAGTTTGGCATGGGGAACTTTGTTCCGTATGTTTATGTTCCTTTGAGGCGCAGAAGAGGAGCCCACACACGGTGGTGCTTTGCACCCTGGATGATGCAGCTGCGGCGTCACACGGGAGCCAAACCTCCTCATATTTCACTGTACCTTGCCGTAGGAAGGAACCTGATCCGACCCTAGTGAGGCGCTGGCTACTACGAAGGGCCACCGGCTCCTTACACGGTGTATGTACCGTACTGTACGTGTAGGATGGACCCACAGAAGCAGTTGTTTACCTTTGATCGACAGATCTGCTGTGCCAGACAGGCCGAGGTTATGCAGTAACAACAGTAGCTGTCCTGAAGGAAAAAATCGCGTTTGTTGGAAGCGCTTGCCATCTGTTAGGAAACATTTGTAAATCAGTGTAGTATCATGTTATAGGTTTGTATGATCGTCATTAGATCCCCGTGCGGTCTGTGCACTGTTATGATGAATGGATTAGCTGTTTTAAATGTTTCCTAGATGATTTTTCCTCCTCCTCCTGCTCCTGCCGTCAAGCGTTTCTCTGCCTGCCAGCATACAAGTGTGTCGCATTAGCAGACCTCCATTCTTCCCTTATTCACAGCCATTCTGTCTTTCATTTCTCCTTTCTTTCCCTTTTTCATTCTCCATCATTCTTTCCCTCCTTTTTTCCTTTAATGTTCACAATTCCTTTTCTTTTTTTTTCCTGCATTCTTCTTTCTCCACTTTAATGCGGTTGTATTTTCTTTCATCCATTCTCTTCTTTCCACTTTCATTCGTTCTCATAATTTCTTCATCTCTCCATCCTTCTTTTTTTTTCTTTTTACCTTTCCCTCCCTTTTGTATGTATGGATGGATGTGTATATATGTATGTATATATGTATGTATGCTTGCACTGACATGGAAAAGCTGCTCTGCTAAACACGTTTGTATTTTACTGATCCAAAAGAGCAAGTGACCCGGTGTTCAGTCCCTCCAGTTCGAAAAGTCTTAGCCTGAGCTTAAAAGAATAATAATAATAATTAAACGAAAAAAGACGTCAACGTTTTGAAAATATCAACTCTTCCCCTGTTTTCACAGATCATTCACTCTCTTCTTTTTTGTTTTGATATCCATTTTGTTTTCTCTCTCCTCACTACCTTCCATTCATATCCGTAAACAATGCATGTGTGTGTAAATGTGACCGTAAAAGCATCCTGAATCATGCTGGGTGTTGAATCACAAACAGATAGGTCTGTGGTTCTTAAGGCTTTCATCATTCATACATAAGCCTTTGTTACATCTAGTGATGGCAGTTGATAGCATAGTGGGTGCCATGTAGGTCCAGCACCATTGCTGTGCTACCAGTAAGTTTGCCTGAACAAGTTTGTTAATTGCTGACAGCCCATACTGCCTCCGGCCCTGCCGTGGGTCTGGGTTTTATTTTGGAGTTTTCATTCTCCAGATCTAGCTTCCATCCAAGGCTGACGGGTCGAGTCAGTCCCAGGGAGCATACTGTTGTGTAGAAGAAATTGGTATGTGTAGTAGTCTTAGTCCAGACTTTGGCTGTGTAAATGTGGTTGTATTCTCGCCTGAGAGTGTCGTGCAAGGCTATTTCCATGTACCTCCCAGAGACAGTGGTAGCCATCCTCCACGATTGTGGTTAGTTCCCTATAGTAAATAGATTTGTAGATCTTAGTTGCGAGTGGATGTTTGTCATATTAGTCTGTGATTTGTTTATCTTGTCACTGTGATTCTTAACCTAGGAACCTTTCACCAGACTGGTATGGAATTCCGAATCTTTGTCGGTGTATAATAAGGTGATTGTTCCCAGGTGCTTTTGCAACTCGGCCTTATATTAACCCGTCCCACACCCTCATTTCAAACCCTTCCCCGACCACACCCTCCTTCCCACCCCACCCCATCCCCTTTACTCCCCTTTCTTCCCCCCCACCCACCCTGAACCCCGATGTATTGCAGCCCCCTTCTACAGCGCCCTCCCTCGTTGCGAAGGGAACGCCGGTGAACCCCAGCATTATATCATCATCATTAGGCACCGCTCGCCCCTAGCCGCCTTGAACCGTGGGGCCTGGGTTGAGGAACTGACAGATACCACCAATCCTGTCTTTTCACCGGTTTCTGTCATCACCACCAGCCCTGTCATTATCACTGGTCCTGGCATCCACCTCCCATTACCACAGTCGGCCTCCTCCATCACCACCTCTTTCATCACCACCAGTTCTGCCTCCGTCATCACCTCTGTCATTAACCGAACCTATCCCATCACCAACTTCAGTATTACCCTCGGCCTGTGCCATCACTTTTATCATCACCACCACCTCCACCACCTCCACCACCACCAGTCCTGCCATCACCCCAACTTCAGCCATCATTATATCCAGTACAAGCCAGGACTTCTGTCATCGCCGCGACCTCCAGTGCCACTCAGCGTACAATCCTCACACCATAGTGCCAAGCGACGAGGGAGGGGGTTATTTGCACAGTTACGGACGTAAATATCTGTTCATTCTATTACGATAAATATCGGGACAGAGAGCTGTGGCTTCAGAAACCTAAAGATTTGGTCTTTGGAGTCCTACAGTCTTTCCAGAATAATATGTAATGATTTCATAATTGTTAGACTAAAAAATACAGAGATGCTGTTGTCTAGAACTCTACAGCTTAACTATGTATCTCTTTTCACTTTCACCTTTATCTTCCTTTCTGTCCGTTTCCCACTATATATACTCGTAAATGCAACAATATATAGGAACAAGGACAGTTATTACAAAGGTCCAATTGTCCACCTATGACATACCAACAGAGGACATGCCAACAGCTCCCGAATCACCTGACATTTGAACACACACCCACCATCGTTGTTGTAATACGCTAAAGGTATTGCATAGAGATCTGGTGTCATAGTTTGGTTGTGTGTTTTATGGCATGTTACCGAGCCGGCATGGAAGAGCAGTGAACATAGTGATTCAAATCGACAAAATGTTACTGAAGCAGACAGACATGCAGAACAGAGAGAGGAGACGAGCTGCGATTGTAACGTCAGCTAGTCTCTTGCTCAGTTAACCCCAATTACAAGGTTGCGTCTCGGATTGCTTAGTGTATGAGGGTACTGGGTGAAGGATCCTTGCAAACCCATTCAGAGGTTCGAGGAAAGACTTTGTGGTGGCGGATTCGTAGTAGAGGGGAAAGTGACGAAGTGGTGGTGATGGGGGGGGGGGACGTTAACGCAGGGTTTCGGCCAAAAGTTTCGTAAACATGGAAGCTGTTTGGTGCCTCTTACGAAGTATGTTTGGGGCGGAAACCTCATAGTTATGGCGCTACGCAGTTTCCAACGACTTCTTCAGCACTCTTGCTTCTGTCAGACGATTACACTCGGCTTAAGGAGAGCCTCTCGTGAAGGGGTTAAGTGCTTGATGCTCCATTTCAAACTATAAATTGTAAAATTTCAAGCTGTGATTCACTGACTTTTAATGGATATTGCTTTTGTGCCATTCACTATCAGATTCTCTGCTAAAGTGAATTATATCGTCTGGCGGCAAAAAAAAAAAAAAAAAAAAAAAAAAAACGTTGAATACGTCCTGGTGCTGACGAGGTGAAACGCGATTATTTGTAACTACTTAACCACCAAAGGTCTCTTTCCAGTTGAATTCGGTTGTCTGATGGTAGCAAGAAAAAATATAGAATACGTCATGGTCCAGTAGAAGGAAATGGAAACCGCCGAAGCTCTTGACTACGAAAGCTTAAAAAAAAAAAAAAAAAATCGTCGGGGAGTAGTAAAAATAAACATAAGAACACTTTTTGGTATTTAGAGGATAAATGAATAGGTTCTTTAACCCATGAACGACCAGAAATTTCTCCTAAGCTGATTAAAATCATAATGGGGTGACGGCGACGGCTTCCAGTTGCTTCAAGTACACACTAAATATCTACCAACTGCACACGTCACCATTGTCCATATGCGTTGGCCTGAGCCTGCATGTTATTTACCTGAGGAGGATGCAGGTGGAGAGAGTGAGGTACAGTGACACAGCGACATATCAGAACCACATGACGGGAGATACAGCCTTGTACAAGAGTCTGCATACTGTTCCACTGCATCTGCGTCACAATTAGGGCATGTCCGTCACTTTCCCCCTAGACGAATCATAACAAGGAGAATTATATATGGGCAGAGAAGCATACCAAGCATCTCTCAGCTTAGGAATATTAGCCAATAGAGGAAAGTGAGTAGTAGGGGTGGAATATTAGAACTTCTGTCCCCGACTTTCTAGGAAGAGAGTGAGATGCAGACTGACACAGCGATATAACAGATGCAGGAAGGGTGTGAGTGAGATGCAGTGACAGCAGTAGAAGTTACTTAAAAAAAAAAAAAAAAGTTATATATCAGAGCAATAGGTCGATGTACTACAAGCGCATCACGGAAGATACAGCAATAAAGAAGTGCAGAGGGGGATATTGGCGTCAGATATTGGAAGGAAGTGAAATAGAGTTACTTAACAATATAATAGAAGTAGGAAGAGAGTGAGGAAGAAATAAGGGAAGAGAGAGAACTGCAGACTGAAATAACGATGTAAAAGTGATACAGGAAGAGACTGAGAGAAATGCAGGAAGATCATGAGGAAGAGAGACAGGAAGAGGAAAATCATGAGAAAGAGAGACAGGAAGAGGGTGAAGTGCAGTGATATTGCGATGTAACAGAATGTAGGAAGAGAGTGAGATGCGGGAAGGGAATGAGAAAAAAATACAAGTGAGTGAGAAAGAGACACAGGAAGAGCGTGAGTGAAGCATAGAGTGACACAGCGATATAACAGGAGGGAAGCACCAGATTGCGTGACTCAGCTGCCGGATCATATTACCAAACTAAACTGTTATGGCTTTCAAGATCAGGGAGTTTAACCGCAAGGAATTTAACCGCATGACGTGAACATCACACCGCGAGGAACAGGCGAGACTAAATCCAAGGCCTTGACTAACTCCACGGAGAGTAATTGGGTCGTGCTCTCGGTTGCCCTAGGAGATTTCGAAGCACCTCTTCCTCAGCGATTTATTTTACATTGATACATTTCTCTCTCTCTCTCTCTCTCTCTCTCTCTCTTTTGTATTTTAATTCCTCCGTACAATATATCCTACTGAAACTTCCGTTCAATAGTGCCAAAATAGTTCAGCGAACTTTTCACGATTTCCATCACGTATCGGATCACTCACAGGTCTCAGTAGTTTATAATCCACCTCAGCATATAGTCTATCACAGTATAAGGATGTGTGAGAGTTTACAATTCGAGCCTCAGACGGTGTAAATATTGTAACCAACATCATATGGGTGTGATAACCGCTCTGCTGTGCACTCCATCGCTCAGTATGAATTATCTCCTTAGTGACCTATTTATTGATGACCAGTGATATTTTTCAGCTAATGGTTAGATCACTTTCAACAGCATTACAGTGTACAGGACAGCAATATAATATGTAAGCTAATTTTTTTACGGCTTGTTCATCTGTTTGTATCATAATGTAAACAGATACTTCAGTCAAGTATCATATAGTTCTTTTTTTTTCTTTTCAGGTAATTAGTTGTGCAGTACACAGGGCTGTTCATGTGAGTACCATCTTCAGGTCCAGAGTTTGATGTCTCGTTCAAAACTTTGCTTCATCTTATCATCCAGTATTCCACATCTCTTCCTGTAACTGGAATACAGATACTAATTCAGTTGATTACAGAAATCAACTCAGTTTCACCGTCAGGATAGTTCTTTGAATATTTCTATTCAGTTTATCCTAGTTCTTCAACAAAGTGAAAGAGTAGCTTTTATTATTATTATTATTATTATTATTATTATTATTATTATTATTACTATTGCTGCCTTCAAACGATTTTCTTCAATCTAGGACTGAGTTCTTGTAAGGAAGTGTTATCATTAGGATTATACCTGACCCAACAAGAGACTTACCAGGGGCCAAATCAAATCATCTGGAGATAGCAAGAATAAAGTAAACAACACGTCGTCGGATTCAAGGGGTTACGTAATCATGTCTGTGTTAATTTTCACCCCTAAGAAGTACGGCACCATTTAAACTTGGACGAAGCATTGTGAAATGAGCCGCCTTGTGATGTTAGTGCATATTTCATTTTTGATATTCCCTCCAGAAACAAAAATCGGCACAAAAAAGGATGTAATTTGATCTGGGGTACCATCGTAACAAATAATTTTGTTTGAGGAACTGACACGTTTCTATAACCTAGTGGCGCGATACTTTATGTTTATTTATTTTAGTGTGTTTTCAAGGGTTTTACGCATATTGGTGGATATCTGGGACTTGGCTCCTCAGAATTGCCGAGATCTTCATATAGAGCTGACTTTCTTCCACGCATGCAAGTTAGAGTGAGTTGTGAGAGCTAAGCAGTGTGCGAAAGTGAACATGCGAGAGTAAGGGTTAATTTGAGCAGGTAAGTGTGTGAGTGAGCAACTAACGAGCGTGTGCAATGTGAGGAAATGAGAGAGAGAGAGAGAGAGAGAGAGAGAGAGAGAGAGCGCTAATGTGAAAGTGAGCAAATGAGAGCGAGTTTCAGCAAGAGTTTACAAGGCAACCTGCACAACACGTGCCATCCACACCTCACTTGCTCGCTTCATTGATCTTTGTGTGTGTGTGTGTGTGTGTGTGTGTGTGTGTGTGTGTGTGTGTGTGTGTGTGTGTGTGTGTGTGTGTGATCTGAGGGAGAAGCTTGCTATACTCTTTTCATACTAACTTGGCCTAAAATTGCCCTGTCTCCATCTTGAATGCTGAGTTGTACTGTACTGTACCAGTAGATTAATACTAAAACATGATCCTAGCCACGAAGAAGTGCTATGGAAAAGATGCATTGTCTTTCTGCCACCGAGCTATGCAAAAGTAAACAACAAATGGACGAAAATCTGGGCCAAGTTAAGGTAAAAAGATTGTAGTTAACCCCTTCAATCCGGTGACGTGTTTATGGGTGTATTGTTGCTACCACTAGACTATGTTATTCAGCTTTGGAAGACCTGCTGTTGTGGAGGAGCAGACGAAGGCTATAACCTCACCTCTCCACTCCGCATAGTTCCTCCTGGGCTGAATAGAATGTGTCGAGATAGCCAGGTATAGCGAAAATATGTCGTTAGATTGAGGAGGTTATTCCCTTGTCAACGAGATAGCTGAAACCGTCTCGTGATGGCCAGGATAAAACAGAATAATCGTCTGAAAAGGAAAATGGAGACTTTATAACCTGTGTACCACGAGGGGTTATTTCAAAAGCAAGTAAAATCGTCTGAGAGCCAGAATAAATCAGAAAAATCGTCCAGACTTAATTCAGTTCTTCTAAAGGTCCATGAATGTAAGACGCCATCGTATTCAGGGGGTAAGCACAGTAAATGACTTTCTGAAGTGACATAGTCACCTGCCGCAAAAAATATATTGTGTTAGTGTTGATGCAATGCTTCTTTTTTTTTTTTTTTTTTTTTTATCCCACCTCTTTTCTTTCAGTGGAAAAAGGGGTAGGATGATGATGATGATGATGATGATGGCGACGACGAAATAGGGTTAAACTAATGATGACGAAGACGAATTAGGTGCTCCCTGTGTGTGTGTGTGTGTGTGTGTGTGTGTGTGTGTGTGTGTGTGTGTGTGTGTGTGTTGATCTGGCATTGTTTATCGCGTTGTTTTGCTCTGTTTGTTGTTGTTGCCGTGTTTACCTTTCGTCAAGGCCTCCTCCATTGCCAGGCCTGACCCAGATCCATGTCAGTGCTTCTCCCGATTACGCAGTGAAGGGTTTCGCCAGAGGGAAGGCGGTGTTTGAATCGGTAGAGAGGCGGCCTGCAGACCCAGGATCGAAATCGGCCGGAGAAGGGAACAGTTTAAGGATCTGAATTTCATTAAAGCTGACTTTACTGATCTACCAGACAACCTGCCGACATGTCTTAAAAATACCCCCGCTAATACCAGTACACCAGTCCTGTATGAGACAGCCCTAGCATGTATTCAGTATGGACGGTGGGTGTTAGCGCCAAAGCGGTGACATGTGGAGGTGTGCAGGAGGACTACTGGGCCTTGATAGGCCCTGAAGCCTTTGTCCAGAGTCGGACACATTAAAAAAAGAAAAAAAAACTGACCGTGTTTGGGTCCGTTCTTGCTACCTCCGGACGATTTTCTTTAGCCTAGGGACGATTTTTTAAAGTTATTGAAGGATGTATCTGCTATTCTTGCTACCTCCAGGCGATTTTATTCAGCCTAGGAACGATTTCTTAGTTATTGAAAGCTGTATCTGCCCCTTCTTGCTACCTCCAGACGATTTTATTCAGCATAGGAACAATTTCTTTGGAGAGCTGTTGAAGCATATATTGAATACGTGTAACCTAGTCTCCCCGGGGACGAGTTGTTTGGGTTTCGTCTTACTTCCTCCAGACGATTTTATTCAGCTTAAGGGTTCAGAGGATTAATGAAGGCTACATCTTGAATACACTGACCCTTCCACCGCCATGAAGTCTTAGCTTTAGTCTTCCTACATTCACACGATTTTACTCAGCTTAGGGACAATTTCTCAGAGGGTTAATGAAGTCTGTGGATGGAAAATTGTCACCATCCCCTCCATGACGTCTTTCATGGGTCCATTTTTACTGCTTCCAGACGATTTTATTCAGCTGAGGGAAGATCTCGTGTAGGGAAAGGATTGATGAAGGCTAGTCAACCCCTCCTGTTCCAGTGATGTAAAGTTTGTGAGAGGAAGTGTGAGCAAGTGTGAGGAGGAGGAGGTTTGTGGGTGTGGATATGACAACACTGATTTAGCCTCTGTGTGTGTGTGTGTGTGTGTGTGTGTGTGTGTGTGAGAGAGAGAGAGAGAGAGAGAGAGAGAGAGAGAGAGAATGGAAGTGTGTAAGAGAAGGAGTTGCCGGAGGAATGTGAGCGGGAGTGGAAGAGGCAGGATTAGGAATATGAATGGGAGAGAGATTATGAGTGAGAGTGGGAGAGTGGGGGAGGGAGTAAGAGAAGGTTGAAGGAGTGTGGGAGTGTGAGAGATGGAGTGCGAGGATGTGAGTGCGAAAGGAAGAGTGGGAATGGGAGTGTGAGAGGGAGTAGGTTTGGAGTGTGACGGAAAGTATGCAGATGCAGTGCGAGTGTGTAGGAAAATGATAAATCCTCCCCTGCTCATTCATCATCCGGTTTATTCTTGGGCTACCTCATCTTCCTCTGTTTACATAAGTGTCGCATTCCCAGTATCATCATCCTCATCATCGCATTCTTCATCCATTTCATTCTCGATCCTCCTCTCCCTTCCCCGCTTACATGAGTTTCAGCCCCATCATCACTATTCCTTCATCCGTTTTGCTCCCTGACTTACTTTACACACGCCCCTTGTTTACGAGCTGCAGCCCCTCCACCATCATCACACCCACTACATCCATCTCGTTCTCGGTCTACTTCTCCTTCCCTTCTTTGAATCGCAGGCTTGATCACCACACTCACACCCACTTTTGCCTCATTCATTTTCATTTTTTTTTTTTTTTTTTTTTTTTTTTTAAGGTGCCGGTGTACAGTATATTAGAGCGGCTTTGTCAATCTGTCTCTCACTAAAGTTTGTCGGAAACGAGGTGCCTCACTTCCGTAGACTTTAGCGTTTTTAGCGAAGCCACACTATCAATACCATACCACACCATTTCATACCACACTTTACCTTACCATAACATACCATACCATACCATACCATACCATACCATACCGTACCAAATCACTCTTCCATAGCACAGCACATTACATTAAGGGCATTTACCTCAGGGCCTAGGAGCGACTTTTTCGAATTGAAGGAGTCAGCTACAGTCTTTATTACCACCTCACCACCGGGACGCAGTCATAAGATAAATAAAATCCTCTGGTAGCTCGAATATATATATATATATATATATATATATATATATATATATATATATATATATATATATATATATATATATATATATATATATATATTCTTTTTTTTTTCCCGAGCTACCAGAGGATTTTATTTATCTTATGACTGCGTCCCGGTGGTGAGGTGGTAATAAAGACTGTAGCTGACTCCTTCAATTCGAAAAAGTCGCTCCTAGGCCCTGAGGTAAATGCCCTTAATGTAATGTGCTGTGCTGTGGAAGAGTGATTTGGTACGGTATGGTATGGTATGGTATGGTATGGCAAGGTATGGTATGTTATATATAAACGTAATTGGATTAAAGGGATTTAGAATTGCAACCTCTACCATCATCGTCACATTTCATTCATCCTTTTCAGTCTTGGTCCTCCTCTTCGTCTGGCTCCACGTTTTCCCAGCGTGGGAAGTTTTACAGTAAACATTACACTGTTGGGGATTGTGTGTTCACGCGGCAGGGGTAAATTTGCATGAGATAGCGCAACTTTCTCTAATTCTCTTTTTTCTCCCCCTTTCCCATCCTCTCTGTCTGTGTCTGTCTGTCTGTCTGTCTGTCTCTCTCTCTCTCTCTCTCTCTCTCTCTCTCTCTCTCTGTCACCTCCGTTGTTCTTATCCTCTGTCAGTTTATATCAACCCAGTCTTCTCTATTTCATCTCCTCCCATCACATCTTCCCTCTGCCCTCACTCTCAATCCCCCCCCCCGCCTCTCTCTCTCCTCCCCCTTCCCCTCCCAATCCTCCTCCCCCTCCCAATCTTCCTCCCCTTCCCCCCGCCTATTCTGCCACTATCCCTACCCTTTTTTGTTATCAACCGTTCCACTGCGATAGCGTCTCTTGCACTTTATCATTTTATTCTTATTGTCCTTAGACGATTTTATTCAGCTTAGGGGGGATTTTTCGCGCTGGAGGGGTTGTTAGTACTTTCCATTAACCTGGTCACCAATAGAGGTTTTCTGAATTGCATAAAATCATCTGTTCGGTAGCTAGAATAAAGGAAAGTGTTAACTACAGTACGAAGTAGAGAGAGAGAGAGAGAGAGAGAGAGAGAGAGAGAGAGAGAGAGAGAGAATGGCAGGAAGATGGGCTTGTGAAAATGGAAACTGAAAACAAATGATGATGGATGTGGCGGTGATGGGTGGGCCACAAAAAATATGTTTTATTGTTATTTTTACCAGCAACGCATGAAGCTTCTTAACACTCCCACGGTCATATGACTCACCCTGCTGAATGAAATCGTCTTAACTGTGCTGGGACAATAGGTTAATGGCTCCAATATTTATACTGAGGCTCATATGATTCTATCTCAGCTGAGTCAAAGTCGTCTGGCTTTGACTGGAACAGAATACGAGAGGTAACGCAACCATGTTGAACTAAAGGTCCATTATTTAAAAAAGAAGTTAGATAGACAGACAGATAGGTAGGTGGGTAGGTAGGTAAGTAGGTAGATAATTTTTTTTTTATCTCAGATCTACTTAACCTCTAGACAATAGTATCGTCTTTCGGATCCCCTTTACCATATTTCGTGAGACTGTGTGTTCTTCGTTTTTTTTTTTTTTTTTCAACATGATGGTATTATTTCTGCCTAAGAGAATTTTTCCAGCTGAAAAGGTAGGAGTATGTTATGAGCTTCGGATTCTCTTTCATACCTAGGCGTTTTCCCCTAATCTGAGTAATGTCTTTTGAAGGTGGCAAGAAAAAGAAATCAGCTTACGGAAGAGAACTGAAACAAACTACATTAAAGATTAGATATTTATTTCACATTGCAGGGGTTCGATCAAATTGAAGAAATTTTACCTGCATATTAAAATTGTACAACTGATTGTGCACGTCACAAGCACATATACACAACTACACAGGTCTACAAAGAAATAGTAAATTCTTATCTACAGTGAGACGGCCCAAGCTTGTATATGGACGAAAGATATTAGTGCTGAAGTGGTGACATGTAGGACTGCAGTGCCTAGGAAATCAGCGTGTTTAGTCTGAGCTTGCATTCGGACACAAAATTAAAATATAATAATACCACGCAGACACACAAGAAAGGAATACATCTACGCAAACTACACAGACGTTAAAAACCAAACAACAAAATACACAAACTACAGAAAAACATAGTGCAAGAAGCAAACTTAAATACAGAGAGCAAGCACACAAAGCAGGGACCAAAATACACACACACACACACACACACACACACACACACACACACACACACACACACACACACACACACACACACACACACACGCATCAAACGGCTCGTGTGTTGAGAGGTGGCGTGCGTCCCTGATTGCTTTTCGTTTGGGGGCGTCGTGCGTTCGTGAGTCTTACTAATGTTTTGCCCCTTTGGCGTTGTGATGAGGCTTTTGTGGTGCTCGCTATACCGTTTTTAAAGTGTTCGTGCTGACGGGAGAGGTTAATTGTGTGTGTGTGTGTGTGTGTGTGTGTGTGTGTGTGTGTGTGTGTGTGTGTGTGTGTGTGTGTGTGTGTGTGTGTATGTGTGTGTGTGTGTGTGTGTGTGTGTGTGCTTTTGTTAATGGGTAGCCTTCCACTCAAATATGTAAGTGGTTGAAGTAGTAAGATTAGTACTGAAGTTTTTTTTTTTTGGGGGGTAGGGGGTAACCGATATATTTTGCTTAACTCCTTCAGTATTTTCACGTTTTAAATCATGCTGGTGTTTGATGTTGTTATTGAGTTCAGAAGAGTACCGTAGTAGCGAAGGGTACAGTGAAGTCTAAGTCTGTATCTAACCCCTTTTGGTTCCATAAATTTCGCCAGAGCTGAGTAAAATCATCAGGTGTTAACAAGAGTAGAACTTTAAAAATACAAAAGCGCTATGCCTTTAATCGCGAGCGGGAAGGCGAGTCTCCCAGTTTTTGCACAAATTTCCGAAGCACGTGATGAAGATGAAACGTGTCAGGCCTCTTTATATCGTTTTAAGGATTCAGGTTAACGCCCTCCTTCTGATGACATTATTTTTTTTTTCTTCTTATTCGTTACTAGACGATTCTATTCAGTGGTAGAGACTTCCCAACTGGAGGACTTGGATAACTTAGAGCCTTCATTAACCCTTTCAGTGATGTGGCACTCTCCTAAGTTGAAAAAAAAAATCGTCTGGAGGTAGCAAGAATAGATTATACAATGCATAGCATCGGAGTAAAAGTTTTAATTGGATCTAATATCGATAGGTGTCCCATAAATTCAAGTTATATATATATATATATATATATATATATATATATATATATATATATATATATATATATGGGTATATAAACGTATAGATAGATAGATGTAGGCTGTATGTTTGTATGTACGAGTATGTATATATGTAATGTATATATGTATATATGGGCTTCCGTTACCTTCCCAGATTTAACCATGTGAATCAGATGACTTTTTTTATTTTGTATATTATTGCTACTTCCAGCAGATTATATTTTACTTTAAAAACTCTTCTCGTATTAAACCGATTAATGACGGATATATTTAACCTCTCCAATTCGAAATGTCTCCAAATCTTAATAAAATCGTCTGTTGGTAGGCCGAATGAAGCACACATGACGTCCTCGGGTTGCAGGAGTTGTTTTAAGCATAGGGCCGTTAGATACAAATCGTACCCACTTCCTTAACTGGCGTGAAAGAGAGAAAAAATCAGTCATAAACTCCTTTTTACTGTTTGATACCCGTAAAATTCTGTGTAAAATTTTCCCTCGTTGGTATCAGTACTGCTCGTAAACAGTCACACGAGAGAGAGTGGGTGATTGTCCTTCACGTGCTTAGTTACTTTATTCGCAGTCTTCACCGCTAAAACACGACTGTTCATGGACTTTCTGCGTGTTTTTTTTCTCTTTTATGCCTGAAGAACGTGCCTGATTATCGTTAAAGATTGGAAAAGGTGAGAGACAGGTGGGGGAAAGTGAGGAGGGGAATTAGGAAGAGGTAGGAAAATGTTGGAAAAGGTGGGAGACAGGTTGGGGAAAGTGAGGAGGCGAGTTGAGAAGAGGCAGGAAAATGTTACTCTGAGTTTGGGAAGCAGAGAGGAGAAAGGAGGGGAAGGGGAAAACCACCAGTAGGGATGCTAAAGAGAAATGACGTGAGAGATTGGTGGAGAAAAAGGTACAGAGGAAAGGATGAAAAGAGGGACATATTGACGAAAGGACCAATATAGGAGAGACGAAGAAAATAAAAATGAGGGGACGCCATGTGAAGAGGACTGGAAGAGAGTCATTGGCAGAGAAAAAGAGACTTAAAAAAAAAAAAATGTAATGTAGTCGAAGAGTGGGTGAATGAGGATGGATGAGTATATGAATGATGAAACGGATGCATTAAGGGTGGCATTTTATGGATGAACAAATGGATGAAGTCAGTTAGATGCAGGTGAGAAGATGGATAAAGAAATTAATGCAAGGGTGAATGAATACGGAAGACAGCGAAAAAGTAAGGAAGCGAGGACCTGGATGCATGGATGAATAAAGGAAACAGTGAATAACGTAAATGATGAAGTTAACCCGTTACTGCCATGGCATTTTGTTGATTTATTTATTTATTTTTACACCGGATTGAAGGGATGTAGTGAATGGATGCTTGGTGTACTTCACAGGGTACTCTGATAGTTTTTCTCGCTTTTCCTGCCTTTTCTAGTGACAGCAGAGGGCAGTGGGGTTGAGTTGATGATGGTGATGATGATGATAACGAATATATGAGGAATGACGACGACGAAATATATGATGCTGCAGATGATGATGATGAATGACGACGATTATGTGAAGAATGATGATGATGAGTGATGATATTATGAAGATGATGATATGTTGGAGGGTGGACTGATAAAGGTCAGTACTGAGTGAACAGATAAATGCAAGGAGACCCATTAACACCGAGGGAATAAAAGTAAACCACAGCCATAGTAGACAAAACAGTGCAATTAGAGACGAGTGAGGAATGCCGAATGAGAGAGGACGAGTACTTGATGGATGAAGCGTGGAGAAAGTGGGTGTGAGTGCATGAGTGGCATGGCATGAATGAGTGAGTGATTGTGTGAATAAATGGATGCGTGCGTGAGTGATTGAGTGAATGAATGAGCAAGCGATTGAAGGAGTGAGTTAGGCTCTCGTGTCTGTTGTGGAAAAACGAGAAGGAAAAGAAAGGGCTTGTGAAGGAGAGAGAGAGAGAGAGAGAGAGAGAGGAGCTACAGGATATTGTTGCATGTCTTAACTCCATACTCTCGATAGCGTGGGAGACCGTAGCACCTCTTGCGTAGTTATTTATTTTTGCGCATTGCTCTTATTCTCCTGCATATTTGAATTTTTTTTATATCGAAAAACATTGTACTATTAACACAAAAGGAGTTCAAGGTGTATTATGCAGAATAATTCGCTAAGTAAGAGGTGCTAATGAAAAAGTAAAATCCGTATTCGAAGCAGCTCGGGAGATTTCGTATCATCATTTCCTCAGTGATTAATTTTGCAGAATAGACAGTGACATTTTCGTGGGTGTTAACTTGTTATAATATCGATCTAGTTTACGCCAATAACATAGAGGAAAATACTGAGGTGTAATGTACAGAATAAACTGCTATGCAGAAGGTGTTACGATGCCAGCCGTGACGACGAGACTACAGTTCGTGCTACGGGAGCCTTCTGATTTGTTATCCTTGTCTTTGATGGAATAGTTACCGTAATTATAACCTACGTAATAACCAACAACCCCGCAAAGGACCAACAGATTCATTGCAGTTTGTTTTCCTTGTACTGCTTCAATGAGACGTGAAGCGAGTGAAGGAAGTGTCACTGATAGATACTCCAGAGTGAATGATTGAGTGACTGGTAGAGAAATGTGGACTGAAATAGAGTGAAAGGGCAGAAATGGATAGCCCAGAGTAAGTGCGCGAGTGATGGATGGCTAGAAAGCGAGTGCAGGATAAAGATTAAACTTCTCAAAGTCAGTGAATGAGTGAATAGGATGAAAAATGAGTGCAGATGCAATAATGGATACCCCAAGAGTGAATGGTGGAGTGAATGGCTGAATAAAGTGGAGAGTGAATGAATGAGCAAAAATGGAGGCCCCAGACAGAGTGAGTGAGAGTGAATGATTGAAAAGAATGGTTAGAAAGTGAAAGAAGGAGGAGCAGAAATGAATATCGAGGAGTGAATGAGTGAGTGAGTGAATGGGTGAATAAGTGAGTGGGTGAGTGAATGAGAAAGTGGGTGAGTGAGTGAATAAGTAAGTGAGTGAGTGAGTGAATGAGTGAGTGGGTTAGGCAATGGTATCTCATCTCATTCATTGGTTGGCGTACTCGCTCAGTAGTATTCAGGTCAGTTGAGTGCCCCTGGGGACTCATAGGGCGGTGGAAGGGGTGAGTGAAGGTGGGAGAAAGTGAGGGTGGGTGAATGAGGAAGAGGAAAGGGAAGGGGAGGAAGGAGAGCGGAAGGGAAGGGGAGTAAAAGGAAGGAAAAAAGAGTAGGGAAGTGCGGTGGGAGAAAGAGAGGTTGAGTGAATGATAGCGGGGAAAGAAGAGAAGTGAAGAGAAGAGAAAGGGAGAGGGTGGGTGAATGACAGACGATGAAGGAACGAAAAGAGAAGAGAAGAGAAAAGGGGAAGGGAAAGAGTGAGGGTGGGATGAATATGAATGAAGAGAGAAGGGAAGAGGATGGAGAAGAGAAGGGAGGAGTTAGTTGGGTTTCCGATGAAAGTAAATACAGGGGAAAGTAAAAGGAAGGGGTGACTGGGGAAGGTAGGGGAAAGTGAGGATGGGGATGAGGCGAATTAGATAGAGTGAAGGGAAAAGAAAGGAAATATGATGGGATAGGAATAAGAAAGAAAACGGAAGGAGTAAATTAAGGATGGTGTAAGAAAGAGACTGAGGATGAGGTAAATAAGAACGAAGGAAGGGAAGGGAAGAAGAGGAGAAAGACGGAAAAGCAAAGTAAGTCCCAAGCAGCAACAGTATTGAGTGAATAAATGAACGAAGGCATAAATGAATGAGCGAAGGAATGAGCGAAAAGATATGGAAGAATATAACAACAGTACTGAGTGAATAAGCGAAGGAGAGTGTGAATGTGCGGGTGAGGAAGGGATGAACAAGAAAGAGGGAAAGGCATAGATGAGAAAAAAAGAAGAGAAGGAGAAGGAAGGAATGAACTGTGGGAAGCGAAAGTGAGAGTGGAGGTGGGATGAGTAAGGAGGAGGAAAGGATGGGAAGGGAAGAGAAAATAAGGGGAAGGAAAGGATGCGAATGGATGGGAGGGCAAGAAATTGGTGGATAGGAATAAGAAGGGAAGGAAAGGCAGAGAGAGAGATATGAATGAGGGAAGCTAGGCTAAGGTACGGATATGAGAGAAAAGAGAGAGAGGTTAGACAGCAGTATACCCGCTTCCCTTCCTCCTTCCCTTCTTAGCTCTTTACCCCATCCCTTCTTCTCACACATGTACAGGACTCAAGACACACTTCCCTTCCTTCACTGGCCCCCGCCCATACCCTTCCCTTTCTCTTCCCTCACTCTTCTTCTCTCTCCCCTTCCCTCCTTTCCCCCCCTTCTTCCCCCACCCCCTCCTCCTTCCATCACGTATACCAGACACTTTCCACTGACCTTCGAGGAAAAGGGAAAGGGTTATGAGAGAGAGAGAGAGAGAGAGAGAGAGAGAGAGAGAGAGAGAGAGAGAACTGATACATTAAAAAACAACTAGACGGATTGGCGTGAGGTAAAGAGTGAAAAAAAAAAAAAAAGGTCACATGATGATACCAACGTTTTCAGTATGATGGCCTTTTTTTTTTTTTCTTTTGTTAAGGTTATGTCAAACTTATTTTCTTTCGTCTTTGGAGAGCCTTGTTAAGTTGTAAGGGTTAGATAAAGTTTTTAGTTATCCTTTTAGTACAATATATGGCCCCTAAAGTGAACATGATGGTCTGATAAAAGCAAATTAAGAAGCTAGGCCAGCTTAATAAGGGGGTTAGGTAGATGAAGGGAATGGAAGGAGAGAGGGAGGGAACAGGAAGTGTTTAAATGAAAGAAAGAGGGAAGGAAAGTCAGTATAATTGAAAGAAAAAGGGAAGGAAGGATTGTAAATGAAAGAGTGGGAAGTAAGTACCTTTTAAAATGAAAAAGAGATGGATGGAAGGACTGTAAATGAGAGAGGGAAGGAATTACCGTATAAATAAGAGGGATAGAAGGAAAGACTAAATGAAAGAAAGAGACAAGGAAAGACAGTGTAAATGAAAGAGAGGGGGAAGAAAATTTAGGTGAAAATGAAGAAGAAACTACGAAAGTGAATTTTGTCCTGAAATTGTATGCTCACATGAACTGAATTAGGATTAAGATGGAAAGGTTGTGTGTATGGTGGGGAGGAGGAGAAGGGTAGCTGATCCATGCTGAATTGTAAGCGTGCTGGGGTGGAGGGGGGTGGAGGAGAGAAAAGGAGGAAGAAGTGGAGGAAAGGAGAGAATCGAAACTGCTTCATACCCTCTTTACTGTCAGTGTTTTATGTTTCACCCTTTGTCTTTACTCTTCAACCCTTCTCCTAACTTTTCATTTTTTTCCTGCTAATGTCAGATGATTATATTAAGTCTAGACAATCCCTCTGTTTTACAAAATCTCTCAACTGACGTTTTAGCCACAAGCAGATAATTTTTTTTTTAATCCAGCTCACGTCAGACGATTTTTTTCTGACTCGGAGAAACCCACGCTAGTCGGACGGTTTTAAGTTTATACACGAACTGACGCATTGCAGCGGAACACGTTCCTTTTCATTACCCAGTCAGTATGGTGATATCTTGTGTAAATTTATTACCTCCTCCTGCGAAGTTTGATGGAGGTAATGTACTCACTCGTCTTTGTCTGTTGGTTGCTTTTGTACAAGATATCTCATAGAGTACCTACCGAATTTTAATGAAATGTGATGAATAAGTGAGCAGTAGGTCAAGAAGGATTGGTTAGCCTTTGAGGTGGCTCCTGATCCGGATGCAGGAACAAATAATAAATTTCATTGGCGTTGGCGGAGATATGCGCTCTCGGAGATTGTGTAACAGCGCGGACTAAGATAGTAGAATTTATTGACTATCTGAGACCGTAAAGTATGCGTCCGATATTAAAGAGGATTTACAGCATGGACTCGTAAATTTTATACGCGTTAGCGGAGGTATGCGAGTGCGTTCTAGTTCCTCCTGTCTCCAGATAATTTTGTTTGACTTATGGGAGAGGGAAGAGAATGGAGTGGGTAGGGAATAGCCATGGAGGGAAGGTAGGGGTGGAGGGAAGGAAAGGGGACTGCAGGAGAGAAAGGAAGTATGGGAGAAGTGAAGGAACGAAAAGAAAGGGATGGGTAAGAGAAGTATTAAGAAGGGAAAAGATGGTGAAGAACGACTGACTAGGGACGGGTTAAGGAGGGGGTGTAAGAATGGAGGAAGGGGAATGGGGAAAGGCAAAAGAATTGAGAAAGTGAGGGAAGGATGCAATGGGAGAAGAGGAGGGATGAAGGAAACAGAGAAACAGAAAAATGAAGTCAGCGAGAGAGGGTAAGGACGCACCATGGAAGGAAGATGAGCGAGGAGGAAGGGGTAGAAAGAAGGAGAGGAGAGGGAAGAGGGGATAAGGAAGGGCCGTGGAGGGAAGATAAGGGTAAATGGAGGGAAGGGGTGTGTGTGTGTGTCCAGCCTAGTAATTTCCAAAGGGTAAAGTGGGTAGGGGGGGAGAAGGTATCTGGAGACAGTCTTGTAATCAGTGTAAGAGAAAGTTGGTTGTGTAAATTTTCCGATTCTCTCTCTCTCTCTCTCTCTCTCTCTCTCTCTCTCTCTCTCTCTCTCTCTCTCCCCCCCCTCCCGAAATTTTGCGACCTGGATGAAGTGAAAGTATGGTAGGTTTATAAAATGAATATACCAAAAGTCGAATGTTAGGTTTGTAGTACTGTTAGGATATTACTGAAAAAAAAAAAATAACTTACCATCCAGTCCCATTTTATCGCCATTGAGGTGTAGGGGCCCGAGGCTAGGCTAAAGTAGTCCAATATAATTTCAGGATAGATGACCAAACACCTTCCTTGATGGCATGACGTGATTGAAAGCCTCCAGTCACTTCAATGGCGGGGCGTCACTAAACACCAATAATTCTCACCACGGAACCAGCAGCTCCCATTACCTATTAAAATTCTCGTAAAATCTCAGGGTTAGGTTTGTAATGACGTGATCTGTCAGCAACTTAGCCAGCTAAAGTGTGCGGCTGGAAGGTGGACTCCTAGGATTAATGCACGTCGACTGCACGAGGGTTAGTAAGACAGTCAGTTTTTGCCAAGTCTCAGTCATCCCCTAGAATATGACTCGCAGTGGTTTTGTGTGTGTATGTGTGTGTGTGTGTGTGTGTGTGTGTGTGTGTGTGTGTGAGAGAGAGAGAGAGAGAGAGAGAGAGCCCACTCAGAGCCACGCCCCTGCACCAGCCTTACAAATTAAAGGAAAAATGAAAATAAGCACGGCTTCCACCACGTAGCAGGAATGGAGAGCGAGAGACTGACAATAGTAGACTTATTTTTATCTGACGGTACTGGCCTACTCCCACAACTTTATTACTAGGTCGTGGTTGTAGGAAATTCGATGAGCCAAAGTTGTGAAGTACGAGTAAGTCTCCTTGGTTGCTAGTCAAACCGTGCGTAGGGGGACCGTTTCTGAGTAGGGACAAAAATGCCACTTTTCACATGATAATAATCATCATCATCATCATCATCATCATCATCATCATCATCATCGTCATCATCATCATTATAATAATAATAATGATAATAATAATAATAATAATAAAAATGCAGGGTTGTAATGTGGACATATATAATTGATAAATACAATGTATTTTGTCTGCCATCCTTCTTGAGTTCCCCTTCCATCCTGCTTCTCTTCTGTGACATTTACATTTCATTCTTTCTACCATAACACGGTTGTATTTAGCAGAGGATATAATCTTTGGAGTGAAGGGGTTATAAATTATCTTCAATTAACCCCTTATCACTTTCTTGTTTTCTTTTTTTTTCCTTTCTTTTTACTCAAGGTACTGGGCAGATTATTATATCCAGGTTAGCAGTGATTTCCCTGAGTGAAGGGGTTTGTATGTGTACTCGTTTGTGTGTGTGTGTGTGTGTGTGTGTGTGTGTGTGTGTGTGTGTGTGTGTAATTTTTCATCTTAATTAGGCCACCAACAGGATATATCTTCGGCTTAAGGGGGAACCATTGTACCATAGGAAGTATTTAAGTATCTCCAGTTTGAAATTTCCCGGTAGCTGAATAGAATCGTCTGGAGAAGTTAGTGGAGTTGAGGTTATGTCCAGCGTCTAAAATTCGAGAAGACAATCGTAAGCAGAACAAAATTGTCTCGAGATAGTAGTGAAGAGGTTAATGAAGGCTGCATAGTCATCTAAATTCGAAAAATCTAAGTGAAATAAAATCGTCTTGAGATAGCAGGAATAAAAGAAGCTGTGAGCCGGTGTTCTCACTTAAGGGAACATGGACTGGTCGTGACTCGACTCGTTTTCGGTAGGGCAGGTATGTATGAAGGCTATTAGTGTATTCAGTCTGATAACACTTTTTATTATGCGTGTTATTTTCAGACGATTTTGTGCCCTTTAGGATAGGCTTTCAAGCTGGAGAGGTTAGACAGAGCTTTCGCAAACCTCGTCACTGCTAGAGATGCATTAGATTAAATAAAATATGAAATGGAAACAAGAAAATAAGAGACACTTGCAATGCCATCAGATTAAACACATTAAGCATTTTATAGAATGAACAATTCCTCACAACATTTGATTATTAATCACAGTTTATATATATATATATATATATATATATATATATATATATATATATATATAGAGAGAGAGAGAGAGAGAGAGAGAGAGAGAGAGAGAGAGGTATATAGATAGGGGAATAAAAAGAGTAAATAGAATAAAAGGTGGCAGTAAGAGTGAAAGGGCTGGAATATAGAGTAAGTGAAGGGGATTTGGTCGTGGTTAAGGGCTAGGGTCGACCTTGAACCGAGGGGCGTGTTATGCTTAAGGCTAGAATGTAGGCAATGGCATTTCTATCTACTCTTTTGCTTTTTATTTTTCTGTTAATCTCTTTTCGTCTTTTCTCTTACTGTACATTTTCTCACTTTCAAAATCTTTCTTTTTTTCTCTTTTTCCATCTTTTCTCGTATCTCATTTGTATGTAGTTGTTCTTTTCGCCTTCCTCCTTCCCCCTCGTCTTCTTTTCAGTCTTCTTTGTCTCTTCCTCTTTACTTCTCATTCTCTTCTCTCCTCTCGTGTCATTTTTTTTTCTTTTACCTCATAATTTCTTTTCCTTTTTTCTTTTTTCTTTTTTTATTTTAACCCTATCGTTCATCTGTCTCTCGCTTTATTTTTATTTTTTTTTTTTTTCAGCCATGCACCTTCTTCATCTTACATTATCGTCTTTTCCATTTAACTTGACCGCCACCAATTTATATCACTTAGCTTGAGGGATGTATTTTCTAGTAATGGGTTAGGAAAGGCTTTATCTAACCTCTCCTGTTGGAAAAGTCCCTCCTTATCTGAACAAAATAAACAATACGTCATCAGTTGAGACAGTCTTTTATAAATTCTCCAATCCACCCTTATCCCCCTCCTGTCCCTACTCCACCTTTTCCCTGACCCTCTCTCCCTCCCCTTTCTCCTTCTCCACTTTCTTCGTTAACCTCCTCTTTTCCTCATTCTCGATTTCTCTTCTCCCTTCCCATATCATTCTCTCTTCCCCCTGTCCCCATATCTCGCGTTTCTTCTCCCCAACAGCATCCCCATACCTCGCTTTCCTTCTCCCCAAAAGCTTTCCCTTACCCCTCTCTCCATCTCCTTTTGCATTTCTCCCTTCTTCCTGTAACATTCACTTTCTTTTTACCCTCTGTCTTCTCCGTTCACTTCCTCTCCTCAGCTTCCTCTCTCCCTTCCCCATTCAATATCTTTGTCCTCCGTCTTCCTTCTTTCTTTAACTCCTGTTCCTTTCCCTTCCCTGTTCATCTCCTCTCGCTTCTCAGTCTCTTATTCATTCATGCCCTCCTCCAGCTTTTCCCATTTCTCATCCCATATTGACTCTGCTTTCACTTCTTCTCCCTTCAGCATTCCCCCCAATCCCCTCCCCCTTACCATTTCGATCTCTTCCTCCCCTTCCCCCCTCTCCCTTCCTCTTTCTTCCCCTCCCTTCATTTCTCTTCCCTATGCATCCCCTTTTTCATCATCCTCCTTCATTCACCCCCATCACCCCTCATCCTCTCCCTTCCAATTCCCGATCTTCCTTTCCATACCCTCATTACTTTTTCCTCTCCCCTTCTCACTCTCTTCCCCAATCATCCTCTTCCTCCCTCCCTCCCTCCCTCCCTTCCCCCTCATTCCTGCCCCCTCCAACCACAAAACCACTGCCTCCCTTCTTTCCTCACCCTTTCTTCCGATGATAATAATAGACATTCTCTCTCTCTCTCTCTCTCTCTCTCTCTCTCTCTCTCTCTCTCTCTCTCTCTCTCTCTCTCTCTCTCTCTCTCTCTCTCTCTCTCTCTCTCTCTCTCCCCTCCCCTCCCCTCCCCCCAGTTTCCCTCCCCCCTTCATTTCTCTTCCACCTCCCATTGACCTCCCCCTCGCCCATTCACTACTTCTAAATGAGCCTCAAGCACGCAAGCAGAGAGAGAGAGAGAGAGAGAGAGAGATGGAAAAAGGTAGGAAAAAGGTTAAAGAAAAAGGGGAAAAAGAACACGAAAAACTGCAAATGCATAACATTCCGTATTTACAGAATAGTAACACACACACACACACACACACACACACACACACACACACACACACACACACACACACACACACACACACACACACACACACACACACACACACACACACACACACACACACACACACACACACACACACACACACACACACACACACACACACACACACACACACACACACACACACACACACACACACACACACACACACACACACACACATTCCAATCTGCCCCCCATTGTGTGTTCTCAGCAAGCAGTATCCCTTTGATGGGCCAGCCTGCATGAAGCAATTAGGCAGCGGCAAGCAGTGAAGCCAAACCACCTCAATGTGTACCTCTGGGTGTATCGTGCCTGCATAATTCACCAACCCGACCATTGATTTGTGCTGTTTACCTAAAGTCACTAAAGCCATTCCACCCCTATATGGATCAGACTTTCAGCATAGGCCACTCAGCCTATTCCCAAATCCTTGTCGTTCCTCTCACTCCACTAGGGCACTAACCCCGAACCGTCCTAAGTCTATATAAACTAAGTATGCTAGGGATGTCTCGTTTAGGATTGGTATAATGGTGTTAGTGGACATTGTGGAAGTGCAGTGAAGAATGTTAAAAATGTTTGAACGATGTTTAAGAATGTTTCATTGATGTTAAGACCTTAAAACTATGTTCCCCGTCAGCCCAGATATATTCCTCCATCATATATATGCAATCCAGTCCAGTACCATTTAACCCATTCATTCCAGTGACGTATTTTTGTTATTGTTGTTATTTTATGTGTATTATCGCTATCTCCACACGATTTAGTCGAACTTAGAAGAGATTTCTCAAACTGTAGGCATTATCTGTGGCCTTAACCAACTCCTTCAATTATAGAAATGAAGAAAATTGTACAAAATCGTCCGGTGGTAGGTTGATAAAAAAAAAAAAAAACGTCATCGTTGTGAAGAGGATAACTAACTTGGAAATCTATATCAGCTGGACCAAGATCGTCTGGGGTTACCTTGAATGAAATACCAGTGGATTAGTGGAATAAGTGACGGTATCTGGAGTCAGAGTGCATAGTGAAAGCTAAGTGTGAATAGGAGTGAAGCAGAATCAGAATGGAAGTTTTGTGTGGTCAGAGTGTGTTTGAAGTGGAGGGTTGAGGTAAACAGCGGCAAGGTAAGGTAAGGAAATTGAGGCAAAGTGAGATAAGGAAATTGAGGCAAGGTGGGGTAAGGAAATTGAGGCAAGGTGGGGTAAGGAAACTGAGGCAAGATGAGGTAAGGAAATTGAGGCAAGGTGAGGTAAGGAAACTGAGGCAAGGTGAGGTAAACAAGTTGAGGCAAGATGATGAAAAATGCAGAGTACGGTACCCCACAGTCACCTAAATTAATAGTTACAGCCCATAGGATTTTTGTGACTGGGTATGTCTGATATTTCCAAGCCGCTGAGTTTTTGGTTGATTGCATAATAATTCACCTAAATGAGTAACGTAATTGAAAAACCATATAACATTTGAAATAGGACATCAGTATATTAGTATTCTTTCGTCTCGTGTTTCAGAATGTATCGACAGGGAGAGTAACGATACCCCTTCCCTCCCCCCCTTTTTTGTCTGACGGATGCAAACAGTGACATTCTTTGACTACTTTTTTCCTTTTTTTTTTTAATCTCCCATCCGGCCACTCCCTCACGTTCCTCTTTCCTTTACTTTTTTTTTTTTATTGGTACCTTCCTTTCCTCGCCTTTTCTCTTTCCTTTCTTCCCCTTTTACTCCTTTCTCTTTCCCCCTCCCCCCTATGTTTCCTTTTTCTTTGTCTTCTTTCCTTTCATTTAGTTAGATTCATGCATACATTAACTCACTCATGTTTTCACTCGTTGTTTTATTCATTCATTCATTCATTATTCATTTATCCCTTCTTTCATTCATTATTCTCTTTATCTACATTCATTCATCTATCCACTTCATTCAATCGTGCGTTCTCTCATTATTCATTCATTCATTCATTCATCCATTACACTCATCTCTTCATTCATTCGTTATCATTCATTTGTTCATCCCTCCACTCCACTCATCTCATCATTCACATATTACTCTCTCTCACTCATCCGCTCATCTGTTCCTTCAGGTTCGTATGACACACAGTCAGCTAAATAAAATCATACATCGTTTGTTGAACTAGAATACCACGAGTTATCTCGACCAGGAGAGGGTCATTATCAATACAGTCAGGTTCCAGTGACTCCCTTGCAGCTGAATGAAACCGTCCGGCATTAGAAAACTGTAGAAATCTAAAGCTGTCCCTACCATGTGAGGGTTAATAAGGTGGAGGCTGATATGTGTAGCTCTGTGGTCTTTGGGGGATCACGTACGGACACCATTTTTAGGTTTCGTCTACGTTATCATGCTGGAGAGGGACGCCTTCATGTGGTGGCATTGATATAACCGAGCTTCTCAAGTACCTGGCTATACAAACGTCCATCAGCTACTTCTCTATCCCTCCAAAAACGGATGGTGGACTGCAGGAGGAGGGCGCCTTCCGTCTGCAGTCCACAGGGTTCACGTTGCCTTAAGTCTGCAGCTTCTACTTCCACTATTGAATAACCATACTGAGGTTCTGCATAATAATCCTTTGGCTGCGGTGACTTTTTTTTTTTTTAATGTAAATCAAGATACCAGCAGACAATTTCATCCAGCTTAAGAAGACTCTGTAGTAGTTTAGGGGTTATTGAAGGCCATATAAAACCTGTCCAGTTCGAAGTCTCCTCTAAACGACGTAAAATTAAAATCTCATCGTGCTGAAGGGGTTAATACACACGCGCGCGCACACACACACACACACACACACACACACACACACACACACACACACACACACACACACACACACACACACACACACAAGGTTCCTAAATAGCTCACTTGGTATGCTGCTGTACTCACGCAGTTGCAAGCGCTGGTTCGAATCCTTGCAATATTTTTACACCGCTTGCTGGCGCAGTGGTAACGTTCTCGCTTGCCATCTGGTAGACGGGAGTTCGAGCCTCGCTCAGGTTGCGAAAAGTTTCACTGACGAAGTGGGTGGTTACTGTCCCCCTTGAGCAAGGGGATGGGTGTGTGCGTGTGTGAAGGTCACAGCCTTGCCCTTAGATCGGACTATATGAGCTCTCAGCTCCCTTCCGGGAGGGTAAAAGCTGACGATCACGACCATCAAGTGATCCTGACCGACTCGGTGAATTACACACACACACACACACACGCACATCAATTCATATATGTCAGATTGGAAACTGTGGAATGTCGAGAGTGAAATTGAAGTAAAATAATGTTTGATATGACGTGGAAGTACAAAGAAGGGAGAGTCGTGGTGTGTCCAATGGTTTCGTAAGGTTTCTTGTGGATGAATTCTCTCTCTCTCTCTCTCTCTCAGTAAAATCGCATCGAGTCAGGTAGAATATACTGTGATGTTAATAATGAACAGGTTAATTACACGTGCAGAAGTAAAGGAGGAGAGGAGACAATAATGCAAAGAAATATATACAGATTTGAGAAGAGTTTGTGAATTGAAGCAAATAGCAGAGTAAGTAAAGTGTAGTAAGGTACTGTAGAAAGAAAGTCTAGTACAGCGAAGGGGAAGAGAGAAGCAGAGTAGAGAGAAAAAGAGTAGAATAATGAAGAGTGGGGTAGAGTGGAGCAGCGTAGTCGTAGAGTAGGGTAGATGAGAGTAGCAGAGTAGAGGGCAGGAGTGACCCGGGGCAGTGGCTGTAATGAGTTAGAGAGTGAAAGTGGTGCCCCCTACCTCCCCTTCTCTCTCTCTCTCTCTCTCTCCACTGTCTCTGTCCTCTCCTCATTCTGTCTCCCTCCCTTCTCTCTTCCCATTCCTCTCATCCATCTTCTGTCTTCTCCCTTCTCTTCTCTTCCCTTGTCTTCTTCCTCCTCTTCTCCCCCCTCATCTCTTAACCTTCCTCTCATCCCCCTGTCCCTCTCCATTACCTCTCTCTTTCACTACACCTTTCTGCTACCCTCATTCCCCACCCCCCCCGTATCCCCACCCTCCATTACCCTTCTCCTATTCCCTCATCATCATCATCATCATCATCATCATCATCTTCCTTCTTCCATTACCCCATCCCCTACTACATCTCTCCTATACCTCCCTTGTCTCTCCTTCACCATTACCTCTGTCCCCTTTAATTCTCTCCCTTTCACCATATCACCTCTCCCTTACTCCATATCCCATCTCCCTTTGTCCCTCCTCTCTCCATAACCCTTCTCCGTCTCTCCCATTCATCTCTGTCTCTCTCTCCCTCCCTTCTCTGCCACCCTTACTCCCTTATTGCATTACCCCTCCCCTTTCTCTCCTCTCACTCGCTCCCCCCCTCTCCCTCTTCCCCCGCCTTTCCCTCACATTCCCTTCCCCCCCCCTTCATGCCCCTCTGTTATTTGGAGAGGCCGAAGGGTGGGAAGTGGGAATGCGGGTGGAGGGGAAGGCACAGGGGAAGGGGAGGGGAAGGAAGCACGAGAGTAAAAGGGTTAACGAAGGAATAGGTACGTGTCTGTCGAGAGCTCGGAGGTTAGAGAGAGAGAGAGATTGTAAGAAGAAAAAAATATGAAATAAAAATAGCCTTATTGACTAGAAGACGTCTTATATTAACTCCGGCAATGAATTTGGACTACGGTTATATATTCACACATGCCTGTCTGTTTGTGTACAATATAGATAAAAAAATTCTTATCGGATCTCAGTGAAATGTGGATAAGTGAACAATGAGACAAGAAAGAACAGATTAGATTCTGAGGTGGAGCCAGCTCAGGGTGAGGAATAAAGAATAGATTTTATTGGCGTTGGCGGTGGTATGCGCGCTCTGAGATTGTGAAACAGGGAAGACTAAGACGGTAGAATAAATTGGCTGCGCGTGAAAATATTTGTCTGGTAAGAAAGAGGAATTCCAGCAGTAAGTCAGAAGTTTTATTGCCTGTGGTGGAGATATACACAATCTTAATGCTTTCTTTAGTATTTTTATGTTGAAGTACTAGACGATTTTATTCAGTTTAGGGGGAATCGTCTGGTAATGAAGGGGTTATTGGGGACTGTTCATAACCTCTCCAATTCCAAAGGTGTGTGCAAAGCTGAATAAAGACATCTGGTGGTAGGAAGAGTAAAGTGAAACACACACCGTCACTTGAAGTAGTTAAAAAGCTAGAAAACAACAGCTAAATTCTCAAGCTATATGACTTACTCCCAGCTAAATAAAATCGTCTGGCGTTAGTTGGGATAGAACTCTGCTACTTGTCCCGACCATGAGAGGGTTAATGGTACCAGTATTAACACTGTCAGGTTCTTGTGGCTCACTCTCCTTGAACAAAATCATCTAACGTTACCGGGAAAAAATATGTTAGAGTTGTCCCGATCGTATGAGTTAGTCTCTCTCTCTCTCTCTCTCTCTCTCTCTCTCTCTCTCTCTCTCTCTCTCTCTCTCTCTCTCTGCCGTCATCATCATTCACAAGGTCGTAATGGGAAGTAAATGAAGCTCTCTGGGCAGGCAGGTTAATGAATTTACGGGGTCGGAGGTATTTTACGTTGGGATAGGCTTAGAGGGAGAGAGAGAGAGAGAGAGAGAGAGAGGTATGGCGTGGGATACATTGGTACGGAGTAGTAGAAAGGGAAGTAGGCTGAACTAACAGACATATACAGTAATTCCTCTTGTGGCTGTTTGTTATAGGGAAGATTATGACGAACAAAACTATTCCATGAGATAAAGGCAAGGGTAGAAAGGCAGGAAGGCTCCATGTAGAGGAGAATGGCGCAAAGGGCATGGGGAAGCTAGAGAATAGAGGATGGATAAAGGAATGGGGCATAAGAGAGGCATAAGGGATTTGGGACTGAACAAGGGTAGGACGAGAGAGGGAAAGGGGATTGGGGATTGAATGAGGATAGGACAAGACAGGCATAAGGGATTGGGGATTGAATGGGGATAGGAAGAGGAGGCTTAAATTATGATTACACGATGACATTTAAGACGCAGTTAATGCCAAGTCTCATTTTGCCTCCCCGTAGAATACGAGCAACAGTAGTAGGTTTGAATCGAGGTTCCTAGTTGTACTGATGGGTGAACAAAGATAACGGGGAAACAAGGTTGCCTAAGAGTCCGACTGGAACTGAGGTTAGAGAAGGATGGGGATGGTGGGAGGGGGAAAGGATGGTGAGGTAGAAAAGAGGTATACAGTGACAGTATACAATATGAATTCGTACATGTGGATTACTCACGTACACAGGTCTGAACACACACACACACACACACACACACACACACACACACACACACACACACACACACACACACACACACACACACACACACACACACACACACACACACACACACACACACACACACACGGATTCAAGCAGCAGACACACAAGCAAGCGAGCGTGGAATTAATGAGGCTGGTGATGTCTGCAATCACTACATATCAGATAAACAGTAAGACACAGACACACACGCAGAATAATAAAACACCTTGTGCAGTCTGATGGCCAGGTTAAGAGAGAGAGAGAGAGAGAGAGAGAGAGAGAGAGAGAGAACACCGGAAAAGAAACAATCACCTTAGAGTGAGACAATTCCTTGTATGTAAGGAGACAAACAGACAGACAGACAGAAGCGCGGCCACAGATAAAAATGGATCAGACACACAGACAGATAAACAGAGAGACAGACAGACAGACAGACAGACCGACCATGCCACTCCAATGCCTAACCTCTTCACTTCGACGACTACAATTGAGTTTATTCTTGCTTGGTCTAGGTAGTTATATCCACCTTAGCAAAGACCTCTCGTAATGTAGGGGTTAATAAAGACTACTTTAATTTTGACCTTTCCAGCTAACCACTTCAGTTCACCCCCTCCAGTTCACCACCTCAGTTTACCCCTCCAGTTCACCCCTCTAATTCACCATTACAATTCTTCCCTCCAGTTCACCCCCTTCCAGATCACCCCTCCAGTTCACCCCTTCAGTTCACCCCTACAATTCACCCTTCTGGTTCACCTCTCCAGTTCCCCCCTCCCCCAGTTCGAAAATTGAATCCTAAGGCAAAGAAAATCGTCTGGAAATAAAAAGGTTGAAGTAAAAAAAAAAAAATGGGTCATGGTACTGAAAGGCTTGAGTGCGTTTAGGCCTGATGTGATGTAGGCCGCGTAGCCTCCTGTAGCCCTGATGTAGCCCTGATTTGGCCTACAGGGATCTGGACCTGTATTTATGAACATTCTTGAGCTTTAATTCCTTCTCTCCGCGTACCTTTTTTTTTTTTTCTGTCGTGGTAGGTGGTGGCGACCATCATCCACTCACTTGATGTAGTATTGCCTACTTCTTCCTTAGCCTTTAGCATTGTTTTTCTGTGCCTGCCCTCCTCTCATCCTATTAGTCCCATCTTTCCTGTCACTTCTTATTGCATTTCTTTCCTTTTCAGGTGGCTTTACATTGAGTGACAAGCCTAATGGTTTCCTGTAAGCCAAGAAACCATTTACAGCGTTGGGTGGTAACCATATAACCGAACCATACGTGCTCCCTACGTGTTAATAAGTGGGTTGGTGGAGGGTTAGTGCCTCTCCCTGTAAAACAAGTAATTCAAAGTCAAATGGCCACCGCTTGCGGGATTATGGCGTCTGGCAACCGATAGATAGATAGTTACTCTCAGGACCCTCAGACGATTTTATTCAGCGTAACACAGGCTTTTTCGGAATGAAGGGATTTTATTTAGCGTCCATTTTTCCGTTCACAAATGAAAGTCTGTTCAGCTGAATAAAACCATCTGGTGATCGGATGAATAAAGCAATAACACCCCACCGGATCCAAAGGGTTAAGTTGCATAAGGGAGTGAATGATTTTATATTCATATCACACATCCGTACAGCACATCACAACCAACTTATTTCTTTATGAGTTGATTCAGATCCTTTATAAATCTGAGGAGAGGTCGAATTTCTCAAGGAGTCTAACCGATGTTTGCGATAAGCGAGTCTGTGAATGTTTATAATTATCAGGACTCGTTTTGGTTTTTCGTAATTTCCACTTTAATATTCACCCTGGTTTGGATGTGAGGTGTTTTAATAGGTGTAGGAGTGAAGGCAGGTGTATTCTAAAGCAGTCTTAAATACGCCTCATGCTTGGGAGTGTTTATAAATATGGTGCCTGGTGAAGATGTGTGAAGTGTATAGGCCCAAGATCTTGTACAGGCTTGAGGGTCTCATTCATAAAGGATCTTAACCTTTTTTTTTTTCTAGTATACATTACACGACTCCATAGTAATTGTATATCATCATTAACCTTTCAATTTTGTTATGTTTTTCACGTTATTTAGATATCTTAATTTGGTTTCTGAGGAGTTAAGTAGATTTATTGAGGTTCTTCCAAGCAACATCAGCTCACTAAGATATATAAATAGGGTCCTAGGGGTTGATAAGGTGCGTCTGTGTTATGTGGTGTGCCTCTCATGCCTTGTGTGATACATCTATGGAATTTTAAGGTGGGTGTGATGAGCAGGCCTGGTGGTATAGCTATGTGGGCCTGGTGTGAGCTGTAGGTGGTTTGGTGTAGGTGTGGTGTGGTCAGTAGACGGTGTGGTGTGGGTGTGGAATGGAGCAGGTTGTATGGTATAGGTGTGGAATGATTAGTATGTGGTATGGTGTAGGTGTGGTGTGATGTGTATGTTTTTAGGTGATTATGATGTAGGTGTGTTATATAAAGGCCTGTTGGTGGTATGGTACAGGTGTCGTGTGGTGAGTAGAAGGTATGGTGTTGGTGTGGTGTGATGTGTGTGCCTTTAGGTGTTATGGTATAGGTGTGGTGTGGGGAAGTGTGGAAATAACAACAGGAAGGGGAAACCACAATATTTCATGCCATACTCCTCCCCCCCCCCCTTCCTCTACCCACCTCCGCACTATACCTTCATCTATAAGTGTCACCCTCGTCCCCTCCTCCTCCCTTGGATATTGTCTACTTCCCCCTCCTTCCCCCTTCTTATTTCCCCTCCCACCTTACTCGTCCTCCTACTCACCATTTCCCTTCCTTCCTCCTCAGTCTCATCATTTTCCTTCTTGTTCGCTCTTCCTCTTCACTCCTCCCCTATTCCTCCTTCCTCCCTCCACCTTTCGTCACTCCCCTCCCTGGGTCCTTTACCCCCTCTTCCTCCTCCTCCCCCCTTTTACTCTAATCCCCCCCTCCCTTTACTCTCTCCCCCTCCCTTACCACCACCTTTCCCATCTTCACCAACCTTCCTTAACCATCTGAATATGGTGACATCTTTATAGTTTGTTCTGATTCTTACTTCTTCTTCCCTTACAGGTACGGAGTGGCCTGCGGTGAGTGTGGACCACGCTTTATTGTGAAAACTGAGTGTACGAAGGAGTAGATGAACCCCAATTCTTTACAAACAAAGAAGGCCTGTTGTTATTACTTTTGAGCAGCCTGCATTCCACATTACATAGGAAAGTCAGCCGCGGTAAGGAAAGACCAGAGATTTCCCCTCCCTGCCATGTGCTTCAGAATTATTGTCAAAAATTACACTTGCCTTCCCCTTCGTGATCTCAGGTTTCACTCCTCCACTGCGATGACGTTGCTCCATTTTATTTTTGCCACTTGCCGTTTTATTCAGCGCAGGAGAGAGTTTTCGAACAGGAGAGTTTAAATACACCCTTCATTGACCATTTCATTAGGAGAGATCCCCCTTGAAGTTGACAGTAATCGCTTGGAGGTAGCAAGAAGTGAATTTAAAGCATCATCGTTAGCTCTTAGTACAGTGACAGCTTGTGTTTAATTCCTTCTGTCTTTGGATGATTTTATTCAGATTAGGACAGACCTGTTGTAGTGAAGGCTTTTGTTGAAGACTTTTTATCAGACCTCTGCCGTTCGAAAAGTGTCTCCTAAGCTGGGTAAAATCGTCTGGAAGCAGGTAGAATAAAATATATATTATGGCGTTGTCGTAGCAAAGGGGTTTAACATAGTCCTTATGTAGAAGCTAGAAGTTAGAGATATTGGTTATTGACTCTAAGTAAATGTGTGTATGTATATATCCGTGTCAGTGTAAACGTTCATGCATATTTTTGTACGTATAATTCTTTGTATGTATCTGTGTTTACCAATACATCTCAGAAGTGGAAGGACCCGGTAAGATACAAAGGTAAGTCATTTGGGGGCTTTCTTTTAACGCCGATATGAGCAGTTATGGTTTATTTATGACACTTATTGCGTGACAGATCGAGTTACGTTGTTCAATATCACGTGGATTATTTTAACACCGATTTGAACAGTCGGTAAATTCTGGATACTATTAATATCATTCGGTTGATCGGTTGACATCATGTATTATCATTCTTGTTTTTTTATCCAAATTATATTACAGTTTCTAGCATACCATTGACCCATTGACGTCATATATCAGGACTTGAACACTTTTGTAACTCTGATTTCGATTTAATATAGTATATCATTGATCGGTTGACGCCATATATTATTGCATTTGGTTTTGTTTATTTATGTATGTATAATGATTTCAGAATTTTTTTAAGTTGGTAAATGAGTTAGTTGTTGCATGTACATTGATGAAATAATTGATAGCATACTATTGATGGGTTGACATCATGTATTATCACTCTTGTATAACTCTGATTTGAATTAAGTTAGTATATTCGTGACACAGTTTACAGCATACTATGGATTGACGTTGTGTGCTGTATGTTTGAGTTGTATGCGCTTTCTAGAGAAGTGGGAGAACAAGAAGGTGGAATGAGAGGTAGTGTGTGTGTGTGTGTGTGTGTGTGGGTGGGTGTGTGTGTGGGTGGGTGTGTGGGTGGGTGGAAGGGGGTGGTGCGTCGTGAGTAGAAGGTCGTTGTTTGGATTTTCTGGAGAAGGAGAGGGAGGCCGAGAGCAAGGTGGAGTAAACAGGGGAGAGGATATATAAGTAAAGGTGTTGGTGTGTCTGGGAAAGAGGGCCATTAACGAGTAGGATATGCAACTGATCAATTGACGTCATGTATTACGGTGTTGTATACTGTGAAAGAAAGAGTCCATGCACAAGACAAGAGAATACAAAGAACCTACCGACATAACATAACAATAAGTACGGAATATAAAGCACTGCTGAGTATGAAAAGTGTGTCATGAAAACGAAGGCTTAGGAAGTAGGATAAAGGGTGAGTGTTCCCCAAAATATCAGATCAAATCACGATAGATATAGATAGAGGTTTATTTATTAGTTTATTTGTTAATTATTAATATTTTAAGTTCTTTGTTTACAATGCAGAACCAGCCTCAACACTCTGGGGAATGTTTTCGCTGAAGGCCAAACAAGAAAGTTACATGGAGCAAAGAGAGACTGACGCATACATGGGACAAAAGTTATTGTCCTAATTGCTATTACAGACACAGTGAGGGAAAACTACAACACACACACATAAAAAGGGACAAATACAGCAGAAAAAATAATACACACAGCACATAAATTCTGATGCAAGATTTGATCACGCTACACCATAGTTTACGCTACGACTCGGTTCATAGAAAATCCTTGGCGCTTCGCTCGATTAATGTGCAACTCTCATATCTTTTACGAACATTAAAGCATATTCCTCGTGTTCCGCCTTTCGTCCTCCTCTCCCACATGACTAGTCTCTCTTGTTCGACGCCCAATGACTTTGCTCCCCGAAATGAATCTTAGCTGCCGTCTGCCACTTCACAGATCTGTCCTCTGCCACTCCCCCTGTCCTGCCAATGGTGATTATGTTCCCGTGAGTAACGTAGCATCCCTCTGCCACTTCATTAGTCTCTCTGTTCGACGATTAGTGGCTGTGTTCCCCTGAATGTCATCATACCAGGCTTTCTCCTTCTGCCTTCAGTGACTTATGCTGCCCCTTCTGCCCCTTCACTAGTATCAGTTTTACCAGCAGTGATTATGGCAGGTAATCTCGTCGCCTAAGTGAGCTCCCTAACACCTTCTTGTCACCAATTCAGTTCTGGATACGGTTGGTTAATATAGTTTTGTAAGTTATTTGTGCGGAGTGTGGCGACAGTAGATTAAGTAACACAGAAGAGGACTGCAAAATGTAATAAGCAAAAGCTTAAGAAGAGACTTTAGGGATAATCTCACCCATTATCCGCATCACTGACGGCTATGGGTCCCCTGATGATGGTAAATAGGAGAGTATGATGCCTATCGACCACACTTGAATCATAAAGGCAGCTGAAAGTGAGTCACAGGAGCCTGAATATTGTTTACCTCATGTATGGTCTTTGGTCAGTTTGTTTTGTGTGCTTAGTGTATTGTATTTTCACTAATCAAACTGTGGAGGCCTCATCTTTTAGGATTGATCAGTGAATCCATTGGTAGATAGATTGATAGATAGACCGATGGATAGACAGGGTACGCAGGTAGTTAGATGGTTGTGTAGGCTAATGATGATTGCTTGATTGATTGGTAATTGGTATAGATAGATAGATAGGTATGTAGTTATAGACAGATATAAAGTAGAAAAGATAAATAGCACAGTAAAGAAGGTCGATGTGTTGAAGTTGAATGACCTTGTGTATATTGGTCCTAAATTTTTGCGTCATTAATGATTCACGTCTATTGAAGAATTGAAACTTAAAACACACACACACACACACACACACACACACACACACACACACACACACACACACACACACACACACACACACACACACACACACACACACACACACACACACACACACACACACACACACACACACACACACACACACACACACACACACACACACACACACACACACACACACACAATGAATGGTGGAAGAGTGAGGAGATTGGTTATGGATCCCTTCTTTATCTCTTTGGGTCACTCCATACATTCATTCAGTAGTCTGCTCATTCGTTCTTTCATTCATATATTCATTCAGTGATTCACGGGCCCATTTCTTCCTTGATTAATTCATTTATTCGAAGAGTGTGAAGAATGACGGTAATAATGAAAGGAAGAGACGGGGCTGAACTGAAGGAAGAAAAGGAAGGGAGAGGGGGGAAGGAAGGAAGAGAAGAAGGAAGGAAAGAATGAAGGACTCGAAGGAAAAGGGAAAATAATGGAAGGAAGTAGTGAAGGAGTGGACGAAAAAAGAAAGAGGGAAGGAAAGAACGAAAGAAGGAAGGAAAAAGGAGTAAATGAATGAAGGGAGAAGTACAATGATGGATGGAAGTGAAAGAATGCAGAGAGGAAGGAAATCTGGGAGCGAAGGATAGAAATGATGGAAAGAGATGAAGAAAAGGCGTAAAGGAAGGGAGGAAGGAAGGAAGATACGATGGGAAGGAGTAAAGCATAAAGGAGTTACGTGAGAGGAAGAAAGAAGCGAAAGAGAAAAATATGAAGAGAATGGTGGAGAAAAGTAAGAAAGATAGGAAAGGATGAAAAAGAAATAAGAGAAGTAAAAGAAAGAGGGAGGAAGTGAGGGAAGCAAAGGATAAAAGAAACGAAAAAACAAATGAGCAAAGGAGTAAGGGAAGGAGGGAAGAAGTGAAGGAATGGATGAAGGAAAAGAAGGAAGGCGGAGTGTCAGTGTGAGTAGGTCTATAGGACGTGAAAGTTGATCCTAAACCTACTATTTCCCGGATATCCTACCACCACCACCACTACCAGCTGCCTTGTTAGTGCCCGTGGTGGTAGTTGTGGTAGCTGGTGCTGGTAGTTATGGTAGATATGGTGGTGGTGGTGGTGGTGGTGGTGGTATCTGGGCTGGATGTTGTGCTAGGTATGAAATTGGTGATGGTGGTTGTAGTTGTGATGGGTACAGTAATGATGATGGTGGTGGTGGTAGTTGTGATGATAGTGGTGGTGAAACGATGATTACAGTAGTTGGTGTGGTGGTTACTGTGTTATTTGTAGTAGTTGTAACGTGGTGGTGGTAGTTGTGGTAGTTCGTGCTAATTGTGGTTATTATGAAAATAGCGATGGCGGTTGTTGTGGTGGGTATCGTGATAGTTGTAGTGATGATAGATATAGTAGTGGTTGTTGTGATACGAGTTGATAGTTGTTGTTGTGGTACTTGTAATGAATGTTGGTAGTTGTGGAAGTGGTGTTTGTGGCTGCGACTATGGGTGTTTTAATGCTTCTGGTGGCGTTAGTTAGAGGATGATGATAGTTGTGGCAGTGATGGTGGTTATTGTGGTAGTTGTGATGGGAATTTTGACAGTTGTGGAGGTGTGAATGTTGGTAGGTGTGTGTGTGTCATTGTGTTGTGGTAATTGTGGTTATTTCTGTGTAGTACTGGTACTAAAAATGGTGATTGTGTTTGGTAGATTACTCAATAGAAGTTGGTAATGGCGATGGTCTTGTGTAGTAGAATACACTGCCACAGCCTCAGATACACCTATAAATGCTACACACACACACACACACACACACACACACACACACACACACACACACACACACACACACACACACACACACACACACACACACACACACACACACACACACACACACACACACACACACACACACACACACACACACACAGATCCCTAGTTGTTGCATTCACGTATTTCTCAGACCGCATCGATGGCTCAGAATAATCGAGTAAAAAAAATAAATAAATAAAAATAAAAAAACGCCGCCATTTCGTACCAGCTCCCCCACACCCCAAGCCTCACACAATGGATTAACACTCTCAGGTCATGAAGGCAGCAGGGTTTCGTGGTTTGGTATCATTTAGTGCTTTGCCTGTTACAATATACGACCGTCTTCCTTCCTTCCCACACATGTGTCTATTCTCTCTTCCCAACCCCCTAGAGCAGAGCCTGTTAAACTAATCCCCCTCTCCCTTCACCCCCCCATAATCCCCCCTACACACACACACACACACACACACACACACACACACACACACACACACACACACACACACAGCATCTTTTTTTAATGTTTTTTTTTCTGCAGTGACGCATTTAGGGATATACGTGTTCAAGTAGTCCAAG
This sequence comes from Coenobita brevimanus, assembly GCF_032717465.1. Taxonomy (NCBI): domain Eukaryota; kingdom Metazoa; phylum Arthropoda; class Malacostraca; order Decapoda; family Coenobitidae; genus Coenobita; species Coenobita brevimanus. The sequence continues at coordinate 44,962,833 of NC_137023.1, read as the reverse complement.
AGAATCGACCTTTTCTGAAATCCCCACCTTGACTATCACGAACTGTTCAGAAGTGCTTGTTAAATATTCAGTTTGCGTGAATTCTGCTGTGAATTCCATGCAGGTGATGGTAAAGAGAGAGGACTTTGCGGGAGGGGGTATTATGGTCGGGAAAACTGTGTGTGTGTGTGTGTGTGTGTGTGTGTGTGTGTGTGTGTGTGTGTGTGTGTGTGTAGGTGTATGTGAGAGAGAGAGAGAGAGAGAGGGAGAGACGGTGTGGTTGTTAATATGAGCAGTGTATTAACAAAAACGGATTCAGTAATATGCTTTATATTTCCTCATTACAATGAAGTCCTTAAAGAAACACCTGATATTACACTACATATTTTTTACCTCTTGAATCGTGTGGCATATTCTCTCTATTTACTGTTGCTGCCTTATGAGATTTAGGGGACACGTTTTATAGTGGCGAGGTCAGCGAAGCCCATATTCTTTCCCTCTAGTCCGAGATATCTCTCCTAAGTCGAGTATCAGCATCTGGAAGTAGCAGGGAGGAAGTAAAGAAGACGTCATCGAACTGAAAAAGGTCAACCAGCTAGCCTATGTCCTTTGTCTTACTTATTTTCCATCACTGAGGGAAGATGTACTCAGACACGCCAACCTTCTGAAATAAAGTTTTTCTTAGACGTTCTTGAAGTGCGTGTCCTTACAGGTTAAATTTATAGACTTGCATGGAGATTGGGTTCATATAAGTACTTTCTGGGGTTAGTATGTTTATAGTTGTCAGTTTTGTAAACGTTTCAGGAGTTCGTGTTCTTGTAAGCCAATTTTTATAAACATTCATGGAGCCCGATTCCATATAGACAAGTATAAAAATATCCTGGAGTTTGTATTGTTATAAGTAAGTCTGTAAACATGACTGGAGTTTGTGTTTTTGTGAGTTAGTGTATAGGGATTGCCGTAGTCCGTGTTCTGGTACTTTTTTTTTTTTTTTTTAGACACTCATGGAATTTGTGTTCTTAGAAGTAGTTGGTGGAGTTTACGGTTTTATCAATATGTTTTATACTCGTAGACATTCCTGGATGACAGTACGTACAGTTGCGGTCATTGTTTTCTTTATACTGCCTCCAAATTGCATACAGTTAATGGGGTCTTGTTACACTAACCAGTAATGTTCAAACGAGTTGAAAGGGTTTTAATATCACTTCATAAGTACGAAATCTCAGATATCTAAATGGGTTATTAACCGGAAGTGTACGTATGTTTGTATATGAGAATATATGTATGTATGTATGCATGCATGAATGTATGTATGTTTGTAGGTAGGTAGGTAGGTGTAGTGGCCAGGTTAAACACCTCTTTTGATGAGGAACAATCGTACCCTTCGCATCATCATCCTAGGTTCAAGTATCGTGGGTTGTATACAGCCTCAGACCACAGTGTATACAACGATTCCACAGTTTCATTCTTCACGACACCCACTGTAATTTAACCTTCCGTGCACCTTTTAGAGATCTTATAGATCTTTGTATATTCTTCCGCTTTACAAGGAGCCACCAACTTAAGAATTTCTTATTTTGCTTTTCTCTTTTGTATACTGTCAATAATCATCCATCATCATCGTCGTCGTCGTCTTCAAACAGTTTATCATCATCATCATCATCATCATCGTAACCGTCGTCATTTGTATGTTTATATATACAGTACATGAGGTGGGTAGGATCCAGAAACAGAAGTGTAAAAAGCTGTACAAAAACTATAATTTGGGTGGTAAACATAAATGGGCCACACCGCCATTCACTCACCACTCCAGCCTTCGGAATTCCTTGCACTGCCTGTTCAGGTAGTACATTCGGTGTGCCCCAAAAGTTAATACTCCTAAAGAAATTACACGAACTCTTTTCACTTGGTAGTTAGTATCAGAACTTGGTTCTCTCCTTCTTATAAATTTAGAAAGCCGTGTCAGTACAGTTTTCTCTGTTCTTGAACACTTTGCTCTTAACCCTTTCACTCTGATGGCATAGTTTATATTTTCCCAAGAAACCTATTCTCATTCATCCAACTGCCTAGATTTGACCCCCTAATCATCATCATCATTGTCGTCGTCGTCGTCGTCGTCGTCGCCGTTCCAATAATAAATGACGACGTGAGGCAAGATCTAGAAACAAATAAGGAGAAAGCATAAACGTAGGAGAATTATGAACAGCGTGGCCAGAGAAATGGGTCACTTAACCATTCACACGCTATTATTGCTATTATTGTTATCATCCAGTCGAACTCTGACAAATTTATTAGGGCTGAAAAGAATTCATAGCAGCCAGTGATAACATTTAAAACATATAGGACGAAGCAGTCTGATGATGGGCCACCTGTGATGCAAGTGGAAATTATACCCATTTAGGACAAAATAACATAAGATGCATTAAATACAATCATCTGGCATCAACCTGAATAATAATACTTCAAGTTCCCAAGAGTGAATGACTACATCTTAGCCATCATTATAGATGTTAGTGCCCCTCACCCAGCCTCCCATGACAGGTGTGTTAAGGCCTCGTCAGACTGAGCTTGGAATAGAACATTTTCTGATCCAAATCGTCCGGTCGTGTGGGTCAGGGCAAAGTTAGGAAGAACAGCACAAGGCCAGGATTGGGACATGCTGTTTTTCAGTGCCAGTTAAAATGACATGTCACAGTGAGAAAGAGAGTGCCTGCTACGTGCCATGTGAAATGGGGTATAATGATACTGATTCTAGTTATATTTGACATGGGGATTCCTCAGTGCAAAACTAGTCAGCACATTGTGCGGTATTATATTTACCTTGCACTTCTGTAAATGTATATTATATTCACTAAAGCCTAAAACATCTTATTTTCCAGTTGACTTATTCCTGCATAATACTAAAAAATGTGTCAAATGAATTTTTCATCCACAGTTAGCTTAGTGATTAAAATCTTAAGGGATATTGCAGTGCTGCTGCTGCTGCTAATAATAATAATAATAATAATAATAATAATAATAATTTTAATAATAATAATGATAATAATAATAATAATACACAAGTTTAGAAAATGACATTACTCATTGTGGTGCCTGATCATGGCTCTATCCATATTAATGTATGGCATATAGTGGTTTCATTGCTTGAGCCTTTCGGGGGTCATAATTATGGCAATCTCCACACGCGTATAGGCTTTACCATCCTTCCCTTGTCGAGTGATGTTATTGATATTGGTTGCAAGTGGCAGCCTTAGAGGCAGCAGACTGTGATAAATGGACCCATCAGTGATACGTCAGAATTAATAAATGTGTACGAAATTGAGCACCTCAGCATGCCAGCAACGGGCCTTTGCTGTTGCTGGTGTACGACTGAACGTATCTTGCTGCCTTTGTGTGTGTGTACAATCAATCAATCAATCATTTCCTGTAGCACCCTCGGGGATGCATAGGGCCTCGATGAACTCACACCACCACATCCTATCTTGTGCTAACTCCTCAAGATCTCCCCAACACTCATCTCCAGCTTCCCGTCTCATTGTCCTCACCCACGTTTCTTTTGGCCTTCCTCTACCTCTCCTACCAAGTGCCACCCACCCTGGTGTACCTAGTACTATTCCCTGTCTCCTATACACATGTCCTAGCCACTTCCATCGTGAGAACCTAACATATTCATCGACCGGCTGCACTCCCGTTATTTCTCTAATTCTACTATTTGGTATCCTTTCCCACCACTTAACTGCTAATATTCTTCTAAGTGCTTTGTTTTCAAACACCAAGAATTTATTTTCCATAGTCACTGTGCTGTACCAAGACTCGTGTCCATAAATTAAGATACTCCTAACCATTACCTTATAAAGTTTGATTTTTGTATGCACAGAAAAATTTTTATTATTCCAAATATTTTTAAGCATTCCCATTGCCTGATTAGCCTTCTTTAACCTTTCCTCGAATTCAAAGTTCAAAGAACCATCCTTGGCTAAATAAGTACCTAAATATTTAAACCTATCAACTTGCTTTACAACCATACCTTCAATTACACATTCCTGCGCATTTTCCATATTCATATTGATTATTTCAGTTTTTCCACAATTAATAACCAAACCCACCTTGCGACCTTCACTCACCAAACAGTCCAACACTCTCTGCATCTCTTCTGGCCCATCACAAATCAAAACTATATCATCTGCATAATCTAAATCCAAAAGTTTCCTGTTCTCTCCCCAAAGTATACCTGCACCGGTTTCTGTTCCAACGCGTTTCATAATGTAATCAATGACCAATATAAATAGTAAAGGCGATAGAACACCACCTTGAATTACCCCAGACTTGACTTCAAACGAATCACTCAAACAACCATCAACCATCACTTTACAAAATGTGTCCTCATGCATGTTCATAATGACCCTCACAAACTCCTCTGGTATTCCATAATGTCTCATGATCTTCCCCATAGTCTCTCTCGAAACACTATCAAAAGCCTTCTCAAAATCAACAAAACAAAGACTTAACGGTACTCTCATTTCATTAACTTGCTGCATCAAATGCCTAACTATAAAGATCTGATCATTGCAACCACGTCCCTTTCTAAAACCAGCCTGTTCATCCCTCAGAATACCCTCAACCACCGGCTCCAACCAATTTAACAACACTGTACTGAAAACTTTCAAAGCTATCGGTGACAAAGAGATTCCCCTCCAATTACCACATTCACTCAGGTCTCCCTTCTTCGGAACTTTAACAATTACACCATTCTTCCAAACTGATGGTAGTAACCCCGTCACCCATATCTTATTGAATAGCTTGATCAAGATCATTATTAATCTATCCCCCTCCACTTTAAACATTTCCGGAAATAAACCATCCTCCCCTGGTGCCTTATTATTTTTTAACTGTTTTACTGCTTTCTCCACTTCTGCAAGCCTCAACTCTCCTGTTTCTATATTTAAATCTTCCTGAGCAGACGGTATATCCTCTTCTGGTGGTATTGGTCTATTAAGAACTGTCTCAAAATGCTCTTTCCATCTATTTTTAATATCTCCATCTTTGGTCAATAAATTTCCTTCCCTGTCTCTAACTGGTATTTCCTTGCGTTTACCTGCATTACCACTCAGTTCTCTAATCGATTCATATGCTATTCTTTGACTCTGTCCATCATTTTTGTTTATTAAGATTTCAGTCTCTGCAACCTTTTCATCCACACATCTTCTTTTATCTCTCCTAGCTAACCTTCTTACTTCTGAATTCAAACTCCAGTACGCAGCTCTTGCTAATTCAATCTCTTGTTCATCAACACATTGCATCTCACTCCTCAATTTAGCCTCACCTCTCTTTTTTATCATATCCCACGTTTCCTCTGATATCCATTTCTTTCTCCTGAATCTTTGTCTCCTTCCAATCGTACACTCCTAGATATTTCTGCAGACTGTACTAGCAGCTTGTGTTTCTGCTTACCAACATCAAAACAATGTCACTATTTTAATTATATTGATACTTTTAAACCTGATGTTTTAACCATTTTTGATATGGTATTTTTCTTAATATGGTATTCCTTTTCATATACTTCAGTTATTCCCCCCCCAAAAAAAATGCACATGGATATTTGTAGCAAGTGTCAACAAAATGTGAATTTCATGAGAAGAAAAACGTCTTTATCTATCTGTCAATTGCCAGACGCCATAATTCCGTAAGGGGTGGCCATTTGACTGAATTATTTGTTTTACGGGAGGGGCTCTAACCCACCACCAACCCACTTGTTGACACGTAGGGAGCACGTATGGTTTGGTTATATGGTTACCACCCAGCGTTGTAAATGGTTTCTTGGCTTACAGGAAACCATTTGGCTTGTCACTCAATGTAAAGCGACCTGTAAAGGAAAGAAAGCAAGAAGAAGTGACAGGAAAGATGGGAGAAATAGGAAGAGAGGAGGGCAGGCACAGAAAAATAATAATAAAGGCTAAGGAAGAATAGGCAGCACTACATCAAGTGAGTGGATGATGGTCGCCACCACCTACCGCGAAAGAAAAACGTAATAGAGGACAATCCAGTACCGTACATACAGAAAACTCCTGCGTAACTGGCCTATATTTAGCAGTTATAAGATGGATGCAGAATACTGTTGCATGAACCCACAAACGAGAAAAGGATGTAACGAAATTCAAACCTCAGTGCTGGTAGCTGGATGTTTGTAGAGAGGAACTTTTGGTCGTGACTGTACCTACAGTTGTAGTCATTAGTCCTTTTACACTGGTGTCAAAACTTTATGAAACCTTAATAAACAAACCAGTAAATACTCAGGCAGATTGGATGAGACGTACTGTCTCTTACCACTATGCCAGATCAGCCTTGCATAACTTTTCTACCCCTTTCCTGGCCTGAGGGTGAGTTTCCAATAAAAAGAAGATTTGTTGCCTCTGTTTACCAGATTGATGTGCCATGTACAATATTTGAGCCGTGAAAATTCACTCCAACATATGACGTACCAGTGCGTCATCGGCCTGGAATCAGTTGGCCACAATTGACGTGTTATTGTGTCATTGGCCTGGAATAGCATTAAATTTGGGGTCTCTGGCATATAGGAAAACTATTTCCCCCAATTTTTACAACTTTATCACATGAAGGAAATAACGAACATATTATTAAGCCCATCAATTCGGTTACGTATTGTTTAGCTCATTCTTTCTATCCCCAGACAGTTTAATTCACATTTTGGGTAACCTCTCGTAGTCTACCTATCTGTATGTATAGCCCGACTCCCTAACCCCGCAAAGGGTGGCCGCAGACAAAACGCCTCTCGTAGCGAAGGGATAAACGATGGGTCTTTATCCTGTCCAGCTTGAAAAGTATCTTCAAAGCCATATAGTCTGGAGAGCGCAATAATGAACTAAAGAATACCTTGCTGGATATAAGGAACTAAAACCAAGAAGGGTGAAGATGTGCAAGCCCCTAATTTCTGATACTCATGCATGAAATAGTAGTGAAGTGCATGACGTGTTATATAGCGCATTCTGCAGCGAGGTAGTGAAGTCCAGTACACTTGACTCTTATGACTTTCTAATGGTAGAGGTTTGTCCACAGCTTCGTGTACTAAGTTTTGATAATATGATCGTTAGTCCCCCTGATGATGGTGATTACTTAAATTCGTTGGTGAGGACTTGGTACCGTACTTTGTATAATGATAGTCGAGTGTGTTTTCATTTGTATTCTTTATTTGTGGCTGAAGGTTACTCAGTGATGGGTACACACAAATAAGCACTTCCCCCGCCTGAGAGCTGCTGGATTCTTGTGTGATGGGGGACGGCTCGGTCAGTTAAACCAGTGTCTGCTCTGAACCATTTTCTGCTTCCTATATCTTTTTCATGCTTATAGTATCTGTTTTCTTTCGTTCAGTGGTTGCACGGTTGGTTAGTAATTTTATGAGGCATTCCTTAAACCAGCAGACTGAGCCGTCCCTGCAACACACAAGATCTCTTCAAATAAATCAAGGGAGTGCCGTATAGTGACCACCCGGTATAATAAAATATTGAAGAAACGTGAAACTATTGGGGGGGGGGAGGAGGAATGGGAAACAGCATGAGACTTGCCTAAATGCTAGATATTTATCCCCTTCACAGCAGGGGACAACCATTGACCTTAAGGAAAGTAACTGCAATATACTACTGATGTTCAGTTTGTATGTAAGATATATATAACAAAACTCCAAAATTCTGACATACTTTTTTGACGAAACTTGCCACACCTAACCGCTGGAGAGCCAATAGCTGACGTTCCCAGTTTGGTCCAGATTGATGTCATTTGAGGAGGCATCTTGGCTGTTTTTGTGTTCCTTTGACCTTGGTGAATTGTTGATGGCAGGATGCACTGGGAACCTCATTTAGATGGCGAGCGCCTTCGTGAGCACCGCGAGGGATAAAGTACGAAATCGTATATCTATAAGCCCTTCACTGTGAGACCTCTCTCTTTCAGTTGAATCGAAATTGTATTTGCGTAGCAAAAACAAAAATAACAGTCGCCTTTGTAGTGAAGGGCGATTTTTTTTTTTTTTTTTTTTTTTTTTAATGTTCCATTCACTATTGATGACTCATATTTTTGTGCATCCATGTTCGTGTATCAAGATTTTTTACACTCCGTGTATTAATGGGAAATATAGTTCGAATGATGATGATGATGATGATGATGATGATGATGATGATGATGACGGTTTACCAGTTACCCAAGTTTTCCTTACTTCTTTCACTTCCGTTCACCACTCGACACCCACATAATTGAGCTGATAGTGATGATAACATTTATTTTTTTAGGTCTGTGTGTGTGTGTGTGTGTGTGTGTGTGTGTGTGTGGTTTGTATATTCATCTAAAGGTGCGTCTGTTTCCTTTCTCCCCTCTTTTTTTGTCTCATTCCTTTCATTGTTAAGTCTTCCTTTTCATCGTGCTTTCCGTTCACCATTACAGCCCCAACAGCTTGGTGTGTTAGTGGTAGTGCCTCGTATGCTTTGATATTGTCACTTAGGAGGTATCGGACTGTTATTTTTTTAGGAGATATCAGACTTTGTTATTTTTTCCTTTTTCATCATAGCTTCCCTTCTCCCCGTTATTCCTCTGTTATCATTCTTTTCCCCTCCCTTCCCATTCACCACTCCACACCCATCAGATTGGCTTGGCAGTGTTAGCGCCTCGTACCCCGAAAAGTGTTCATGCAGGACGCCATCAGTAGCCAGTCTGTATGCAAACCCGTCGTCAGGCTGGTTGGCAAACGTCGTTAAGTTGTGGGAGGCCGGGCTTTCCTGTGTGTTCGGGAAGGGTCACACTCAAACCAGTGCTCTTTCTTACCGGTAGTTGTGAAGTGCTTAATAGCTGTAGCACTGAAGTATGAATAGGCAGTCTCTTGCACAGGTTGACATTAATGCAAGTGTGTATGTAAAAAGTCAGTTGAATAATAGAATAATCTATTTTGGTTTTAAAAGAGTGAAGTAAAAAGTATGTATCATCACTCTTTTACTTATGTTCGGGGTTGTTTTGCTAACCCCAGGCACATCTGAACGTGAACCTGGCGGACCGTGGACTGTAGCTGCAATTCTGCACTTCACCTGGTCTAGGTGGGGAATTGTAGGACGTTTCTATAACCGCGCCATAGAGCTGCCTAGTCATATCAGTGCCACCATGGGAAGGCGTCCCTTTTCAGCGGTACAAAGATATAAAAACGATGATGCGTACCATGAAGAGTGTACCGTCCCCCCACACAGCCTTTGAGTCGTCCTCCCCCGGCCCTTTGGTCAGGTCCACCCAGATTTCAGCGTGGCCTGTGGTGGCGGGAGAGAGCGGCCTTCCAGTATAATATGGATAGGCAAAAATACTATTAATGAGTACTCTCTCTCTCTCTCTCTCTCTCTCTCTCTCTCTCTCTGTGTGTGTGTGTGTGTGTGTGTGTGTGTGTGTGTGTGTGTGTGTGTGTGTGGCTTGTCACCTCATTCTTTGTCCAGATAAAGAAGAGTGATAAAGAGGCACAAATTCTTATAATCTACACTGCTATTAGTGAATGCGATTTATGACCGTGGCGTGTCAGTCGCATACAGTTCTCTCTCTCTCTCTCTCTCTCTCTCTCTCTCTCTCTCTCTGTTTTTATTTTTTATTTTTGACGACAGAATGGAAGAGAAGGAGCGCAATTTTTTAACAAATGCTCCTGCACGTTCATTTCTTTTTCTCATTATTATTATTATTATTATTATTATTATTATTATTATTATTTATTCATTATTCTTTCTCCATCCTCGTCTTTTTCCTTCCTGTTCTCTTTCTTCATTCTTCATATTTTTTAATCTTCTTCTTTTTCTTCTTCCTCTTGCTCCTCCTCCTCCTCCTCCTCCTCCTCCTCAGTTTTATCATCACAGTCTTTGTCCGGCTAGAAAGAGGAATGAAACATATATTCCAAAAGTCTGCTCATTCTCTTTTCTTTTTCTTCCTTTCTCCCTCATTTTTCCTTCCCAGCAGCTTTGTCGCCTCATTCATTTTCCAGGTTGAAAGGAAGGAGAAGGGAACAAAGCAATCCTGTTGTTTTATTCAAGGGTGCGGAATATGGCGGCCATGTATTCTCTATTTTGGTAATATTTTAGCTGTTAGTGTCATTCTTCTCCCACTGAAGCCAATGGTATGGATCGCTTTTTTTTTTCTTTTTTTTTTTTTAAACAACTCCTCGCATACTCATAAATAACCTACATTGTCCTCTCTTCTCCCCCTCCTGTCTTCCACACTAGCGTTTCCCCACAGTCTATAGCCATACTCATCTTTATTCCTCACTCTAGCCCTGCCCCCCCCCCACACACACACACTTACTTTACTATTCACTTTGATTTCAGTGTGAAGTGTATGTGGTAGATGCATGAAAGAAGGCAATCGTATATAGAAAGAGTCTTAAACACAGTATAAGCTCAGGCAAGTTTCTACACACGGCTCCGACAACTGTGAACCTTGCTGCTCTCATGGTTCTCCTGGGGGTGAAAAGAATAATACTGATGGAGTGTTACCATTACCGTGTAGCGGCTAATTTAATATTCATGGAAACCAGTGAGGAGGAAGTCTTTAACGAGTACTGGCATGGATAGTTACGTGTATTAATTCCACTCCATGAATGATGCTTTATCTTGAGTACAACAGACACGAACGATGAAAGGGAGGAGACCCCAGGATGGAAAGAGGAGCGAAAGATGGAGAGGGAGAGGAAGTGAGAGTAAGGGAGAGACCTGTTTCTCCCCCGATAAGGACATAACCTTGAGGAGATGAGACGGATGAGTGCGGTATGTTTTTACTTTAGTGGATTCGTCATCAAGGAATGCCGGTGGTAATGTGATAAAAATTTAGTTTTGAAAACATTATTGAGGTATTTTGGGACAAAAGTTCTCCTGTTGTTCCATTGCGTGTAAGTCACAGTTAGGGAATGTGCGCCACTTTTCTCCCTGGCACATCGTATCAGAGAAATCCGTGAATAGAGAAATATAGCAAGCCTCTTTCATCTTATAGTACCCGGCAGAGGAAAGTGAAAAGCAGAAGAGAGGAAAATTTACGAAAGTGAGCGAACTTTTGTCTGTCTCTACAAACATTTGCACCAGCAACCCCAGCAGATGCACAATAAACAGTGTGTTCTGTCTACTTCCTCTTGTAAAGTAAATCCATTTAGTAAGTTACCTTTTTTCCTGCCAAGTTCACAATATTTTTCATAGCCATAGCCAATTCAGGTTTCTTTGCCGCCTGTGCAGCTGGTTACAGTTTCTCCCAGTTTACAGCACTGATGGTATGGAAAAAGTTATAGCATTTATTACATCCCTGAATATTAACATGGACTGGTTTTTACTCATACTTACTTTGACCCTTAACATTTATCCTGTATGTTAATCCTTTTATTCCAGCATCCTTTCCAGTTTAATCTTGTTACTTCCTGGCGATTTTCTTTAACTAAGGAAGGGTGTCTAGCAGTGAAGAGGTTAATACTGATTTTTTTTTTAGCCACCCCTCTTCGATTATATATTTTGATTTATTCTACTACCAGTCCATATTATACAGGTTTAGAGAGACTTTTTCAACTGAAGGTGTTAGCTGTAGTCATCATTAACCTTTTATTACGGGAAATCACTATATAGATTTGTAAATATCGTCTAGTGGTTGCCAAAACTAGATAAGAAAAATGCATCATTAATACAAGAGGTTAAATTAGTCGAGAATATAAATGCATTAACACCAACCACTGCCTTCTTTAGTAAATATTGATGATAAATTCTCACATTACCTCTAGAGTATAAAAGGATAATTGGAACTCTCTCTCTCCCTCTCTCTCTCTCTCTCTCTCTCTCTCTCTCTCTCTCTCTCTCTCTCTCTCTCTCTCTCTCTCTGTATTGTAAATCATATATATCTAATGTATGGTGTATATTCCACTTTACTGATGATAGTCTATTCATTCTCCTGCAAAAACACCCATTCAGTCAAGCAGCATGCAAGTTCGCTATAAATGTGTGACTAAAAGTAGCCACGTTTGTTATTTATCGGGGTGGGGGCGTTCTTGTGACACAGTTGCTCCAGAATTTTTAGATAATTTTGCTTTTGTATTAATATTGTTTTTCACACCATGCTGAGATGAGGTATGAAGGCCTTGATGATGATGATGATGATGATGATGATGGTGGTAATGTTGGCGAACCATCCACTCACTCGATATAGTGCTGCCCTGCTGACTGCTCATTCCACTCTTCCTTCCTTCTTTCTCCCTTCCTTTTCTGTCTTTCTTTCCTTCTCTCTTTCCTCATCCTTCTGCAAGTGGGTGACTCCACACTGAGTGACAAGCCAAATGGTTTCCTTTACACCAAAACCATTTACTGCGCTGGGTGGTAACCATATAACCAAACTACTACGCCTGGTGGTTTAGTGGGTAATTAAGGCGCTTCAACCGGATTGAGCCTGTGCAGGTTTATATCCAAGGGGTGGTTGGGGTTTATTGCTCACGTAATGCCACTCAGGGATGTGTGAGGCTGGTCACTCTCATCTTAAATGTCAGGACCAACTTCCCTAGCCCCAGGCTGCTACGTTCCTCATGTGGCAACACAGGATTAGATATGTATGTATGTATTATCATCATCATCATCATCATCATCATAGTTATCCTCGTCAGATCCAGAAGGCTCCCAATTAGGTGGTAGGAAAAATGCAGTAAAAAGGACATCCCCGTACTGAAGGAGTTATGATACGATTCTAAGGACGGTCGCACACAGCTGGGGATATGGGAGCGAGGACTATAGAGTGGTCCATGTATTGTACCGCCCTTGTCTCGTAGCTACAGGGTTCTTGTGTGTTGCGGGGACGTCTCAGTCGACGGTACTAGTGTCGACCGTACTTTTTTTCTCCTTTACATGACTGTCTCTCTTTTTTGTATTTATTTATTGATTACATGTCTTATTAGTAATTTAATGAGCCAACCAAAATGTCTGCACTCCTCACACTCATATACTAAGTCGTCCCTGCAGCATCTAATGTAACTGCAGGTGAGTAACGGAAGCATAATTTACGGACATTCCAGTGCAGTATAAAGGTTGGAGAATCAAGAGCGAACAAAATGGGGAAAGGAGTTGGGAATATCGCACAGAACTCCAGATATTTATCATCCATAGTACGAGAGACCTCCCTTAAGCTAAATGAAATCGTCTGAAGGTAGCAAGAATGTAGTATCAGGCTTTGTCGTTGTGAATCAATTATGTCCAGTATTCTCGTAGACGAAGTTGAGGGCCTAAGCGGCTGATTCAGAATGAGAGTTTTCCATTCTTCCGTCCTCTCGTTCGTTCGTTAGTTTGCAGTCTACTGGCCGTAATTCTTCGGCTGGATAAAAGATGGACCAGTGTCCAGAAACCAAATAATTCAAAAGAAACAAAAGAAGATTTAAAATTCTCTTGACTTGAATTAACTTAAGCCAGCAAAATGTGCACCGCTCGTTCAACCATTCCCTTTACGTCTGAAAATATATCACTTGAGATGGTGCTTGAGGGATCAAACTAAGAATTGACATTTCGGACACTGGCCCTTCTTGCACTAAGCCGGAGAATTATGGACAGATTTTAACAACTGAACTGTCAGATGCATTCTCCCAAGCTGACGGTGTATCCTTGTACTGGTCGTCAACGCAGTCAGGTAACTCCACGGTCTCAGTGACAAAAAAGATAAATATATAAGTAAAAATCATTCCCATAGAGCAGGTACTGTATCTCTATTTACAGGAACATAAACCTTACAATTTGTATTATTGGAAAGGGTGTTCAGAGTGCAGCATTAAATATCCTTTTAACAATATTGGTACAACCTGTTGGTAATTGACATATTGCGACAGTCTATATATGTGGCTGTGTCGATAACTAATCAGGTGGTAGGGACAAACAGAAAAGGTTGGCAGGGAAATAAGTAGGCAGTGAGGAGGGTACGTAGGCATGGAGGGAAACAGACAGGCATGGAGGAAGGCAGGTAGACATGAAGGGGGGTAGATAGGCAGGGAGGGAGGTAGTTGGGCAGGGAGTCAGAGAAGTAGACAGCTAGGTAGACAGGGAGGGAGGCAGGCAGAGGTATGTAGGGATAGGCAACGAGGTAGATAGAGGAAGATAGGCAGGGAGGAAGGTAGATAAGTCAGTAGGGAGGTAGGCAGGGAAGTACAATAAAAGGAAAAAACGAGAAGTGCAATTAAATCCTTTACTTGTTGAAAGATCACCTTGCACATAAGGATCACAAATGCTAACAGAGTGGCTGTAAACCTTGACGAGCACAGAAGTTATCCGAAGCACACGGCAAGGGTCGTGCGAGACTCCGTCTTCAGGATCTCAGCGTGGCAGCTCACAACTAGTATCCTGTTCATAAATTTTTCACGATAGGAGTCTCCCTTAAGCTAAATATAATCATACTGGGATAGCAAGAATAAAAAGAAAAAAACGCCATCGTGGTGAAGGGATTTTTTTTTTTTTTTTTTTTTTTATGTGTCCGACTCTGGGCAAAGGCTTCAGGGCCTATATCTTGGGGGGCAGTAGCCTATCCCAAGGCCCAGTAGTCCTCCTACACCTCCACATGTCACCACTTCGGCGCTAACACCCACCGTCCATACTGAATACATGCTAGGGCTGTCTCATACAGGACTGGTGTATTGGTATTAGCGGGGGTATTTTTACGACATGTCGGCGGGTCATCTGGTAGATCAGGAAAGTCTGCTTTTAATGAAATTCAAATCCTTAAACTGTCCCCTGCCCCAGCCAGGATTCGAACCTGGGTCCATCAGGATTGCAAGCCGCCTCTCTACCGATTCAGCCACCGCCTACTGTTCCTCTGAATCTCTTGGAATCGTATTTTGTGCTTTCCTGTTCTCGTTTCTGGATTTCTCTCACCTCCATGTACTGTATTAGTGGAAAACAGGGTTAGGATGATGATGATTGGTGGTTTTACTGGTACTGTTGCCTGCTCAGATATGGTATCAAAATTTCTTTTTTCTCTCGGTTCCGGTAATGCTGTTTAGAATGTTTCTATTTTGATGTTTCTTTCTCACCCACTCTTTTTTCTTGTGGGGTGGTGAAAGCAGGGTTAGGTGGACAAAGTTGATGATGATGCTTCTTTCTCAAGAATTTACCTAAAGTTTCCTTATTTCTCTCACTGTCGTTCAACACTCACTGCCCAGAAGACAACGCTGATAGTGTGGATATCCATCGTGTTTGATTTGTTTCTGTTTTGCTTTGCTTTGCTGTGTGTGTAGGGGCGCTGGGTAATGTTCCTTTCGTCCGTTCCGGTCATCTCTCCACACCGATCATATGGACCTGATAGTGATAGGGCCATGTATGTGTTGGAATGATCGTGTAAGAGACATCGGACTTGCAGCAGGTGTGTGTGTGTGTGTGTGTGTGTGTGTGTGTGTGTGTGTGTGTGTGTGTGTGTGTGTGTGTGTGTGTGTGTGTGTGTGTGTGTGTGTGTGTGTGTGTGTGTGTGTGTGTGTGTGTGTGTGTGTGTGTGTGTGTATGTGTCTGTCTGTCTGTCTGTCTGTCTGTGTGTAAGTCAACATCACTTTTGTTCCTTCCGTTCACCACTCCACGCCCATCAGATTGGCTTGGCAGAGTGGTATTGCCTGATGTGCTGTGACGTGGTCCCTCAGCACCCCAGCGGACAGCCTGAACGCAAGCCCGTCGAGTGGTTGGTCACCCTGTGTATCTATGACGGCGGCGGCTGGGCTATCCTGTGGTGGAAGTGTTAAAAAAAGAATTAGAACTATGCTTGGCACCTTCACCGCCCCTCCATTTCGTATTTCACAGTTTATTCTTACAGCTAGCAGACGATTTTTTTTCAACTGAGGAGAACCTGGAAGTAGGTAGGGGGTTAAAAAAAGCCATACCTGATCCACTCTGTTCTAAGCGGATAATGTCGTCTGAAGGTATAGCAAGAAATAAACTGAAAGGTACGTTACTAGATTCAGGGGTTTAACACTGATTGTGAAGAAGTGTTCGATATCTGAAGCAGTGAAAAGTAAACGAGCAGTCTTACAAACAGTTTTAAGGGCAAAAAAGTGTGTGTGTGTGTGTGTGTGTGTGTGTGTGTGTGTGTGTGTGTGTGTGTGTGTGTGAAAATTCTAACTACATACTTGGTAGAGTGTGCCGTCCCCCCATACAGCCTTCGCGTCCGTTCCCACTTCTTTGGTCAGGTCCACCCAGATGTCCGGCTGACCTGTAGTGGCGGGAAGGAGTGGCCTTATAGGAGATCATGGTTGGAAAATGTACAAGCAAAGGGTTTCTGTGTGTGTGTGTGTGTGTGTGTGTGTGTGTGTGTGTGTGTGTGTGTTAACAAAGTACCACATCAATGCATATTACGGTCTGATTAAAAATTGCCACATACATAATGAGTGGCACCTGGAAAGAAAATGTTTGATTTTGGTGCATGTCGATCAGGTCAGGGTCGTTGTTAAAGTCGGAGTTCCGGGCAGGGCGCTTCATGGGCATAAAGTGTATGGGTATGGGAAGATGTTACATGTTTTTGGTGCGGATCGGACAAAGAAAAAAAAAAGACAAGGACAGACAGACAGGCAGAAATAGACAGACAAACAGGGCGAGACAGGAAGATACAAAAGTGAGGATGGAGAGAGGAAAAGGAAAGAAATAAACCTATACAGTGAATGAGGAGGAGTTAAGGAAAGAAGGACGCAGGCAGTGAAAAAGACAGAGACACAGAGACCCTAAGAGACAGTGACAGACCATACAGGACAGAGACATGGTTGTGCACCTCATGTAAAAGCTGAGTGAATAAAAACAACATACGAAGGACGAGGCAGACTAACATACCAAGCAGATTATGTAGTTCAAGAAGAAACAGTGCCTGGGTCTTTGTCTTGGTGATGGCGAGACGGAACCCCGGGATGCCATCACACAGCTGTTTGGACGCTTCGAAGCTGGCCACCTGGGGCATCACCAGGTACATCAGCCCCTCCTTTATGTACGTATTTGTATTTGCGGGCAGGGAGTCTGGAGGGGAAGAGAGGAATGTGGGGTCTGTATTCATATATATACCCCTTCACTTCAAAACGCATCAGTTGTTTTAGCCAGCTCATTACAAAATAAGTCAATCCCTCCTTTAGGCATATTTTTTTTCCTCCTAGGTCGGGCGAAGGAACCGGGAGTGAGAGTAGTGCAAAGTATGGCTTACATTTAGATGTTTTACCCCTTCACTGCAGTATGCATCAGTTTCTTCTTTCAACTGAATCTTTTTCGTGTCGGGAAGGGAATCTGGGGGAGTAGGGCAATAGGGATACGTATGGCATGTTTTCAGTTATTGACCAACTGCATTACTAAGAGATAGTTATTTATTTATTTTAACCCCTGCACTACAAGCGATATCAGTCCTTGCTACATGTAGATCTTTTGGTGAGCAGCGGGAGGGAGTCTGCGGAAAGAATGCTAAGAGATAGAAGGATTTATGCCTTGTAGTCAGCTGGCTGTGTCCAAGTGCTGATGAGACTGCAGAGTACATAGCTCCAGACGAAATTAGACCCGCTTTCTTAGTGAATCGTGTGACGCCACCGAATCCCCTGACTTCGATGGCACATTATAATCCTTGCTGCCAACAGACGATTCCGCAAAACTTGCGGGAGACTTCGAACTGGAATGTTAGATATAGCCTTAAGTAATCTCTCGCTATTAGGGTCCTGTCCTGTAAGATCGTCTGGTGGTAGCAAGAATAAAGTACGAAAGTAAGTCATCGGATAGAAGAGATTAATCCAACCTTCCCAGTAGAAGTATGTCGCGTCCTGTTGATCAGTGATGGTGGACTCAGTTGGCCCCTTATCCGCCAGGCGACACTCCTTCCCACTACCATCAGATGTAGTCACCACCACCGCCGCCGCCACACACCTTCTGCTGGTCCAACACATCGACCGACACTCACCTGCAGGGGCAGATCAGGAATGGGTCAGGTGCAGTCAGGTCACTCTTCACTTATCATTTTCTCCCAAGTTTTATTATTATCATTATTATTATTATTATTATTATTATTATTATTATTATTATTATTATTATTTTTATTGCCTTACGAGGTTTTGTAACGTCTCATTCTTTCCAGTTTTATTTTTGCATATAACTCGTTAATTATTTCTTTTGTGTTATGCGATCCTTGTTGACATCAGAATGATATAAATACTGTAACACTGAAGAAAACATTAAGGTGAAATATGCAAAATAAATAGCTAAGGGAGGGGTATTTCATATCCAAGCAGACGAGATACGAGCCCATCGCTTATATACTCAGGCTTTTCCATCACCCAAGTCTCTTCTAGTGTACTCTCTTTTCTTACATCGAAAGAAAGAACCAATGATTGAAATGCTTCAGAAACAACGTCCTCTCCGTTTATATTTATTTAAAAAGACGTCTGCAGAAACCGAAAGAAAGTGCTATTAAAATGGCCTCCTCAAAGAATCTCAAATTTGAGGAGCCCAGACTAGGACCTGTTCTACATACCTGGGCACACTGGATTTGAGACAGGAAATAGTAGACACGGGGAGAAAGCAGACTGAGGTAGACTGTTCTGGAGTTGACTGGTTGCGTATATGGGCGAAGAGGTGACATTGAGTGAATAGACGCGTGCTGCGCATCTGCCTTAACCGGAAGGCAAGAGGGCAAAGATTTAAGAAAATAAAAACAGACCAGTGTATTCACGCTGTTACTTAATTATGCAGTGCTGCGACGAAGAATGAGAAAATAGGGAGTCCCTGAGAGGAGGAGTGATGATAAGACAAGAATCCTCTAAGTCCAGGACAATCCAGAGGAGCTGTATTTGGCCAGCCGCCAACATACTCGCTGAGATTGTGTTTAATCCTATCATTCGGTGTTTTTTTTTTTTTTAGCTAAGTAAATCGTCTGGAGGTAACTAGAATAAGAATTTTAAAAGGCACCATCAAACTAATAGAGTTACGGAGTACTCACATAGGCCTTGGACCGGCATGGTAGCAAAGGCCGAGTCAGGAGTGAGCACTTTTCCGTTCTTCACCAGGAAGTTGTGTAGTGGGTGACTGTCGATGTACTGTACAGTGGGCCGTATTGTTGTCCCTGCTCCCGTTGAAAGCTGTAGAATGGCCTGGAGTTCGGACATCCACACTCCCACCACCGCCACCCCCAGCGTCACCGCCGCCGTCACTCTCCCAGACATCAGTTTGAAATTGAGAACCTACTGCCACTGTTCCTCGAATTTTTTACAGTCGACATCGGTAGCTGAAAGCAAGACAGCCTTGAGACCAAGGTTTTTCACAGTAGACATTAACAGCTGAAATTAAGACACCCGTGAGACCAAGATTTTCTTCTTCTTTTTTTTTTCAGCAGACATGAGACCAAAGATTATATGCAGCAGACTTCTTCAGCAGCTGGAAGTGAAACGTAAAATGAAGAGGCTGCCATGAAGCTGAATTTTTTCGTGCCAGACATCAGCAGCTGGAATTAAGACACCTGTGAGACTGAAATTTTTCTCAGTTGACATCTTTAGCTGGATGAGTATGAGACAGAGGTTTTCACAGCAGACAACAGGAGTTAGAGTAATAGCAGACAAGAGACCAAGGCATTCTTTCGCAGTGGACTTCAGCAACGGGAATAATGGCAGACATAAGACCAAGGTTTTTCACAGCAGACATCAGCAGCTGGATGGCAGGTACTGTGGAAAGAAGCACGTTATGTATGCTGGGAGGCTATCCACCAATCCCACGCTTCCTACTCCCACTAGGTCGTGTGATAAAAGGGATTCAGAAATAGAAACTGAAAAGCATAATAGTAGAACTGCCAACACAGTGCCAGTGAATAGACCATACATCTATTCATTTGTCATTAAAATTCTCGGAATTTATTGCTTCGCTTCGCAGACGTAGTGTAAAAAAAATAATAAATAAATAAAACACATAATGTTTTTTATGGTAAAAACCATTCCTTTGATCGTTGTCACAAAAGAGGTGCAGGCCTTGTTTTGGGAATCACCATGTATTCCTCATCCATTCATTTCGATTATTCGTCAGTGCATTAGCTTCCCCTATAGTAATACCTCGCATACCCACGCATTCACTAACCTTACCATTCACTTTCTTAGCCTTTCACGCCGCCTCCTTCCCTGGAACTCTTATCCTTTCACAACCTTGTTCATATCGCTTCACAACATTGTTCATATTCTTTCACAACTTTGTTCATATTCCTTCTCCCAGCGTGACGATGCGATCTCAGCATACTGTCGTGAATCCAGTGTAGGCCTTGACAGCTTCGATAAGGAGGACACGCAGTGCGGAATAGACACCCAGTATATTTCAATGTTTCACCAAGGCTGGCTTCTTCAGGAATGAACTGGGTCCCGACTCTGCATTTTGTGTCCTCCTTAGCATACTTTTTTTTTTTTTTTCTTTCTTTTTTTTCTCCACGTCCTTGACGAATCTCATTATTTCTTATCCTGTTCATCTTGCGCACACAACGTGCAGCCCATAACAGTACCATTTCTACTCTCATATTCTGAAATTTGAAACATGAGGAAAACGTCCTTAAACATTGAGTTAGTGTTAGACGTGGAGGGGATGTTTGAAGAGATGTAAAGGAAAAGTGCATGTGTGGAAGGACAGGTACGAAGGAAGAGGAGAGGTGTGGAGGGGCAGGACAGGTGTGGAAACAGATATGGAGGAACAGAACAGGTGTGGAGGGGCAGGACAAGTATGAAGGGGCAGGGCAGGTGTGAGGGACTGGACAGATGTGGAGGAACAGGAAAGATTTGTAGGGGCAGGATGGTTTGGAGAGGAGTGACAGGTGTGGAAGAACAGGTCTGGAGAAACAGGACAACTGTGTGGAGGGATAGGACAGGTGTGGAGTATAAGGACAGGCGTGGAGAGACAAGGCAGGACTCACCACCAGCACCCAATATGGTCAGCGTGAAACTAGTCCAAAGGTGACACGTTACCTGGAGTTGTATATGACCCCCCCCCATCCCTCACCCTATCCCTTCACATACTTCCCCTCCCCACGCTACCATCCCCTCACTCTGTCTTCCCCTCAACCGTACATCCCATCCCTCCCTCCTTGCACCTTACTAACCCTCTCCCTCCATTGTCGATTTGTCTCACTCTCCCCTACTGCCTTCCTTCACCCCTTCCCCTTGATTGTCTTTCGCGGTTCATGTTACTCCTGTTTCTCTCACCACTAGAGACCCTTTAGATTAGATACTCACCACAAGCCTTCACTGTCACCATCCACCACCCTCAACCACCCACCACCACCCACTACACCTCGCTTTCAACAACCCCTAGCTACCCACAATCCGTCACCTCCCACCACCCCTCACCACCCGTCACCTCCCACCACCCCTTCCCACCATCACCACCACTACTCATCACCCCTCACCATCACCACTCATCACAACCATCACCACCATCACTCATCACAACCATCACCACCACTACTCATCACCACTCATCACCCCTCACCATCACCACTCATCACAACCATCACCACCATCACTCATCACAACCATCACCACCACCGCTCATCACCACCCCTCACCACCACCACCACTCATCACCATCCCTCACCACCATCGCCACCACCACTCCTCACCACATTATCACCCTCCCTCCACCCCCACCACCACCCCCTCACCACCCAACACCACACCTCACCATCCACCACTACCCCTCACCATCCACCACTACCCCTCACCATCCACCACTACCCCTCACCATCCACCACTACCCCTCACCATCCACCACTACCACTCACCATCCACCACCACCCCTCACCACCCATTACCACCCCTCACCATCCACCACCACCCCTCACCATCCACCACCACCCCTCACCATCCACCACCACCCCTCACCATCCACCACTACCCCTCACCATCCACCACTACCCCTCACCATCCACCACTACCCCTCACCATCCACTACTACCCCTCACCATCCACCACCACCCCTCACCATCCACCACCACCCCTCACCATTCACCACTACCCTTCACCACCCAACACCACCCCTCACCATCCACCACTACCCCTCACCATCCACCACTACCCCTCACCATCCACCACTACCCCTCACCATCCACCACTACCCTTCACCACCCAACACCACCCCTCACCATCCACCACTACCCTTCACCACCCAACACCACCCCTCACCATCCACCACTACCCTTCACCACCCAACACCACCCCTCACCATCCACCACTACCCTTCACCACCCAACACCACACCTCACCATCCACCACCACCCTTCACCACCCAACACCACCCCTCACCATCCACCACTACCCTTCACCACCCAACACCACCCCTCACCATCCACCACTACCCTTCACCACCCAACACCACCCCTCACCATCCACCACTACCCCTCACCATCCACCACTACCCCTCACCATCCACCACTACCCCTCACCATCCACCACCACCCCTTACCACCCACCACCACCCCTCACCACCCACCACTACCCTTCACCACCCAACACCACACCTCACCATCCACTACCACCCCTCACCATCCACCACTACCCCTCACCATCCACCACCACCCCTTACCACCCACCACCACCCCTTACCACCCACCACCACCCCTTACCACCCACCACAACATCACACCACCCATTACCACCCCTCACCATCCACCACCACCCCTCACCACCCACCACCACCCCTCACCACCCACCACCACCCCTCACCACCCACCACCACATCTCATCACCCACAACCACTCCTCACCACCCACCACCACATCTCACCATCCACCACCACACCACTCCACCCACCACCACCCCTCCACCCACCACCACCCCTCCACCCACCACCACCCCTCAACAACCACCACCACCCCTGACCATCCGCCACCACCCCTCACCATCCACCACCACCACCACCCCTCACCATATACCATAACCCCTAAACACCTCCACCACCATCCACCACACCACTACCCTCCGTGCCAGTCTCTACGATGACCAGACCACGACCAACCCTAAACCGTCTACCTCTTTTCAGTCATGCATGCCATGAGTATTCTTAGCAGAGTGAATTATTTTGTTGCGTGCTGAATTTCACCACCATGGCGAGCTTTTTATGAGTTTTCGTCATTCCTGCATGTTTTTTTGCCGTCATTCATTTCATGTGTGTGTGTGTGTTTTTTCTTCCGAGATATTTGGTGTTTATTTGTGTCCAGACCTCATTTTGCTTTCATTTCTTGTACAACTTTCCTGTTATCCTCTTGCTACCGGCAGTTGATTTTATTTGTCATAGGTGAGACCCATCGTACTGAAGGGGATAATCAGTTTTCATTCATTTATTTTATACTAATGTTTTGTTCATGTTATTCCTGCCATTCCCATTTTATTTTTTTTCCAACTTACTTGTGGTCGGTCGTGGTAAAGTTTATATATTAGTTCTCTCTTTTGGAACTATAGTCTCTCTCTCTCTCTCTCTCTCACACACACACACACACACACACACACACACACACACACACACACACACACACACACACACACACACACACACACACACACACACACACACACACACACACACACACACACACACACACACACACACACACACACAAGCAATACGTATCGGTCACACTTTCATCCTTGTTCGCCATACATACACCATAAGCTATTGTACGTCTTTATTGCACTGTCACCTAAGTTATTGCTCGGGTGAAATTATTCGACCCATAAACGTAAACAACACAATGAACGCAATATTATCATTCGGCCATAAACATCCATCCACAGTTTTATCATACCCTTCACCGTCTCTTCCCCTGTCCTTCATACTGCCATTTTCTTCCACCGCTATTCCTTTCTTCCTTACTAACCTTCTCCCCCCAACCCCTTCCCCAGATCGAGACGGGCAGATAAAGAAACGCAATATCTGATACTCCAGTCTCGTGTTAATGAATATGATTTATGACCAAGGACCATTTGCCATACACAGCTGTCTTTTTCTTTCTCACTCCTTCCTTTTTCTTTCCCACTTGCTTTATCACCTCCATCCTTTTTCCAGATGAAGCCCTATTGTTATTATTAATGGGTGTAATTTTTAGCCTTCCTTTCTCTCTTTTCTTGATGTGAAAAGCCTTGGTTTTACAATGACACTGTCTCCCACAAAAACTGTATGGTATGGATCGCCTCTGTGGTCAACCCTCATCAGTCACCCACATTGCCACCTCTTAAATTTGTCTCTCACTTTCAGCATTTGTTTTCAGGCTGCCCTTCTCACTAGCTCTCTCCACGCACACAAACTCAGAACACACACACACACACACACACACACACACACACACACACACACACACACACACACACACACACACACACACACACACACACACACATTAATCCCTGCAGTACAGGTGTAGTATGTCATAAATCGTTAACAAAAAAGGTACTACGAAATCTCACATGCCACGTAGAACACGGCGCTAAACACAAAGGTAACTTGATAAACACTCTGCAGAGGAGCTTGTTTCACCTCCCTTAACCCCTTCAGTTCAATTACTTGTTCAGCTTAGGAATGATGTCCCTCCATTTCAGAGTTTCATATAAGCTGCGGAAAATCGTCTGGAGGTAGTAAAAATGGAATAAAAACATCATCGTACTGAGAGGGCCCATATGTCAGTAATGAAAAGTCAGGGCTAAGAAAAAAAATGCTAGTAAAATAGTAATGGACACAAGCACTTTTATTTTTAGATAAATATTGTGTACCTCTTGGATATATCATTCTACGTATTCCTAATCTGACGTAACTCGCAAGGATTTCTCTCATATGAGTATAATAGTTTTGACTTTCGCCTAAGTATAATGGTTTGGTGTAACAGTAGTAGAAAGTGGGTTACAAGATTTTGAAGCCTTTGAATGGTGGAATGTCTGAGGTTGAATACAAGTGTGAAATCTTAGGAAGCTCCTTCAGTTCTTCTGTGAACTACCTATAGCATAATTATGTTTCTATACATTTCCTTAACATTTTTTTTTTAATGATGTATACCAACAGACGATGTTATTCAGCTTTGGAAGGGATTTTCTGAATGGAGGAGTTAGATATCGCTTTCGTTCATCCTCTTCACTACTAGAGGTCTGTCCTAAGATGAATAAGATCGTTAGATGGTAATAAGAAATTTTATATATATATATATATATATATATATATAATATCCATCGTTGTAGTGATGTATTCGAAATTACACATTGTTCCACTTAGCAGAAACTCTGTAAACAGCTCTTTCATATTTCATTGAAATTTATAAATACTTTAAGTAGTTAATTTCTTTCTTACAGTTCTTAAAAAAAAACCTTAGATCCAACGTAGCAGTAGTCATGACTGATATGTTGTATATGAAAAATCCATCATTTAAGTTAATGTTAGCATGTATTGACAGGTAATGATATTCCCTTAAGAAATGTCCGTTTTAAGCAAAGATGCTAATATTACGCTTCCTTCCTCTGTATTGAATAATATAATATACATTAATTATCTCTCTTTGACTGTTCATACCGTGAAATTGTGTTTACTGCGAACTTAATTATTCCATTGAAATATTCTCGAGGCCATTAGTCTAAATACTCACAGATATTCTCATAACACTACCATGTTATCCTGGCCGTCTAAATTTACTTCCTCGTCATGCAGTTCCTGCCATCCACCCCCCATTCCATCCGACTTCGAACCTCATAGAGTTTGGGGATGCATTTATTGTCATTTACTCTGTGTCTCTACTAATGGGCTCTTTGTGTATTATTGGTATGACAGAGATTGCAGTCACTGTGGGTCATGAGTTTATCCATCAGTTCCCTGTTGCAAGTAAACTTTGTTTTTGGTGGAAGGAGAAGGAAAATAGAACGTAGAATACCCAGTTTCTTGTTCTTACTGCCAAAGCAAATCTGAAGGATGTATTATTAAAACACAGCGAGTCAGAGTGCGTGCAGGCCTTGACCACTAGGACTAGTTTACACCATCAGTGTTGGCGCATGGTTTCGACGCATGGTGGCTATGCCGTGCTCTACCTCTGACCATGTAAACGGCTCGTTATACCATGTACACGGTCAGTGCCCAAACACGGCGTCGTTACCAATGCATCGAAATCATGCTCAAACACTAATCGTCCTTGGATGTGGTTAGTCTTCATACCACGTTACATCTACCACAGCCCGCCAAGGATATTGGCCTGACAAAGCGGGTAGGCGTGGTGAGTCCGGGATGCATCCTGCAATTTCCCCTTTGCCAATCTGAACACAAGTGCATCTTTCTCATTGGCGACAATCTTGATCTGAGTTTGTGCCGTGGTGGCTTTGAAGGGCGTGCCGTCTCCCCACACCGCCTCCCCCGTTTCCCTCTCCTTTCTTAGGTCCACCCATAGTTCCCGTCCACCTGTGGGAGAGAGAAAGTGCTACGGTTAGTCCTGTCACCATTTTTAAATCTCCAGTGATTCACCCTCTGCTGAATACATTCGTCTGGTGCTGCCCCCCCCCCCACACACACACACACCACCTGCCGCCCGTCCTTCTTCTTCGGCATGGCCACCCACAATTCCTGTCCATGTGTGGGAGGGTTAGTATTAAGTCCTGTAACCTGTTTTAACACTCAGGTTCTGTAATCTCAGCTGAATAAAATCGTCTGGCGTTCCATCTCCCCACACCGCCAACGCCTCGTCCTTGTCCTTATTGTTCGTCTGTGGGAGAGGGGTTACTAGAGTGTAAGTCAGTTTAACACTCAGGCTCCCATGACTCACGCTTAGCTGAATAAAATTATATGGAGTTAGCTGAAAAAGTTTATTAGTGTTATTTCTACCATGAGAGGGCAGATGGGACCAGTATTAACACTCAGTCACCAATGAGGTACTCTAAGCTGAACAGATCGTCAGTCGATAGTTAAAATAGAAGGTTACAAATGCCCCGATAATAAGAGGGTTAACTCCATCAGTGTAAAGACATTTTTAATCCCCATTTTTACTTTTTTTCATTCCTGTTTTTACCTTTTTATTATTTTTTTTTCTTTACTATCATGACGCTTTTTTCAGTCCTTGCCAGAGTGTAAGTAAGTTCGGTCATCGTTTTTAGCACCTGTATTCCGATGACGCAGAGGCATAGTTGCAGTTGGCCATTATAGATTTTTTTTTATAAGAATGTGTTTTGTGTTAAACAACAGAATCAATGCAATGTTGGTGTAAAAAAGAGCGTCACTACATTATATTTGTCATTCTTTTTTTCACACCACTAGGCACCGTCTGTATTCCCCCTGTCCACGTTCACCCAGTAGTATAATTAGGAACCTGGACGTCACATTGACAGTCGCGGATCGTGTTCTAGGGTGAAATTAGGAATAAGCAAAATTTGATTATCTGGCTTACCCTTGAAACATAATCTCGCATTTTGTAATTTATTCTTGCTACTACCTGACGATTTCATTCAGCTTATGGGGTCTTTTCGAACGTGAAGGTTAGATAATTATAGCTTTTGTTAACCCCTTCACCGGTGTACATTATTACGATGTTGAATAAAATCGTCTGGTGGTGGCCTGATCAAAGTGAAAATTACGTCGTCGGATTGAAGGAGTTGATTAAAATATCGTGTAGTCGATCGGTATATGGATCCTATTCTTTGTGGCACTGGAGGCTTCGTATTTTATTTTTCATATTACAACCCTAACATTTTCGTGCATGCTGCTTATACCAATTTAATATCGACAAAGTTTGCATCAAGAACTTAGAAGAGGGTATTGAGGTATAAAGCTTAGAATAAATCGCTGAAAAAATGTTAGGAAATCTTCATAATCACTGTGAATACAAACCTAAATATAAACCTTTCTCTTCTTACCGAGAGAGTCATAAAAGTTCAAAAGGTCTTTGGCTTGGTCCTCAGTCTTAATGATGGCCAGGTGGTGACCGGGGATGCTGCCACATAGGTCCTTAGCCACACTGAACTCCTCCTCCTTTTTTAGCACCAGGTACGTCAGCCCGTCAGACGACATGCTGAACGCTAGCAAAGGCAGGGTGGCTGGAAGGAATGATATGGTTCTCTTAAGGTGGAATTCAGTTATAAACTGTCGATTAGTTTTATTTTGCACGGAAAGACAACGAAAGGAGAGTACAGCACCTTCCTATGTCGTTTTTTTTCCGCAGAAGCATGCATTGCTTACGAGAGGAAATTTTCATAAAGTTCGTCTGCAATTACCAGCACCCCTCCCACCAGCTGGGTGAAGAGCTACCCAAGTGTTCAAGACATTATAAATATTTATTTTTTCTGCCTAGCTTTCTGTTCTCTTTCCTGTCATTGGCCCCTCTCACATTTCTCTACTTCTCATTTTGGTTGTTGGCTTGTTCAGTCTTAGCCCTCCGATAGTCAGACTAACATTTTCTTGTATGGTTTACATGCTCTTACCTAAGTTCTCCAGATTCTTGTCTTGTCGTTCTGTCTTGTTGAAGTTAATCTTTTTCTTGGAGTTTATTACATTCCTTGAAAATATTCATTCAGTTTCAACCATTACACTGCGAAGATTTTCATGTGCTATGGAAAATCATCGGGAAGGGCTATGTGAAAAGCCAAGTGAACCAGTAGCAATGAAGAGGCTATACTCACTAGTGGAAAGTTATCAGCTGTGAAGTGTTTTCTCATACATTGCAAAAGATCGTACGGTTTCTTAATGCATGTTATTGATTGCAGAGAAGACTGGCTTGTGCTAAATGTCATTAATAGAAGAAGAATTTGTGGGTGGTAACAATGGAAGACACTTTCACCTTGGTTATACACTAATGAATAACTGTACAGTGTGAGGCTAGAGACCCTTTGTTGAGGAGCTTGTTCAGCGTGGGAATGTCATCTGATTTAATGATTACTGAACCCCATATGAGAGAGAGAGAGAGAGAGAGAGAGAGAGAGAGAGAGAGAGAGAGAGAGCATACTTCCCGATAAACCCACCTTGCCTAAAGATATACGTGAGTTGGAAGGAATACTGTAGGACAGGGTCTTATTCAAGATGACATTGAAGGCTTCGTACCACATTTTCCTTAGCAGTTTATTTTGTATAGTACACCTTAACATCGTCTTCCGCGCTGCTTATTTCGCTTTAATATCGACACGTGCAAGAGGATATTGAGATGTAATGTGCAAAATAAATCGCTAAAGGAAGGGGCGCTACGAAATCTCCAAAACCACTCTTGCACACGATCCCTTATCCATCTTCCCTCCCAACCCACCGTGCATGAAGATGTAGTTGGCGTTGGCTTGGTCGGAAGGTGGTAGTGCTGTGGGTGGCATGTCCAGCAGGCGGCACTCCACCCCACCCTGGTCTGTCCTCACCGCCGCCGCCGCCATGCACTCGCTCTTGGTCACGCACGCAGCACGGCACCCACCTGGAACACCCATTGACGCCTTCACTAAGAGAACGTCATTAATTTACTTTGTTCAGGCTACCTTCAGGCTGCTATATTCCTAGTACCTCCATGCTAATCGCCACTTGCGATGGAGGTACAATAGGTAGCGTTTTTGGTCACCTTTGTGTTATTTGGGTTTAACTTTTGAAAGCCATGGCACTTAGAAACTGCATTATTTCTTATAAGATGGTAGCTGTTGCACATACAGGTCAGGTCG
The DNA here is from genome assembly GCF_032717465.1 of Coenobita brevimanus. Taxonomy (NCBI): domain Eukaryota; kingdom Metazoa; phylum Arthropoda; class Malacostraca; order Decapoda; family Coenobitidae; genus Coenobita; species Coenobita brevimanus. The sequence continues at coordinate 44,933,231 of NC_137023.1, read as the reverse complement.
GAATAGGAAAGTCATGGGTTAAAGGTCATGAGTACTGAAGTGACAACTCTGCATCAAGCGAGCGGTAGTTCCCTGTCTCGCAGACATTGTAGTTTTTTGCTGTCGCCAGACTGTTTTGCCACCGCCAGTCGATATTATCCAGTCCAGGGGAGACCTTTCGTGTGAAGGGGTTAGTAAATCTTCTTTAACCAGTCCAATGTCATGGCAACACACACACACACACACACACACACACACACACACACACACACACACACACACACACACACACACACACACACACACACACACACACACACACACACACACACACACACACACACACACACACACACACACACACACACACACAGAGCGCCGTATTCTAAGAATCTAGCTGGTACTGAAGGCTTCATAGCGCCACATCATCGGCAATATATAATGCACATTACACCTTGATATTTCTCTCCGACAAGGAGAGTATGTTTTCACCCGTGTTTGTCTGTTTCTTAATTACTTTGTTTGTCTGTTAGCAGAATTACTCAAAAACTGCAAGAGAGATTTGGACCAAATTTGGTGTGTAGATAGCCCATGTCCCAGGGAACAGTTGATTAACTTGTAGGACTGATCCGGATCGTATTACAGATTCTGGATCCGTAAAGCACTATTTTGCGAAAACCTAATCAGTGATGAGAAAACCTAACTCATTACGAAGAGTGGTTTGGAGATTACGTTGCTCATGTCGGAGAGATGCGCTCCACTGAGTTCCCCTTCAGTTTGTTGTTTAAATACCGATATTTCTAGTGTCGTACGGCAGGAGGATAAAAATGTGTGATAAACAACAGACGAAGAGGTGCTACAAAGTTTCTTGTGCAGCGCAGAATGCAGCCTGTAAGCTAATGGGGACTGTCTGTATGCTGATGCTAAACGCGACAAGCCAGAATACTTATCGCTACTGGTTAAACATTTGCCGTTAGTTTTTTTTTTTTTTCAAACGAGAAATTCTCTCTCTCTCTCTCTCTCTCTCTCTCTCTCTCTCTCTCTCTCTCTCTCTCTCTCTCTCTCTCTCTCTCTCTCCGTTATCTATCTTTTCTGTATATCTGTCATTCTGTCCGTCTGTCTGTCTGTCTGTCTGTCCATCCATCCGTCTATCCCTCCGTCTATCCATCTCTATCTATCTATCTCTGTCTATCTATCTATCTGTCTGTCTTTCTGTCTCTGTCAATCAATCTGTCTATATATATATATATATATATATATATATATATATATATATATATATAGCAGTCTGTCTGTATATCATCAGTCCACTACTCACACAAGTTGCTAACATGTACGGTGACAAACGCCTGATCCTCGTCCACACCCATGTCCGGCGCCACGTAGAAGGTCCCCAGAGAACCAGGCTCGGAGACGTAGTGCACCGATGGGGACAGGAGGGCGACGTCGTTTGGCCACACTGCACCCAGGCACACCCCCACCACCACCACCACCACCACCACCAGACACATCGAGCGCCGCATAACGATTTGTGGAGCTTGTTCTGAGTACCTGCTGGCGATGTTGTTTTCTTGGACGGGAGGTAAAGTCTTCAGTAACGTCTTTCACTGTGATGGAAGGTGTTTGAAAATGTCCAGTAACTCCTTGCACTGCGAGGATTTTTTTTTTTTTTTCCTGCCTCCAGACTCACTTGTTCAGCTTAGGAGAGGTCTGTTGGACGGGAGGGTCACGAAGAGTCTCCAGCATTTATTTTAGTTGTTCGTAATACCTCCAGACGATTTGTTCAGCCTAAAAATCGTCTCTCAAACGGAAGAGGGGTTTTGAAGTCATCAGTATTTTTTTCTGTTTTCCTGTGACAGGTCCAGGCTATTTGTTAAGATTTAAAATTCTCTCAAACGGGAGGGTTTATACTTAGTCCACATTGACTTGTCCTAAAATTATGTCTCCGTCTTGAATGCTATTCGCGGTGTCACAGATTAACTCCAGAATATGGTGGTAGTCACGGTGAAGTGCTATGTAAAGGATGTAGAGCCATGGTGTTGTCTTATGTACGGGAAATACGCTACAAAAGGGCAAAGTCACCGCTACGTTAAGGTAGGCGAACTGCAGTGCGCAGGAAAGAGTCTGCAGCTGCCTTGCGACTTTGCTGAACCGTGTGGCATAGACCGACCGAACTGTGGCCCTCTATCCACTGGAGAGTCACTATATTCAGACCCAGAGGAGATTTATTATACTTATTCTGTGAAGCAGTCACTGGTCCAGCTCTCACTTAGTGCTTCTTTTGCAAGAGAGTAAGTTCATGGTTTTGTTGTAGGTTTGATATAGAGGCTAATAGTAACATGAACAGAGACGTGGTTTAGTGACGCATTTAACGACATATCTATATATCTAGTGGGTTTGAAAAATGTAGAGTGAAACTAGAGAAAATGGGACTTTCAGACTTCATGCGAGGACGTATTTTTCATTTTATTGCAACGTCCAAACGATTTTTTTTTTCTGCTTTAGAGAATATTTGTAGTGAATGGGACTAGAAAACCGTCTCCAATAACCTTTCAGCAACTAGATGGCTCACACGAAGCTAAATACAATTATCTGATGGTGTGTAAAATAGAATTTATGTGGTGTGAGGAAGTTGATTGATGGGAGGGGGAGGAGCGTGTACTTAGGAGGCATGGTCATGTAGAGGGAATGAAAAGGCTAAGAAAAGTGTGATGGAAAGGGATATATGTGCGAGTTTGAATATGGGAGTTGTGAAAAAAAAAAAAATGCATGTGGCAAATGACTGGGAGACAGCGATTTATGGAAGCTGAGAAAACAGAAAACTTTACAAAGGATGGTAATGGGTGGATAAAGAACGTGTCATGATGCACATTAATTCGCTTTTTAACGTCTTCACCGATGACTTCTTGTTAGTGCTACCACCAGTCCATTTTATACAGCTGTGGAGAGACTTTTCGAGCTAGAGGGGTTAGGTACAGCCTCCATCCAAGACTTGATCTCTCTTAAGGTGAACAAAGCAGTCTGACTAACAAGATGAAGAATATGTTATCGGACTGAAGACGGTAATGGGACTTGGGGGATTATTTCCTGATCAGTATTATTCTCATACATATTTTCACTGCTTCCATTAGACTTCTTTGGTGTGGTTTTATGTTGTGGAAATACTTGACATTTACAGGCGCTCTCTCTCTCTCTCTCTCTCTCTCTCTCTCTCTCTCTCTCTCTCTCTCTCTCTCTCTCTCTCTCTCTCTCTCTAGCGAAGACCTTTAAGATGACACACACCATACGTATTTAGTTTTAAAATGCTGGTATGTCTCGGATATTGGGAATACTACTTTCTGAACCTGTGAATAGTTCTCTGGTACTCATCGCCCATTGCAAACGGCCACATATTGGCCTGATTTCCAAAATATATATACTGGAGGGGGTTTAAGGCACCCATCTGTAAAAGTTTCGCTCCACTGACCCCCCGCCCCCCCCCACACACACACTCCCTGCTTGGAGGGTCGTCACTGTCAAAAGTTAAGAGTTGAAGATCACCAAATACACTGACCTATTTCGAGCGCTGGTTACAACAGTAACGTCTGTATGCACTACGATCTGCCAGCAATATCAAATCCCGTGGGAGTATTATACCAGTATACTAAAACTTCTCTTTTACAGTAAATAAGAAGTGTCCCTATATATAGTATATAAAATTCTTCCATCAGAACGATTCTTATGGCTCCGTGCGATCGATGCTATGTAGAAGAGATATTGCCATTCCAACGGCACCTCAGTGTCTTTTCTTCTTTCAGTTCAAGACACATTACCTGTCGTGCTCGGCCTTTTGCACATTTTCGGCCGTCGCTTGGGTACTCTCGTGGTGGCAGGGAAATAAATTATAGTCAGGAATGTTTTCAGTGTGTTAGCTTTTTTTTTTTTTTTTTTTTTTTTTTCTCCAGTACAACGCATAAACAAGCACGCTTCTCTCTCTCTCTCTCTCTCTCTCTCTCTCTCTCTCTCTCTCTCAGCCCAGTGCAATATACTATTGAAGCAATATGTGTCGAATTCTGAATTTATGATGAAATTGTTGGGTTTCAGTTTTCGATGCCAGTAAAACGTTTCGAACAAACAACGCCATTTTTGCAAGTCACCAATCTGTATGAAACAGACCTGGCATGTATTTAGTGTGGACGGTGGGTGTTAATGTTGAAGTGGGGTGTGTGGATGTGTGTGGTACAAGAACTGCCATGCATTAAAAAAAAAAAAAAAAAAAAAAAATACTGTACAAGGTCACTGCATTGTCCATGTTACCACTTCCCCAAGCTATTATTCTAGGTACTCATTTTACCTACCAACCCATACCTGTGTCAAATGGTGTCAGCTGTCCGCATCAGGATTTGAGCCCTGGTGCTGTCAGGATGGAGGCTTCAAGCTGACAGTGCTAGCCACTTAGAAAGGATCTCTCCCTCAGTCTGGCCCTGGGTATTCTGCTCTCCACATTGACACCTATGACCCTCTTCAGGCAGTCCCACCCCACGATCCTCTCACCATGTCAAGATCATCTCATCTACCAGTTTGCATTGCATGTCTGATATTTCTTACGCGGGACCTCGTTTGCAGCACAGTTTTTTCAATTGTTGCATAGCAAGACTCTGCTCATCCATCTCAACATTCTCATTTCTGAGGTTTCAGATCTGCATATATCATCTTCTCTTCCTGGCCAAGCTTACTGGCGTACAGCATACGTGTGACACTTCTCATGTGTTTTGTAGAGAATAGTTTGGCATGAAAAGAGAGCCCCTCCATATTCAAGAGAGACGAGAGATCCCTAAGTTTCTTCCATCTGCTTCACATGCTGGTCATGGATCTAACCTGTACTCCTCCTGCACTCAGCACACTTCATAGTGACGAAACTCATCCATACGTTGAGAGTTGATGTCTCCCCAGTTAACACTTTCTGTTGTATCATCCACAGTCTGGATACCTTTACACATCAGACAATGAAGAATTTATCCGAATTTTCAGTCGCCCTTAAACCACTGCATCATCTTGGACCCATGCACCTGCATTACATGGTGTATACAGGATAGAATTCCTCCCAGCTCCCATTTTACACACACCACTGAGCTACACACCTTGTCCCACAATATCACCATGACACCTGTTGAATATGACCTTTGTTTCGCCATGTTAACTTTTAGTCTGTTGCTTCCATCCCATCCCTCCACCTCTCGAATTTCTTTCTGGCCTCCAGCATGGTTTCAGCATTCAAAACTAAATCATCACCATATAACCGCTCTGAAGGTAGACCTTACTTATAACATCTCTTCACAGTTTTTCTGGCGCCACACTGAACAGCATTGGACTCCATCCTGAACCCTGATGCATATCCACATTAACTGAGAATTCCCCACTTAACTTTTTACTCAGTCTTACAGATGTAGTTGCCCCTTTGAACAGTTCCATCACCAGGCTGATGGTCCATTGTGTTTATTCTCATTCATAGTTGCTCTCCGCACTCAGTCATTAAATCAGTCATCAAGACCATTTCTTCCTACACAAGTGCATTTAGGGAGTCAGGCATCATCTTCATACCATTTGAATATTTCAGCAATTGTTTCCAGCGCTTCCCTCTGGCTGTGCATCTGACTTCCTATTTAATCTCAGGTGGTAGGCTTAGCGCTGGTTCAGCAGTGGTAAGACCGGGTTGTATAGCCCTAAGCCCTCTCCATCCCAGTTATACTCCCAGTTAAGCAAGCTACGGTAATGTTTACACTTTGCTCCCTTTAAGTCATCATTTGCAGCAACTAACATTCCTGCATCATTCCTGACTTGTTGCTTGCTGGCTATTTCCTGATTTTTGAGTACCATTTGCTTAACCATTCTAAATATCTCAGTTTGGGGTATGCAGTCAGAACATGGAGTACCTGGCTCAGGGAAGATGGATGCCCCTGCCTTGCATAGTACCAGGTACCTCTTGGGCAAGGTGTAGCACCCTTTAGCAAAGCAAAACATAATAGCTGGATGGTTAGCACTGTCCTTGGAGGTACTACAATGGCAGTAATGTGTGGCTATGCTTAGCACTCGTAGCTGGCCTTGCACAGCACTTCTGGTCAGGGACTCAAACACTAATACCAAGTACTATTGTCAAAGTTTGGGCTGAGACTGTATTACATATACATATCTCCTATACACAGTTCATCCTCGTGGGAGCTATGCCTCCTTCATTTTTCCAGCACCTTGCCCTGTGGAAGAACCCTGTTCTGACTCGGGTGAGGCACTGTCTGATACAGGAAGGCGGCTGCTTGCTTGTGATCAGTGGATCTGCTCGGTCAGACAAGAGGAGAGACCAACAACAGAAGTTTCAGCTGTACCTACGGAGCCATTTTACTTGGCAGTTATTTCTTTGTGTTCTCCATACCTAGGCTGTAGCCCTGCACTTGGCTAACGATTACAAAGTAAACCAGCAATGAAATTCAGAAAACACTGAGGACAGTTTCATTCAGTTTTTAAAAGCACAGTGAGGTTTAACTTCATGGCTCGCTGAAATAGTCACCTTATTTCCACCAAAATAATTGTGAGGGTTAACCTCTTCAACTACAAGACATCAACTACAGGACATCCTATATATATATATATATATATATATATATATATATATATATTGTAATGCTAGGTGTTTTAGGGTCGGCTTCCCGTCCCTCTAACGCCTAGTATGTAGCTGGGTTCTCTTTCTAGACCGGAGCTTAGACAAATAAACAAGAGGCAGGAAACAAAAACTCAAGGCAACAACCGTACATGTGTACTGCTAAATTCTACAGTGGAACGGGAAGATGTCATAACTACAGTTATGCTGAACAATTATAATTTAAAGGCTTAGATAATGAGTGTTAGTATCGCACAGGATACTGTTTAGGACTAGATCGGGTAAGGTGAATAGCACTTAGGGCAGTGAAGCTAAAAACTACTATTTGGGAAAGTCTAGGTTCTGTATACTGGTGGAGTTTGTGGCACTATTTTCACTGCTGGCAGGCTAACTGGTTTGTCTGTCGTGTCGTTGATTATTAATCTTACACTAGGGTCTCCGTATGATCTTAATGTGAGGCGGAGTGACTATATATGGTAGCGTGTTCACTTGAGACAGACCCTTATTTCACTGCCTTGCCGTGTTCACTGTTTCACCGTTATCTTACATATTCCACCTCTCTTTTATATTATTACTGATGCTTTCTCACTGACTTTCCATATTCTGAAAACTCACTGTTCTGCCCTTATTTCACTGCGTCACGGACACTGTGCTTTCACCGTCACTCACTTTTGGGACTGGGCGTACTGGCGGCGGGAATGGCTCCGCCTCACTACTGATGGGGCTGAGCTCCGCCAGGGGCCTCCATATTCAGGGGCCACGGGATCACGCGTAGGGGCGTCCTCTCTCGTCCAGGGCTGCTGGTGGCAAAGGGTCCTGCACTTGCAGGGCTTGGGGCAGGAGTCTTGCCCTTAGGGCTGGGGCCGAACAGCTGCCTGAACCTCTTGCTCAGGCGCCTGACGGAGAAGATCTCTGGCGTCGGGGTGAAGGGATGTCCCTCCCGGGGGTCCTGGGGGCAGTCCGGAGGTCCCGGGGGCTGCGGTCTCTGGTGGTTGGGGACGCCGTCAGGAGTGGGCTGCGGCGTCGGCCTCCGTCAGGGTCCGTCAGGCAGGTCCTCCCAGGAACCGGCTGTAGTGAGAAGAGCCCAGTGGTAGTTACAGGGCCTCTCCAATACTCCTACGGGGTCGGGTCTCCCTCTGGGTCGTAGGTTGGTGGGCAGGAGTCAGCACCTGACGGAGGAGCAGCTACCGGCCATCTCCTGCTGTAGGGCCCAGCTACTGGCCGTGGCCTTCTAGGGACGCGGCTACCGGCCGTCACTAAGGTCCGGCTACTGGCCATGGCCTGGGGGAGGGAGCGGCTACAGGCCGACTCAAGGGCACCTTCGGAGCGGCTACTGGCCGTCTCCTGACAAAAGCGGGTGCGGCTACCAGCCGTCTCCTCGTTACCTCTGGAGCGGCTGCAGGCCATCTCCTGTAGGAGGGTCAAGCGGCTACAGGCCATCTCTCGAGGGGCACCTTCAAAGCAGCTTCTGGCCATCTCCTGATGAAGGCGGGTGCGGCTACCAGCCATCTCCTCGTTACCCCCAGAGTGGCTGCAGACCATCTCCTGTAGGAGGGTTGAGCAGCTACAGGTAGTCTCTCGAGGGGCACCTTCAGAGCAGCTACCGGCCGTCTCCTCGTTACCTTCGGAATGGCTGCAGGCCGTCTCCTGTAGGAGGGTCGAGCGGCTACCAACCATCTCCTGATGAAGGCGGGAGCGGCTACTGGCCATCTCCTCATTACCTCTGGAGCGGCTGCAGGCCGTCTCCTGTAGGAGGGTTGAGCGGCTACCGGCCGTCTCAGGGGTGCTGACTGGAGCTAGAGTAATAGCTCCACCCCGTGGTTGTCGGTGGTCGGCTCGCCCGGAAGGTAGTCTCGCTTTCCTGCTGTGGTGACGGCGGGCGAGCTCCGGGTCATAGGGTCGCTCGGCCCGGGCAGACTTATGTACCTGTCACCCGGAGTCCAGTCGTGCTGTATTTGCTCCCCTGTAGGCTCCTTCTGGGGGTGCTGGGGTAGGGGGGTTTTTCAAGAATACTCCCCCAGTATCCCTGCTTGTCGTAAAAGGCGACTAAAAGGGTTGGCGGAGGGTTAGTGCCCCTCCCCGGAAAACAACTAACTAAAAAAACAAACAAGAAGCCTCGGACAAGGACTGACCAAACGTTGACGACCCAGGACCGGACAAAGGACTTGGTAATGTGTACATGGAATGTAAGAGGAGCGAATGATGAAGTGAAAGAGAGAGAGATTGTCCAGGTGCTTGAGGATGCGAAAGTGGATGTATGTGGAATAACTGAAACAAAATGGAGAGGAGAAAGTGTGAGGGAATGGGAGTATGGATGGGGTATATGTGCAGGAGTAGATGAGAATGAGAGGGCAAAGGAAGGAGTGTGTATAGTTGTGAGTAAAAGATGGAAGAAGAGCATAAGACAGTATGGATCAGTTGGGTCAAGGATTGTGTGGGTAAAGCTGAAAGTTGGAATACAAATGTGGGCGATTGTGTGTGTGTATGCGCCAACGCAAGATAGTGCTAGAAGAGTGAGAGAAGAGTTCTGGACAAATGTGGAAGTGTGCATGGAAAAGTTTGGAAGGAATGAGAGAGTGTTTTTGATTGGTGATATGAATGGTAAAGTTGGTAATGTGAAGGTGGATGGAATAGTTGGTGAGTGGGGTGTGCCTGCTGAGGTAGATGAGAATGGGAGTGCAAGTTAGTGGACATTTGTGCTGGGAGGGGGGTTGGTAATAGCCAATACCCTCTTCAGGCATAAAATGATCCACAGGTATACATGGCGAGTGATGAGAAGGTGGGTGGTGAACTGAATGAAAGGAAGGCAATGATTGATTATGTGTGTGTGGATGAAAGGATGCGAAGATGTGTAAAGGATGCAAGAGTGTATAGAGGTTGGGGGAGTGGACTTTCTGACCACTACTTGGTCGTGGCCAGAATTAGGATGCAAGTAAGATGGAGGAATAGAAGAAGGGAAAGACGAGAGGAAGGAGTAGTTGCAAGGAGAGTGGAAAGGTTAGAAGAGGATGAGAAAAAGGCAGAGTATAAGAGAGAAGTGGAGGGACGATTGGGCAAATATGAATTGGAGCAGATGGGAGACGTGGAAGGTGTGTGTAAGATATTTACAGAAGAAATATATGCAGCATGTGATGTGGTGTGTGGAAGGAAGAGAAGACGGAGGGGGGTGCAAGGAACAGCGTGGTGGACTGAAGAGGTGAAACAGGCAGTGGCACAAAAGAAGAATGCATACAATGAATGGATGAGAAATAGGGGCGTGGAAGAAGTTGAGAGGCGGAAGAGAGAGAGTTATATGTGGAAAGGAAGAGAGAGGTGAAAAGATTAGTAAGAGAGAGTAAGAAGAGAGTGGATGAGGAATTTGGAAGGAATTTGAGTAAAGTGGAGGGACTGTAAGAAAATGTTCTGGAGAGAAGTGAAAAGAGTAAGACAGGGTGGAAGTGAAGTTAGCAGGGGAGTGAAAGATAAAAATGGTAGATTACTAGTGGAGAAGGGAGAAAAAGTGAGCAGATGGAGAGAACACTTTAAGGAATTGTTGAACGTAGAGGATGGAAGTAATGCGAGTATAAGTGGCTGGGGAATGGCTGGGAGAACTAGGGAGGTGAGAAGACAGGAAGAAATCAGTAGGATAGAAGTTGTGGAAGCAATGAAGAAAGTTAAATCGGGGAAAGCCCCAGGAATTGATGGAGTGTGTGGTGAAATGCTGAAGCATGGGGGAGAGATAGTAGTAGAATGGATGTGGAAGATGTGCAGATTGGCCTGGGAGGAAGGTAGAGTCCCGGAGGATTGGAAGTCAGGTATAATTATTCCCTTGTACAAAGGAAAAGGGGAAAAAGAAGTGTGTGGTAATCATAGGGGCATTTGTCTTCTTAGTATAATAGGAAAAGTGTATGGTAGGATACTTATAGACAGAGTTAGAGAAAGAACAGAGGAATTAGTTGAGAAGAACAGGGAGGCTTTAGGAAGGGAAGAGGTTGTGTAGAGCAGATATTCATTCTTAGATCTTTAGTGGAAAAGTTTCTAGAGAAGGGAAAGAAGTTGTATGCGGCTTTCATGGATTTGGAGAAAGCATATGACAGGGTGGATAGACAAGGATTGTGGAAAGTGTTAAGAATATATGGAGTAGATGGGAAGTTGTTGAATGCTGTGAAGAGTATGTACGATGGTGCGAAGGCTGCAGTGCGTGTGGATGGTGAACTAAGTGAATTTTTCTCTTTGAAAGTTGGTTTGAAACAGGGATGTGTCATGTCTCCATGGTTGTTCAATCTGTACATGGATGGGGTAATAAAAGAGGTACAAGGTAGGGTAGTGGATATTGGAGTGGCCCTGGTGAGAGAGGATAGTGTTTGGAAACTCCCTGTACTGTTGTTTGCAGATGATACTGTGTTGTTGAGTGAAGACGAAGGGGAGCTGCAAGGCTTGGTGGATGAGTTTGGGAGAGTGTGTAAGAAACGGAACCTAAAGGTGAATGTAGGGAAGAGTAAAGTGATGGTCTTTGAGAGAGGTGAAGTCAGTGAATGTACTGCGAGGTTGGATGGTGAGGAATTGGAAAATGTGAGTACGTTTAAGTATTTGGGTAGTGTGATGAGTAAGGATGGAGGTTTGGAGGGTGAAGTGCTTGAAAGGGTACAGCAGGGAAGAAAGGTTGCTGGTTCCTTGAAAGCAGTGATAAGAAACAGGGAAGTGAGCATGGAAGTAAAAAAGTTACTACATGACAGTATTGTGATACCAACTCTAACATACGGAAGTGAAGCTTGGACATTGTTGGAAGGACACAAGTCAAGAGTGAGAGCAGTGGAAATGAGTTATTTAAGAGGAGCCTGTGAAGTCACGTGGAGAGGCTGACGAATGAGGATATAAAGGAGCGTTGTGGTGTGGATGTGGATGTGATAGGAAGCGTTGTGAGGAACACACTGAGGTGGTTTGGCCATGTGGAGAGGATGGAGGGTGAAAGACTGACGAAGAGAGTGTATATGAGTAAGGTGGAGGGTGGAAGAGGGAGGGGGAGACCGAGGATGAGATGGAGGGATGGGGTGGAGAGGTATATGAGAGAGGGGGGTGTGAGTTGGGAGCAGGGCAGTGAAATGGTGGGGGACAGGGCGACTTGGAGGCGATTTGTTTGTGGCCACCCCAAACGGGATTGAGGCGTCTGGCAATAGATATATATATATATATATATATATATATATATATATATATATATATATATATATATATATATATATATATATAATTCTTGCACTACACAGTTTTATTTAGTGTAGAATAGCACCTTAGCAATGAAAGGACTAATGAAGGCTAAATCTAACTTCTCCAATTTGAAAAGTCTCTGCTAAACTGAATGAAAATCTCAGAAACAAGAATGTAATATGAACTACACCATCAGAGTTAAGTGGTGAAAGAGGGTAAGGTATTCATAACAGGTATTTGTAGACCAACCATGCAAAAAAGGATCTTAAGTCAGTACCACTAATTTATGTCAGTTTAGCTTTATGTAGCTCGGATTGCCACCACCGGCAGGGTAGGGCTGGCGGCACAGGGTCCTCCTGGTCGCTATCAAGCGACTGTGTCAACTGCCAACAGCAACTGTTGCAAACAGTTCATACTCGTCAGCGGAGAAGCGCAGGTTCTGTCCTATACTTCGAATTCAGTTCACATTTTTCTTCAGTCAGCATCTCCTCTGGCCCTGTTCCTCACAGAGCCCCAAATTTCTCCTTCTACTGAGATATCCCCATTTTGTTTTCTTGGTTACCGTCTCCTTAAGACCTTCCGTAACAAGGATGGCACCTGATGACTGATGTTATACCAAATCTGAACTTCCAGTTGAAAATGTTTTGAACTTCACTTCAACTAAATTTGATTATTCGCTGTATAAACTAAATTATGTGCATATTACCAGATATTATATCTGTGTAGTCTATCGCCTCCCCCAATGCTTCTTTAGAACCCATGGTATTTGACTCCATATCCACACAGTTGACTAACCTTAACCTTACCCCTAGCGCTGAAATTACCATTTTGGGTGATTTTAGCGTACATAGTGTGGCATGGTTATCACATTCTGCCAGGACGAGTGCGACTTGTTTGCAGAATCGTTAAATCTCACGCAGTTGGTAAAGCAGCAAACCAGAATACCAGATCATCCTGACCATAACGCCTATCTTTTGGATCTGTTCCTGACAAATTATCTAGAAGTACTGTCACCACTTCGATCCTCTGACCACAATCTCATCAGAGCCCCAATAGTCTTCCCCAAACCTCCCCGTTCTGAACCTGTCAGGGTGAACTGATGGCACTTTGATTGGGCAGACTGGGATGGATTCAGAAATTATCTTGCTGAGATTCCATGGCAGTATTTTTTCTTTAGTGGCATCAGTTCTACCCAGTCCCACATTTCTGACTTAATACAAGGCTGGTATGAAATTGTTCATACCAAGCCAGCAGTTCACAAAAAGATTGGACACCTCAAAATGGTTTGATTGCAGTTGTGCCAGAGAAACCGCCCAAAATTCATTAGCATATAACTCCTAAAATAAAAGAAAAATGTGAATCACTCAGCCAATTTAAAATTGCTAGAAACCATGCAGAACCAGTAATAAATCTCGCTGAATCAAACTTTCTTCACAACCAAGCATCCAGACCACAAAACAATCCTAATGACAGAATATTCAGGTCAACACTCAGTTCTTTCAGTAACAACTCTAACAAGTCATCATCCATTCCCCCTCTAAAATCTTCAGACTGTAACTTTACAAACAAGAAGCGGTGCCGGGCACAGCAAACCCGTCCCCGGCAGTCATTTTAGTGCTGACGTATAAACAACAGGATATCTCACATCAAATTTGGAGTAAATCGGGTGAAAATTGACGATTTTATGCCCATTTGAAACTTTAGGCCTGACCCACCTGACATTGTCCCCCTCCACCGCTAACCTGAGGTGACCCCCCTGATGTAATGAGGCATGTTATAGGATGCAGATTTGAAAGATGTACTTTCAGGTTTTGGTTTCATGTCGATATGACGGATTTGAAAGGAGTTAGAGCAGTAAACGATTTTTACATATTACATTTTTTGGGCCTTCAGCCTCGGCCTTGACCCAATTTGGCCCAAAATATAATCAGGTGATCAAAAGACCATAGCCCATCATTCCTGTAATTATAGTCAAAATCGCACCCGTAGTTTTCACGTAAAGTTGTTATCAAACAGACAGACAGAATGAAAACAATACCCATCTCCGAGCCCTTCCGGGGCGGGGACGGGTAATGACCCTCGAGGTAAAGCGAATATCCTTGCCAGTATATTTGCCAGAAATTCTACGCTAGAGGAAGTCAGTCAGAACGTTCCAGTACTAGGACTTGACCCTCCCGAAATTGCTCCACTAAAAATACAGACCAGATACGTAATATCCATCGTAGACAATTGACCAACCAGTAAAGCTTCAGGCCCAGATGGAATTCCTTCAATTGTTTTGAAAATGCTCCTCAGAACCTGCTTCTGTTCCAGCTAAATTTTTCAGACAATGCATACATACATCTTCGTTCCATAATTCTTCGAAAAAAGCCAATATTTACCCAATTCCGAAGAAAGGAAGTTTCTCTGACCCCAATGATTACAGACCTATAGCTATCACGTCTCTTGGTAAAAATTATATGAAATTGTAATGAATAAGCTCATAGTTAAACGTTGTGAATCCAGCAACTTAATTATTGATAGACAGTATGGTTTTCACCACGAAAGTTCCACCATTGATATAACAGAAAATCTCATGCAGTAGCCCTTGATATTTCTTAACCTTTTGACAGAGTGTGGCACCGTTCTCTGGAATCCAAACTCCCTTGCTATGGACAAAAATACTGTAATTTGTTCCTCTGATTTCCTCTTATCTCAGCGACAGAAAGATAAAAGTTGATGATGTTAACACCGGCTGATCAGTTCTGGCTCCAACTCTGTTCCTAATTCATATTAATTATCTCTTATCTCTCACCCATAATCCCATCCATTAATATGAATATGATTCAACACTTCACAGTTCATTCACACTTAAATTCTCTAACTCACAACTCAATACAGCCATCTTCATTAATCAAGACTTATCTAGGATCACAGAATGGGGACAATATAACTTTGTCTCATTTAATGTTAGTAAAACCAAATACATATGCAACTTAGTAATAGACAGATATTGCCAGTTTCCTGTATTACCTTCAATGCTACTAATATCTCCGAAAGTATTGAAATTCTCGGTGTTTCATTTAACAGTGCTTTCAGCTGGACCTCTCATGTCAGTTTACTTGCTAAAACTGCCTCAAAGAAACATGGATTATTATATTGTACAGAGTTCGTAACTTCTTCACTTACGAGCAGTTAGCTGTACTTTAGTTTGAAAAAGTCATGTTCACACTCGGCTGGAATATTACTCACCCTTGTGGAATGGATGTGGAGAGGTTGCACTAAAACAACTAGGCTTAGAACAAAGCTGTTAGAATTATTAATGCCCCTGCTGTTACAAATAAACTACCTCCCCTACAGGTAAGAAGGAATGTTGCCTCCCTTGCATTATTTTGCAGATACTTTTGTGGCAAATGCTCAAACGAAGTTTCATCCTTGGTGCCCCCTCTCCACGCCTTCTACACTGGCAAATGGTAGCGCTTATGACTGGAATGTCGCACTGCCATACTGCAGAACTTCCGTCTGTCAGCCTATCAGAAATCTTTTATTCCTCGCGCTGCATCTCTTTGGAACTCACTTCCCCAGAGTTGTTTCCCCCCAAACTTCAGCCTACGGCTGTTCAAGTCCAACTGTTACTTTTTTATGAATGGAAGACACCAGTAATCTGGTGCATGGATTTTTTTTTTTTTTTTTTTCCCCTTTGTTTAAAAAAAAAAAAAAGAAGTAATGTTTCCTTTCTGGCCATCCCTGCCCTGCATGTTCATTTAACCTATAACCTTAGTTCAAGTGGCCACCCCAAGGGTTACTCTGAAGTTTCAGTAGTGTAATAGTGTCATTTAATTTTGCTATCGTTTATAGACACCTTAATTCCACAAGGGTGACCACAAACAAATCACCTCTGCCATTTGGTTGGGAGAAATGGAGTTCCTCCGAGCTAAGCCCTGTATTGGACTATATAGCCCCGCTAGGGTTACAGGAGGGAGCTACCCCTCCCGGCACGGCAGCCCGGGCGAGGCTCGAACTTGCAATCCCCCGATTACAAGTCCAGCGCTCTACCATTGTGCTACCGCGCCCCCCTGCCATGTGGTTGGCTTTGTTGTATTTTTAGTTTCTTGTTTTATGGGGCACGATCCTAGCCCTCCACCAACCCACATTGCTGATATGTAGGGAACTAAAAAAATAGTGATTTAGTTATGTAGCTATCACCCAGCATAGTAAACGATTTCTTGGCATACAGGAAATCATTTGGCTTGACATTCATTGCAGAGTCACCTAATGGCAGCCCTACATCAAGTCAGCGGATGATGGGCATCCCCCAGTCACCTTAATGCACTCTCTTGCCACCAGAGTTTGTTCCAGAATGGTGAAATGAATCTTTCTCCATGTACTTCCCATCTCCTCTTATGTACTGTATATCGCATGTTATGTTGCTGCATTCGTCAGCAGTTTCATTTCTGCAGTTGCATATTCTAGCAATTCTCTAATCCCACCACAACCTACTACAGTATATTACTCATGAAAGCCTTCAGTGACAGTATTTGTCACCAGCCTGATGCAGTTATCTTCAAGATATATGCAATGCCATAAGCCATAAGCACTTAAACATTATCAGAAGGAAGCGGCAATTTTTGATGGTATATATCACTTTGATCATTAATAATATCATTAGCATCTGTAAAGTTGACATAAAGATGCTTTCACAAATGTTCAGGGCAGTGGTGCTTGCAACAACTTTTCAGTTACTGTACATTTCTTGCATTTTGTTTACTCATGTCATTAATAATTTTCTTTAACTTTTTTTTTTACATCGTAAGCTGATAAAACAATTTTGCAGGAGAAGGAATGAAACCAAAATGACAGCCATACTGTAAAATTAGAGTGGATTGTCTTTCTAACTCTGCCTGGCTAGTACACCAGGTCTCACCTAAGGTATTTAAAATCATCCGGCAGTAGTAATAATTATTTAAACATATTAATCACACTGAAAAAGTTGGTGTCAGTTTCATGTACTCTGAATCATACACACATCATCCTTATCATAACCAGTTTCCTGTTATGTCTGAGGTGAAGAAAAAATAAGGGTAAGGCATTTTATCTCTTCTGAAACATGAATCAGAAGAAAAAAAATAGCACTAGCCCCAGACTTCCCTATCCTGTATCACAGGAGTTATAAGGATGCTTTCCAAATATGGGATCTTGAAGCAACCAAATCTCCAATGCAAATGTAGGGAGAGGATTTGAATTCCAAACCCTACTCCCACTTTTATTGGTGCGTACCCATACAGTATACAGTAAACCCTGTATATATTGTAATGAACTAAATTAAATGAGGGAATTGGAGTTGTTAAACCTAAAACTTGCATTAAATGCAATGTTTGATATATCAGTTACAAGCCCTGGTTTGATATACATTATGGTGCCCTAAGTGTTCACATATGATATTTTAATTTTATGTGGGCTCAGTATGATAGAGTACAACTTAAGCCAAACTGTTACTTGGTCAGTTGGCTGGTCAGTTGGTTGCTTGTGTCTGCCATATATACCAGACCTTTGGGTAGTTGAAAGAGTTTATTAGAGCTGAAAATAGGTAAGTCAAATTTTGTTCTCAAGAGGGTTTGCTCTACTGTAGATAGCATCTTATACAATATATGCCATACTGTTTACTGTACAATACTGTACTTAAACTTTATATTAGCTTCAGCCATAATACTTTTTCTCATAATTTTTACATATGCAATGCAGAAATGGAGAATGAAAGATAAGGGATCTTCAAAATGTATTACAGTACACTGTACTAATGAACACACTTAATATACAAATTTCAAATACAGCAGATATTTAGGTCATCATCGGATAGGGCCTTTGGCAGTTTAATTGGTCGGAACTAAATAGTTAGTGCAATCTCCCACATCCTACAGACTTTAAATTGTTGTGTGCACAAGAAACTTATAGTGTTGTTAAGGTGTATTAAGATATGTGAGTACAGTATAAAACTTTAAGGTTACAGTTCACAGTTAGCTTGTACTAGTGATGAGTGCCCATGACAAGTCAGATTCACTCAGATCTAATGGTGCATCAAGGTTAGTATTAAAAGGGATTAAATCTCTTTTAAAGTTAAATCATAAACATTTCTTTGCATTTGATCCAGGCTATCAACAATTTGGCAACATACTGTAAGCAGTATATTGTACAGAATACTGTAGTTACCAGTGAAGGAGCACAATACCCACCAATTTGTTTCCCTCAGTGCAAAAATTAAATGATGTGCACACTTGATCAAAAAAGTATCAGTGTTTACTTAGCACAAATTAATCCAACACCACAGATGATGGTTAGTACAAAATGCTATTGATTTTTACCCAGTGTGGTAAACCAGCTATCATGAGGATATCATAATTATAGTGTGTGCTCATGATATTTCCTAGTTTGTATTGTCATCATATGGACGTTCAGATGATGACTTTAATCTTCCTGGAACATCAGGAGCTGCAATGGTCATTTTGGATATCAGCAGACCCCTCCTATCTGATACCTTTTTGATCATATGGATAATAACAGACTGAAATATAACTGCAACCCAAGTCCCTCTCTTTTTGTGCTCCCATGAAATACAGTGTGATGGCTTTTTGTCATTTATCAAAAAAGTGATTCAGCATAGGCCTACCTACTCCAGTTAATTCCTAAAATTTTCCTTTTGAAATAAGACACATATAGATCCAGTGTCATAAACAACAGTTTACAATAAGCACTGTCATACCTGTGTCTGTACATGACTATACAATACTGTACAGCATTCTGTTTTTGTGAAAATAAAGATACCAAAAGTGTTTTATGCAACAAATGAGCCACTTACCTCTGCTTGCTGAAACTTTACAATGATGATTGTACAGTATAACTAAAGTTGATTTTTCAGTCCAGCTTTAGTAACACTAGAAATTGAATTACCATGTATTAACTGCATCTCTGAAATAGATTTTTTTTAAATTGAAGTCTAAGTAATCTGCATTTTTCCCAGAAAAAACAAATACAGTAATTGACAGTATTAACCCATCACACATGTCAGTTGTAACCCAGAACCTGTTTCACAGCTGCCCTGCTGGTATTTGTATGAAGTGGCTGTTTATTTTTTCTCTTTTTTTTTTTCTCCATGAAGCACCATTTTTCTCACCAAAGATTTATTCTGTAAGTATTGCATTTACATTATGGGCTTTACCACGCTGTATACCCTTTCTTGTTGTAAAGTTAAAAAGGAAATACTAGTGTAACTGCAAAACATCATTAACACCATTACCTGTGTAAGTGTTAAAGAATATAAAATAATCACACTCTGTAGCACAAGATTCCAATGCAAATTTGCTAAACTGATGCTATGTATAAGATGCTGATAACCATGTTCTTTACATTGGTTAAGACTGAATTTTGATACAACTAATAGGTTTACAGTAAACAGCACTGTAATCATGCAGAACTGACTAAATTTCCCATCATTCTTCATATGTAAAGTGTATATTAGAAAAAAAAAAAAAAAATTCCAAGTTTGCAAAAAAGGTATCTTATGTTGTGGTAAGCTGTGCGTCTTATTTGTTATCACCATCATCATTATCTCTGACAAAATGTTCCCTCCCTAGAACAGTCCAAAAGGAAGGGCCATGACTGAACCACCTCCCAGCTAATGCATCATCAGTTACAATGCCCCTCTTACTATCAGCCCTTTTCATCTTCCCACCCTTCTCTCACCAGTGTAATACAGGTAATCCACTCTCTTCTTCTATTCCTCATACTGTATTGACACACGCACGCACGCACGCGCGCACACACACACACACACACACACACACACACACACACACACACACACACACACACACACACACACACACACACACACACACACACACACACACACACACACACACACACACTCTTTTCCGGCTTTGCTCTCTGTCTCACTGTCAATGACTTTGTCACTCTCCCTACTGTGTGAGCATTTCTTGAATATCTCCATCTCATCTCACCATGTTTCATCTTTATTCATCCAGTAGATCTGCATCTCACTCCTATAGCTTATGATGCTTAATGTATAGTAATAAAGCTTTACAGTGTGCATAATAGTGGAAAAATAAAAAGGAAACCTACACATTTCATATAAAAAAGCTATTTTGTAACAGGTTCAGTCATAACATAAATATGTGTGCAAGGGGCTAAACGTTTCATCATCGTCATCATTCAATCACTTCCATAAATAAATAACCAGTAATACAGTACAGTACTCTGCTTACAGTGCTGTGTCATTACTGGCCACAGTATGTTACTGGTATAGACACAGAACAAACAATCCAGTTAGTTGCAGTTGCACATTTTATACATAGGGCAAAAAGCAGAGAATGGTAAAGGCTGCAATGACTGATGACTGAACAATATGGTTTCCAGCCAACGATGATTTAGCAGGGGGAACAGCATCACATATGTGTTTCCTCTTAACCTCGTTAGTCCAGTGACATATTCATTATTTTCTTCAGTCCAGTGACATATTCTTTATTTTCTTCTTCAGTCCAGTGACATATTCATTATTTTCTTCTACAGTCCAGTGATATATTCATTATTTTCTTCTTCAGTCCAGTGGCATATTCATTATTTTCTTCATGCTATGTCTAAATGATTTTATTTACCTTGGGAGAGACTTTTCAAATTAGATGGGTTGTATGTAGTCTTCATTAACCCTTTTACTTCTAGAGGTCTCCAATAAGCTGAAGAAATTCATCTGGTGGTAGCAAAAGAAAAAAGGTCACTGGACTGAAAGGGTTAACATAAATGTACAGTAATCAAGTTTTATGGGCTCTTTAGAAATCTCTAACATTAAGGTTATGTAATACAGTGGAACATGAGAATAAAGGTTCAAAACTTGGTGAAGATTAATAAGATTATCATTCAGTTCTAGGATTCTATAATGAATGATGTGATGTAAGAGATGGGATAGGCCTTTTAAGTTACTGTACACTGTACACTAACATTTTGCTAGTGCCAGACAGCATTAATTATGGAGTAATGATTCACGTGAGAAGTAGAGTACATACATTGTTTAAAAGTGTCTTGGATATGGCTGTCTGTAACTGCAGTGCCTCACATGAATACAGTACATCATGTGAGTATAGAATTCTCAGAAAATTGCTCTTTATATTCAATATATATATTCTGAATATATATGTAGATTTATCTTATATGTATATGTAATATTGTACTAAGCAATACCGTATACCACCTACATTTCTTCACATACAAAGTGTTTCCTAGATTACTGATTCACAAAATTACCATGTAAATAGTGGATCGTTGCATGAACACAATGGTTAACACATATACAATACAGTACCATATCGTGCAATAGCATTATTTCTTTACGATGAATAGGCACAGTAGCTAAAATTACTCATAAATAGTTCATTCAGTAAAACTATGCTCCTGTGTACTGTACTTGGCTCTGTATGATGTAATATGCTGTGAATTAACTGGTGCCCATTGTTTTCTTCACATCATTCAAGTATCATGTAGATTATGTCGTGAATCCTGTGTCTGCTATTTTCTCATAATTACCATTAATATGCAGCATGCTTCGACTCAGTACTTAATAAAGTGCTTGGATATCATTAGCAAAGCAGAACACTGCCTTATCTTCCACACAAGACACAGTTATTTGGGCGTATTTCATTATACATGTAACTGTTGTACAGTACTGCTGTGTTTGCATACCAGTGGAAAACTGCATCCAAACAAAAGTTTCCTGACCACTGATGCCCTTGATGCATCACAATTGTCATTCTAAAGATCTAACATCCATTTAACAACAACTTCTAAACTGGATATGTGAAAGCAGAGGTACCTGTAGTTTTGCTTGTTACTGTATTTTGTATGCATTTTGCCCTTAATGTGCATTCTGGCTGTAATTAAAGGTTCAGTTGATTTCTGTATTCATATATGGAGGGACACCTAACATGCAAAGGAGAATATACTGAGTTATATATATATATACTGTATATATCACAGAGGTAAATAATCCCCTGATATTGGTGTTATTCATAATGAAGAACGTGTTTAGATCAAGGATAACTTCTAGAAAGTAAAGACTTGGTATCATAATCCACCTAAGCAGCAAGCTATGATCTTAACTACCAAGAATTGATTTTTATACACTAAACCAGAAGTATAATTATACACACACAGTTTATCAGTGTCATCATTCATATGTGGGCCTCTTTTTTGTATATGTAAAATTTCATAGAGTACCATATATGTTTTGCACACTTCAGTACGTAATGGCAGAGTGTTAATTACGAACTCCATGAATACATGAGGTACTTTCACATCACTGTGTGCATTTAATGTTTTATTTTTTCCCTTCTTTTATTACCAACAGTGATTATTCTACAAATATTTGAATAGCAGTGTAAGCTGCAACTTCTACGCAGCTTTCTCTTTCAACAGATAAATGGAAACCAACATAATGAACTAAATTTTTAGCTTTCATTATTCCACTGATTTGTACACTGAAAAAATCTTGTCCCTCATTTAAGTGATGAAATACTGAGTATGGCCGGTTTTATGAACACTAGGAATCAAGTCACTTCTAACAACTAAGATTCGTAATAACACTGGCAGTATATTTCAATCACATTTATTCTTTTTATGTAAGTTTTTCCAGCATATTTTGAACACATAACATAGCAGTATATTAACATACTATGATCATAAATCTTGCAGGCAATAAAGGACAGTACAACAGTGCTGCCTGCCTTTTGCCTCCAAAGACACTTGGAGGTGCACAACCCAAAGGGAAATATGGAAAAGCTCAGTAAACATTAATGCCATCATTGGGTTCTTTCCCTTCACTCATAAATCAGACATAATATTCCTATCATGTCATTTTGTTCACAAGCGGTAATACAAGTCACTATCAAGCTAAGTGGCAAAATAGATATATGCTATAACAATAACAAGTCTGCAGAATGATTCATGCATGAATAATGAAATACTGTACTCTGAAGTAGGCAAAATTAGCCAAACCAAATTCCACCAGCTAGACATATTTGCATTAACTTCACACACTATTCTAATGAGACTGCACAGAAAGTACTCTCATTTGAAAAGATGCTCAGATAGGAAGATGTACAGTACAAGTATTTCCAGTACAGTACTTTAAGCACAAGAATATTACACCCTACAGTAGCAGTATCACATTGAGACCACCTTAGCTACACTCACACATATTACAGTACTGACCTATGATGTACAAAAAAATTAGACAACGTCCCTTCCTTTAACATATTATGAAATGCATCAGAGACAGAATGTGCACCTCTTTTACTTCCCTGGCTTAATAAGTTCCTCCTCTTCAGGACTGAATAAAGAATGTAAAGAAAAGGAAGTTCTCTTACATATTTTTGTGCATTCTTTGACCTGGACAGTCAGCTAAAAATTATTAGGGCATGTCTGTCACATTTAAAAGCTTCAAAAAGGCTGTGACATCTTCATCTCATTATAATGAACTTCAAAATTTCTATATACTGAAACAATCTACTGTAGTTTTTGCTGACTGCCCAACAACACTAACAAGATTATCACTGCACACACAAGTTCATTATATGGTATTTTACTGTACAGTCGTAAATTGTAACCTCATTGTTTGTGAGATGCGTTGGTTTCAAATTTCAGCACTGTCCTTAACAGTAGTCATTTGAAACTGCTTATTTCTAAATATGTAAGCTATGAAAATTTTAGTTTTTGTTTGTCACTGTCATGTTCTTGGGTTCTGATTCTGATTACTTAGCAGTGTATTACTTAAATTCATATCAGTCGATTTAGCTCAGCATCACAGATATATATATAAAAAAAAGGTATGTACAAAATATATCTAACCATGTCTCATTTTTGGCTTAAAGAGTCTATAATGCATATGGCATTAGTCTAGTGCAGTGATAAGTCTACTTCTCACTCAGAGCATTGGATAATTTAGTATATTACTGTGGTGTGTGTTGATATCTCTTTATAAACCATCACAAGGGAACACCTTACCCACAAGGAAACTCACTAACGCTGGAACTTTTCTCAGTTATGCCATGTGCACTGTGATTATACTTACTCTGTGATTCCAGTCATGTCATAAGAGTATAATCAGTAACCAGATAAACCATCACTTATACTGTACCTAAATACCATTCAAGCCAAATTACGAATAAGAAGTATAATTCTAATGATCTGTTAACTTTCATCCTTATTTATGTTTTACTTAAAGAGTAGCTTCCGATGTTTTCATTCCTCACACAAGACAAAAACAGATTCTAATCTAGTGCTGGGAAAGTTTACAGTGCAGCTGCTTGTGAGCATACTTAACCCTCTCATGCTCAGGACAGCTCTGGTTTCTTAATCCAGCTAATGCCAAGCCATTTTACTCAGTTAAGAGTGAATCATAGTAGCCTGAGAGTGTTAATACTGTCACCATTAACCCTCTCATGTTCTATTCCAGCTAATGCTTGATGAATTTATTCAGCTGAGTGAGTCATAGTATCCTGAGAGTGTTAACATACAAATACTGCACTGTATTTAGGGTGAAAAAAAAAAAAATAAATAAATAAATAAAAAAGAACTGAACACTGTTCTGCCTCACATGAATATGGAAGATATATAACTGCGAGATTACCATTTCACACAAGTGTATATAAGGCAGTATCTATATAAATATAACTGCAAATAGTGAACATTCAGTATGGCAAACATGTGGTCCATTCCTCACACAGTACAGTACTATGTGAGGGAAAGGAAACTCCACAGGGGTATAATACATCCCATTCCTCATGAAAGAACCATGACTCATCCTCTAAACTTAAATGAAAAATGCAACGTCAGTCCTTCCCACAAGTCCGTAAAGTCAATTTGTACATTTTTTTTACTTCTATATGATATTCCTGAGTTATAGTGGTATATCTTTTACAATATTGCCTTATCTTATATATTCTTACAGTCTACTTCAGTCAGTAATAATACACTACTGTTAATGGAATGATTATGCAAACATGCACTAATAAACTTTGTTTTTGTTTTTTGTTTTTTTTTTTAAATTACAGACGGCATTTTCCTCAGAGGAGTTTCGTCTTAAACACTGAAAGTATCATAATATATCACAATATATAGTTGGGTCTCCCAGTACAAGATGTTAAAAAAAAAAAAAAAGGAAAATAATAGAAAAGCCACAGCATCAGCCAGTTTAAATCTTTCAGAGGGAAAAACCAAAGGTGATTTTTGACTGTTCCTAGTAACACCCACAGCTACAGTACTTATTAATATTACATATTACAGCAGTATCAAGTACAGTATATACTTCACGCAAACTCTGACAGACTTTTGATAACAGAGAGACACTTGTAGTGAGATTTGAGAGTACCCTAGTAATGGTAAGAGGTACACATGTTGTATAGTTTTATCATATGTGGGATGCACTTTCTTAGGTGCATATTTTGTGTTAAATCTAGAACACAGTAAATGGCTGTGTGGTTTTGAATGTACTGAAACGCAGATCACAGAATGTTATTGTTGAAAGACTCCAGATACATGATGCCACCATTAATACTGACAATATAACAACATTAAAATATACCTCTGCATTAAGAATATAATATTTGCCAGTTCTTAGCTCAGGTAGTATAAAAGTTTTTTGCAATATAAGTGGTTAACAAAAAAAGTTACATATATCTCCTCATGTCAGCTCTCTCTTCCTCATACAATAATTTAAGGCTTTACTATGTGTGCTAAACAACAGACCAGGTTTTATAACCACACAGGGCCCTCTTTGAGTACTCTGACAAAAAAAAA
Organism: Coenobita brevimanus; assembly: GCF_032717465.1. Taxonomy (NCBI): domain Eukaryota; kingdom Metazoa; phylum Arthropoda; class Malacostraca; order Decapoda; family Coenobitidae; genus Coenobita; species Coenobita brevimanus. The sequence goes on along the minus strand of NC_137023.1, from coordinate 44,907,595 downwards.
AAAAAATTAGATAAACATATGACTAGTTGGTCTGGACAAGCTCTGACCCCTATTGAAATCTAACCTACAAATATTTTATAGTAATAACACTTAACATAATCTTTGTGATGAGATCAGCAACTTTGTAAGTTCATTTTAATGCCGTACAAAGTGAACAATGTTCACTCATTCAAAACAATGACTTTCCTTCCTCAAAACCCCCTGAAATACAAAACTACTGCATAAGCTTTTGCTCAGACTTTTAATGCTTCTTTCAAAACTTCAAGCAGACTTAGGTGGCATCAGTTTTTCTCTAATTAGTCAACAATGTCTGGGTAAAGAGAATCAGGGAGTCCAGCAATATAAGATAACACAGAAAGACTCAACCTGCCCATAACACCCAAGTACTGACAAGAAATCTCCTCACTTTGACCTTTCACAGGCCCTGTGCATGTCAGCATGCTTTGGCATTCTGCTAATGAACATGTGAAACTATATGTAAATAGAAAAGAAACCATGTAGGTCAGTCCTTGAAAAGATAGAGTAATAAATTATAAAAGCATGAATATAACTGGTCTTAATGAAATACATAACAACTCTCAAGTAACAAAACAGGAGAGAGAGAGAGAGAGAGAGAGTGAGAGAGAGAGAGAGAGAGAGAGATTCTCACAAAGCAGCCATGAAACTAATATTAGAGTTGAATGATATAATGGCAATGATACTAAACATAACTGATGACAAGCTACAACAGTCCCTCAGCGGAGGTGTCCAGACTAAAGTATATATCACATGCACGAGGCTTCCGATGGCCCTGGCCTTGGTCTCAACACTGGTGCAGCATGATGGCTCTGAGGGCATACAGTAGCTCTGACTGCAGTCGTGCCTCCATGACCACCACACTTGTCTCCACCTGTAAATTTGCCAGATAAATAAGTATATCAGGTAAGTACTGGTAAGCATATTCCTCAACACAAATTTTACAAAAAAGATCCAGTGAGCAAATAATAACTTTCAGTATACTAATTAGCCACACAATCATCACTCTTAGGCAGGAAACATTCAGCCACGAGTAGTCACTCTGTTATCTTTCTTCTGAGTGAGTACAAAAGAATCAAGAGTTCAAGCTGAAACTCTCACATTGTTATAAATTGTATGACACATCTCTAACTTCTTTTTTCCCAATAACTTCTTACAGCAACTGTTTGGAAATAATTTGCTGGTTTTAGCACTTGCTTTAGCTTCCAGTCCACAGAAAACATCAGCTATACAATGGGCAACTTCAATATGAAGATCCTTCACAAGGAAATATGGTGTCATTTTTATGTATGTATATATGTTCCTCATATAGAGAAACCCTTACAGGAAGAGGCATTTTCAACATAACACTAGTGCTATAACTCACTTCCACTCCTCTCACTTCTGACTTGTTTCTTTCTACTGTAATAGGGTCCAAGATTCCCATCCATATACAAGAACTCGACTGAGGATCACAATATGATACTACACAGGTGTATAATGAACTCTGGTGCTCACTTCCTTCTTTATCACTGCCCTCAGTGTACCTGCAACTTTCTTTCCCTGCTGTATGCCTTCCTCCCATCCTTACTTGTCACAGTACCTAAATATCTGAAGGTTTCATGACTTTTGTATAATTGAAGTTTACCATGCAAATTGAATTATGCATGTGGCACCACTCAAACCCATGTTCTATGGCTAACTGGTATGATGAAATCCAAAAAATTTTCCCAAAGTCCCCCCTTCTAGCCTTCTTGAAATAATTAGACCCCCCCCTCATCATGCCTAACATTTACTGTAATATACTGTAGTAAACATACTACCTCTAAGAACATTACTGGGCACATTAACCCCTACTGGCTGGTTGACGTGTATAACCATCATGATTTTGGGTGTGGAGCAACGCCGGTTGACATGTATAGCCACAAGCATCTTCCCACTACCCTTTGAACTTTAACTTACCCTTACTCATCGACGGGACCACATGGAGACGTGGGGATACTTTCATTTGAAAGAGAAAGAGTTGGTGTATCTTTAATTTTTCTCTAGCTGATTTAGTTTGGCAGATTAGGGTTTGAAGTAAGGGTATTTTTTACCATCACGGATATCCCCCATAGAGAAGAGCCTGTGACATCGGAAAACCCCCAGCGTGTAGGGGTTAAGAGTTAATTATAGAAAGTGGTAAATAAGTGGTGATCATTTGTCATGACAGGGGACAGAGTGACATGGAAGCCTACCAAGGCCTGTCTGAACCGCCACAAGTAGTTGATGTAAAACTGGCAGAAGCCATTGTGCATTAATAATAAGTGCATTAAACACTGCAGCAATCGACTAAACTGCTTCTATTATTTTTGTATTTAGCGTAATACAAATGTCAATGCACTAAATGTCCCCAAGTAGTTGTTAATAAACCATTCTGTCCAGACGGGTGGGTGTAAACGCTGTACTGTGTATGTGTAGATAACGGCAGCCAGTGCAGTTGGTCACTGGGTACATACTGGTGAATACGGTAATGATTTCCCCCATGGCAACTGGCTTCCACATGTGATCAGCCCCAAACAGACTTATGAAGTGCTTCAAATGGATACCAATGATGGAAGCAAGCTTTTGCTTTTATCTGAATGGGGTAGTAATTAATACTGAACTAAAGTCTTGACTGAATTATTTAAAGGCAAACTTGACTAAAAGAATGAGAAATGATGTGAGAAGTGTTGTATTCATATGGGATATAAACTGATGGTTAGGAATGGTTAATTATGATAATTTTGTATTCTTGGGCAAAAATGAAGTACAGTACATTGCTGAGAATGCTGCCTCTCAATAGTTATGATAAAAATGAGAAAAAAGGGTCATCTGGTTCAAGACTGAGAGTACAGAATCGGCATAAACATTGTCATCCATGTTGACATCGTCACCATGCGAGGCATTGAACGTGGGCACCCAGCAGCCCATGTTTTGGTGGCTGATTACTGAAATTTTCCTGTGCATATTGATTTTTTCACCAAGGTTATCAAATATAAGTAGGGTACTCTCATCTTAAATGTCAGGACCAACTACCTAGCCCCGGGCTTCTACGCTCCTCATTGGGCAACGTAGGATTGGATGAGGGATGGATGGATTTATCTATCTGCTCAAATGGTGAATGGCACATATGGAGCCCATGCAAATGGAAGCGTTACTGTACTCACATTATCCATTTCCTGACCATTTGGGCTCACTATGCACTTCATTACTGCATTCCTCCCAAGACCATAATTTTACTTTTCCTTACATAATTTTGCTTTTTACACACATTTTCAATCCATTCACCATGCCTTGCACTCACCCTCACTTAACAGTACAGTATAGCATCACCAGCAAGGAACAGTACAGGCAATATTAACACCTTAGCCCCATTCATTATAGACCCACACTAAGAACATTCCAGCTTTCAGTCTCAAATCTTATGAAGTACTGCACTAATAATGCCTACCATATATATACACAGTGAACAACAAGGGAACCATGACATACCTCTCTCAGTCCAACACTCAAATAACAAAACTCAATGCATTTCAGATGCTAAAAACACCACCTGCTTGCTAACAGATTAATAAAAATTGTAATACTCAAACCTTACACACAGACTTGACAAATTCTTAGTTGGATGGTATCTGATGGTAGCTCAAACAAAGCACTACTTATGATTTGACCATATGAAACTTAATAGTAACAGTTTTACACTCAGGCTACTGTAAGTCACTCTTATTTCCTCCTTTGTAAATTGGTACCACATTGGCCTTCTTCCCTTCCCAAGGCCTATTTCTTTCTTCCAGAGAACATACAATTAAACAGTGAATCTTATGCACCAGTTGTTCTCTGCATTCCTTTAGTATTCAATTAGAGATCCCATCAGGCCCTGGGCCATTCCTTACATCATGATTTACCAGTAATTTATAAACTTCCTGCTCTTCAACTTTTATATCTTTTAACACTACATTTCTGGTCACTCCCTCCCCCTCCATAAAATCACTTTCCATGGTGAAAACCAATTGGAAACTTTTGTTCATTATTTCAGCTTGAAATACCACATCTTTATAGACCTTTCCTTTTACTTTCAGCTTATTGATTCCTTCCTTGTGCTTCAATTTGCCACTGACAAACCTATAAAACAATTTAGGTTTCTTCTCACTTGTCAACTATACCTCTCTCAATGTTTCTTTCTTCCTCTCTACAGATTATTGTATATTCATTTCTAGTTCTTTTGTATTCTTCCTTTGATCTTTTGTTACCTCCCTTTCTCCTTTTGTTCCATGCCGCATCCATTTCTCTTTCTGCTATCATACACCTTCAGGTGAACCAATCTTTAGTCCAATTCTCTCTCCCACTTATTCATTCATTCATTCATTCATTCATCATCCAATCCTACATTGCCCCATGAGGTGAGTAGGAGCCCAGGGCTGGGCAAGTTGGTCCTGACATTTAAGATAAGAGTGACCAGCCTCTCTCATCCCTGAGTGGCATTACGTGAGCAATAAACCCCAACCATCCCTTGGATATAAACCTTCACTGGCTCAGTCCAACTGGAGTGCCGTAATTACCCACTAAACCACCAGGCGCCAAAATTGGTTATATGATTACCACTCAGCGTACTAAATGGTTCCCTGGTGTACAGGAAACCATTTGGCTTGTCACTCAGTGTAGAGTCACCCACAGGCAGAAGGAAGAGAAAAGAATGAAGGAAAGAAAGACAGAAGAGGGAGTGTAAAGTCACCCGTAGGCGGAAGGACAAGGCAAGAATGAAGGAAAGAATGACAGAAGAGGAAGGAAGGAAAGAAGGGTGGAGGAAAGGAAAGGGCAGACACCCGAGAGCACCATTACATCAAATGAGTGGATGGAGACAGAGAGAGAGAGAGAGTGAGTTAAATGTGTGTGTGTGTGTGTGTGTGTGTGTGTGTGTGTGTGTGTGTGTGTGTGTGTGTGTGTGTGTGTGTATTTACCTAATTGTGATATACAGGAAATGAGCTACGCTCATGGGGTCCCTTCTCTGTTTCTCAGTAAGTCAAATTTAGCTTTAAAATCGTTTAAGTTTTTAGACTGGACGATCTCTTTGTCCAGGCTATTCCACAGGTCTATACATCTATAAGGAAAACCATATTTCTTGATATCTTTCAAGCAGCTAGGCATCTTCAATTTCATTCCGTGTCCTCTTGTTACTCTCTTATCCCAAACAAACAGATCTTCTTTGTCAATTTTATCTATTCCCATCATGCTCCTGAACACTGCAATCATGTCGCCTCTCTTTCTCCTTTCTTCTAAGGAAGGCAAATCCAGCTTTTCCAGCCTCTCTCTGTACGACAGATCTGCCAGACTGGGGACCATTTTGGTTGCTGTTCTTTGTATTCTCTCAATCTTGTTTATATCTTTCTTTGTGTGTGGGGACCACACTACTGCTGCATATTCTAAACTGGGGCAAATCATGGCCACTATCAATTTTTTCATCACCTCCTCATCCATATAATGAAAAGCTACTCTTATGTTAGTCAGGAGTTTATATGTCTCTCTAACTGTCTTGTTAATGTGTTTTTCAGGTGACAAACTGTCCTGGACCAGCACTCCCAAATCTTTTTCTTCTCTAGTTTTTGTGATTGGTTCATTACCCATCAAATAGTTCAGTGATGGCCTCTTGGTACTTTTACCCATTTCCAGTATTTTAAATTTTTTTGCACTGAATTTTGTTTCCCACATCTGGCTCCATTCGTGTATCTTATCCAGATCCTCCAGCAGCATTTTACAATCCTCCTCAACCTCTACCTTCCTCAAGATCTTTGCATCATCAGCAAACTGACTTGCATAACTGTTCACTCCATCTACCATTTCATCATCATCATCATTGCCAGACGCCATGTATCCCAAACGGGGTGGCCAATGGCTTAGAGTTAATTGTTTTACAGGGAGGGGCACTAATCCTCCACCAACCCCACTTGACACGTAGGGATGACAACAGCATCTGGTATTCCCAGGCGGTCACCCATCCAAGTACTAACCAGACCCAACGTTGCTTAACTTCGCTGATCGGACGGGAAGCGGTGTACTCAACGTGGTATGGCCGTTGGCATCTACCATTTCATTTATGTAAAATCAGGAACATTACTTGCGCCAACACCAAGCCCTGTGGGACTCCACATGTTACTTCCCTCAATCCAGACATCCTATTCTTTATTACTGTCCTCATTTATCTGTCTCTCAAAAAGTCTTTCATCCATTCCAGAAGGTTCCCCTTCAGCCCTCCTATATGCTCTAATTTCCACATTAGTCTCTTTTGGGGTACCTTGTCAAAGGCCTTCTCCAAATCTAAATACACACAATCCACCCAACCATCTCTCTCCTGAAGCAAGTCAATCGCTCTTGAGTAAAAACTCAACAAGTTGGAAGCACATGACCTTCCACTTCTGAATCCAAACTGACTTATCAGACAAAATATTCATCTCTTCCAGATATTTTACCCAACTATCTTTCAGAATTCTCTCGCACAATTTTGCGACCATGCTGGTTAGGGACACTGGTCTATAATTCAGGGGTTCTTCTCTGTTTCCTCCCTTATAAATTGGTATCACATTTGCCCTCTTCCATTCTTGAGGCACTTTCCCCTCTTCCAGAGAACACACAATGAAACTGTGAATCTTATACGCCAGTTGTTCTCTGCATTCCTTCAGTACCCAATTAGAGATTCCATCTGGTCCTGAGGCTTTCCTTACATCTTGAGTTTCCAGTAATTTATATACTTCTTGTACTTCCACTTTTATACCTTTTATCACTACATTTCTAGTCACTCCCTCCCCTTCCACAAACTCCTTTTCATTAGTGAAAACTGAGAGGAAACATTTGTTCATTATTTCTGTTTGCATTGCTGCATCTTTATAGACCTCTCCTTCTACTTTCAGTTTGGTGATTCCTTCCTTTTGTTTCAAAATGCCAATGGCAAATCTATAAAACAGTCTGGGTTCATCCTTACATTTGTCTATTGTACCTTTTTCAAAATTCCTTTCTTCCTCTCTACGTATTCTTGTGTATTCATTTCTAGTTCTTTTATATTCTTCCTTTGTTCTGTTGTTACCTCTCTTTCTCCAATTGTTCCATGCCGTGTCTCTCTCTTTTTTTTGCCATCATACACCTTCTATTAAACCACTCCTTTTTCCTGTTTTCTTTCCCTCTTACTCTTGGCACAAATTTTTCCACTCCCAAATTATAGAGGCCTAGAAAAATATCCCACTTCCTCTGTATCCCTCTTGTTTCTCTGAATTTTCTCCAATTTGCATTTTCAAAAAATTTTCTCAATCCTGTAAAGTCTGCTTTCCCAAAGTTGTATCTTCCCTGCCTATAAAGCTCGTCTCTTGGCTCCACGTTCCCTGTTATCATCTGGAATTCAATGACCACATGATCACTTTTTCCAACAAGACAGACATTTCAAGGAATCTATTGCATCGGGTTCTTTAGTAAAGAGTAAATCTAATCTTGCTGATGTGTCCTCACCTCAGAACCGTGTCTCTTCTTTGACCCATTGCGTCATCACATTGTTCATTGTTATTGCTCACCATCCACTCACTCGATGTAGTGCTGCTCTCAGGTGTCTGCCCTTTCCTCACCTCCATCCCTTTCCTTCCATCCTCTTCTGTCTTCCTTTCGTTCATTCTTTCCTTGTCCTTCTGCCTATGGGCAACTTTACACTCCCTCTTCTGTCTTTCTTTCCTTCATTCTTTTCTCTTCCTTCTGCCTGTGGGTGACTCTGCACTGAGTGACAAGCCAAATGGTTTCCTGTACACCAGGAAACCATTTACTACGCTGGGTGGTAACCATACAACCAAATTTTGGCGCCTGGTGGTTTAGTGGGTAATTATTGCGCTCCAGTTGGATTGAGCCGGTGAAGGTTTATATCCAAGGGGCGGTTGGGGTTGATTGCTCGTGTAATGCCACTCAGGGATGAGTGAGGCTGTCACTCTCATCTTAAATGTCGGGACCAACTGCCTAGCCCCGGGCTCCCACGCTCCTCATGGGGCAATGTAGGATTGGATGATAGATAGACAGATATATTTAATAATATAGTGCCCCACGAATCTTCGCAGCCTCCTGAGTCCCATTCCTCCCAGTTCACCTCTTTACAAATGAAGTCGCCCATTAAAATTATATTGTTGCTTTTCTCAATCTTTCTCTGTAAATAAGTAGCCATGTCTGACAACATTTCCTGGTATTCATCATCACTCTATGCTTCTTAGTGGGAACATACACTACTGCCATATCTCTCTTGCCATTCTCTCCAGTTTCTACTTTCATATTTATCACTTTGACCCTGACTTCTCCCATGTCCATGGTATCTACATTTATGTTGTTGTTCACTGCTATCATCACTCCTCCTCCTGTTTTTTCTTTTCTGTCTCTTCTCCACAGTTTGTACTTACAATCTCCCATATGAACATCAACATCATCTCTTAACTTGGTCTCTACAAAGCATATAACGTCAGGTTCATGTACCCTCAAAAAATCGTTGATTTCTAGCATTGCCGATATTAAACCATCAACATTAGTATATGCCACCTTCATATTATTTTTGATGTTTTTTATACACTCTTTTCTCCTTCTCTTCGCCAGTACCACTACCTTCATTTCTGATCCATGACTCTCCAATAAAACACTGTCTTCTCTTCCTCCAGTCTCTGTTCGTTTTTTACCTTTGCTACCTTTACTAACTCCTTTATTTTAGCTCTTTCTTCCTCAGTTGCATCTCTCCTTATCCAAACATTTTTTAACCCTTCCTTGTCTGATAATTTCCATATTCTACTAATAATTTCGTTTACTGTTGCTTGAGACTTAAACTTTACCTTCAATGGCCTTGCCCCTCTTGCCTCGTACTTTCCTAACCTAAACACCCATGTGTGTGCGTGTGTGCATGCGTGTTCAATAACATCATGCTAACTCTTAAGATATTTTTTTCTTTGACCACTTCCAGTTTTACTTAAAGACTGACCCTGTGACCTTGTGATATGAAATACCTGTACTGCTAATACTTTCATACTGCATAAAATGGATATTATATTCTGGGTACTAAGACACACTTATATTCATTATGAATCAACCCTCAGTATCAAAGGGTTGATTTAATTATGGGGGGGGGGGCAACTTCCATGTAGTTCATGTAATTTCAGCTTACATGTGGTCTTCTAACTAGTATCTTTATCCTGTTAACACATACAAGTAGATTGATTTTCAGTGTGTAGCACCCTTTCAGGTTTATTTTTTATTTAAATACTTTCATTTCAAATTTACATACTGACTTCACCATAACCCATGCATAAGCCCCCCCCCCCTGTAGCAACTGAATATTCTTAAATACTGTATTAAGTTAAAACAGCAACTGACTTGGCCAGGTAGGGTAGCACCAGGATGGGCAGTGGAATCGGCTAACGTTTCAGGGTAACAACAGGCTGCCTTGACAAATGCCTTCATTTGTGGGTCGAGATGCTTGTTGAGCAAGGAATAGTCATAGTCGTCATGGTGAATTCCAAGCAACCACTGTTGACACCAAAAGACACAAAATCAGTGCAAATACAGGAATATATAAATACTGAATAGCAAGAGTTCTTACTTTAACACCTTTATTAACGTTTACAAGTAACAGCTCTTGTAGTTCCTATGATCAAAGTATTACAAAACTAGGAAATGTATTGCACAGTTACTGCTACTGCTGTTATAGTGGGTAGTAACCACAAGATAAACTATATGCCCTGAGAGCTCTGGTTCCAAGAAGTACTTGAAGTGAAAGATTATAAACCAGTAATCAGTTCCCTCTGAGAGCTCTAGTTGCAGGAAAGCCTTAGAAGAGAAACAAGATTTGAAGGACAGTAGCCACTGACAATTGTCTGCAGTACTGTTGCAATCATAGTTTGTTAAAAGCTGCAGATGCATACTTATACTTTTCCATTACCAACCTGAACATAATTCCAAAGTGGCTTAGTTGGGATTGATACAGCTTTGCTAGGTGCCTTATCCTGGTGGGCAGGGTTGACCACTTTGTTGGCCTGATGATCCACAGTGCTTGTCTGGTCCTGCTGCTGGCTCACAGGGAGGTGAGCTGGAGAGGAGGAAGACATAGGGTGGGCAGAAGAGGAAGACAAAGGAAGAGTGGAGGAGGAAGGGTAGGTGTGTGGAGGGGAAGGAGTTGGGGATGGGAGGGCTGGAGAGGTCAGGGTTGTGGCAGAGAGAGCGGCAGTGAATCTGTCATCTAGGAAGGCCCCCACCTCCCCCAGCAGCCGGCTGCACATGGCATAACCATGGTCCTGCCAGTTGTACTCCTGAGGGCACAGTATACTAGGTTAACATATCAACCACATCACTTTCACTTTACATGTAAATGCCTGTATTCCTTCCCTTGTTTAGCAACAATATGGACCTTTTGATGATTCTGATCATAGGTTAAACCTCATCAGCTTGGGTATACCTTTGTTGTTTTATTATGGTTATTGCCAGATAATTTTATTCAAAAGGGTAAGACATTTCCAGGCTGTACGGTTAAGTTGTGCAGTACAGTAATACCTTTCTACAGTCTCATAATTCTGCAACACATCATTTAGTTCATATCCTTCCAAGAGTACTATGACTTCCTGAGTTACTCACATGAGCTGGGAAAGATGGGATACGTGACTGATCATTGCCATTAAAGTCCTCATAGGTGAAATATGGGTTGATGGTCAGGTGTGCATATGTCCGTCGTTCACCAGCTCCCTCAGCGACCATAGTGCTCTTACCATCTGATCTGAAGAAAGATGTTGCTCATAGTCAAGGTTGACTATAAACATTATTCATAAACGGAATCATTTTTTCCAAATGCATTTTTATTGTCTACAGTACCCTACAGATGCTGTATTAAAATTGGACAAAGAAGCATTACTGTACCTTCCTTTATAATAACTCTTTATCAAGACTGTTCTAAAGTCACAAGAACAGTACAGTTTTACTCATTGTACAGTCGTCAGCATAAATTCGCTGCAAGTCTACTCGTGTGATGTGAGTCCTTTTGTCTGGCAACAGTGTAAGGGGACTAGTTGCCACGTAGCCTTTTATACACTTTAATGACGTGTTTTTTAAAAATGGTACTAGAGGCTGGCTAGAGTACAATATTATGTATACCATATTTAATCAGTATAAAAAAAAAAGTGCAAAAGCTGACAGAATGTTATGAAACGACGTACGAGCGTAATACTCTGACATTCCTCATAACCATGTCTAAACTCCCTTCCCCTCTATCCCCCTTTCTCCTCCTGATGTCCCCCCACCCCTCCTTCCCCCTCCTACTCCCCACTCACATTCATGCCTCTCTACTTTCTCCTCTCCTCACTCTCTCTACTTTCTCCTCTCCTCACTCTCTCTACCTTCATTCATTTATCCACGGCTCTAACCCGACTGGTGCATCACAATTCTCTCTTGACTGTTTACTAAACCAATAATGTCCTGTTCTCAATTGCTCGAAAAGCTTTAATAAAATGTATCCAAGGCTAATTACCAATATTCCTTCCTGTTCTAATCCCATTCTCACCCTCCCTGTCTGATTCCCACTCTTTTTATTCCAGTTGTCATTCTTTTCTCCACCCCTTGTCACTACCAACAGCCGCTAGATACAGAAACGTTTGAGGTCTCGTTCATGTAATGTATTATTCCTTACTGTTTGTGTGTGTGTGTGTGTGTGTGTGTGTGTGTGTGTGTGTGTGTGTGTGTTTAGTGAGCCTGGCAGTTGGTGGCTATTATTTCAGTAGGTGATATTACACAAACATTTGTGCCCATTCCTCCTACTTAATCTCTGTCTCTCTCTCTCTCTCTCTGTCTCTATCTCTCTCTCTCTCTCTCTCGTTTCAAGGAAAATGTTCCCATCCTCCTCATACTGTTCACTGATTCATGAAGCAGGATCAGAACCCATCATGTTTCGAACTACTGTATCACGTTTGGAGTAAAGAGTGGATGAAAAAGACTGAGGCACGGCAAGATACTCTCGAATGTAAGAAGCTAAAAGGTTACAGGAATAGACAAGATATGGAGAAGAATGCAGTTCATTGCATAGATCTGCGCCGTGGTTAAGGTAGACAGGGTGCGGAGAGAGGGGAGTGGAAATGAAGGAGCATGGGGGGGGGGGAGTTGAGAAGTAGGGTGGGGAGGGACATGGGGTGGGTATGAGGGAGAGGGCAGAGGTTTCATCACTCTACAACATTTTTCTGTCGTCTTTTGCTCACTTTTATGCTAATCAGATATGAAGACCATTGCATTCTGGGCGATTTATAGCACTAATTCTTACAAATACGTCTTTAAAGCGTATAAAAGCCTGTGTGGCGACTAGTTCCTATACGCTGTTGCCAGACAAAACAACCACATCACACGAGCAGGCTTGCAGCAAATTTGTGCTGACGACTGTACAACATACATTATTCTTCCCTAATTCAACAATACTGTACTATAATAATGCTACTGCTGAGCAGCAAGAACATAAAAATGAATATATCATCATCTAGAACTTTCCCACCATACAGTGGGATGAGGTAGGGTTCAAAGAGCCAGAAAAACCCTGACAGAATGAGAAACTAACCAGTTAAATGGAGCACACACTCATTCATTCACCATTCATAATCCTGGAATCCTGACTCCAGCTGATAGGTCAAAAAAATATTTCCATGTCTTCACACTCATCTATCTGACAAATCTGATGACTGTCAAGATAAAACGGAGTGCCAAACCCAGGTCATATGCTCCTCTGCACAAAATTCATCCAGCCAGCTCAATCTCTTCTCAGTTCCTTTGCCTAAACAGTATCCATCCTTAACACCTCTCACACACTCGTTTCATATCTATATACACCTTCCTTGCTTACCATGTCTCCTCCCACCTTCAGACTTGCTCAGATATACCATTTTCACGACTCTCTCCACACCCATGCTCTCCACATGACCACACCATCTAAGCACACTTTCTTCAGTTCTGGCGTCCACAGACTTCCTTACTCTGCAGGTCATCCGCTCCTCTGCACAAAATTCATCCAGCCAGCTCAATCTCTTGTCGGTTCCTTTGCCTAAACACCATCCATCCTTAACTCCTCTCACACACCCATTCCATATCTATATACACCTTCTTCCTTGCATACCATGTCTCCTCCCACCATCAGACTTTCTCAGATATACCATTTTCACGACTCTCTCCACACCCATGCTCTCCACATGACCACAGCATCTAAGCACACTTTCTTCAGTTCTGGTGTCCACAGACTTCCTTACTCTGCACCTTTCATGAATCACATTATTTCTTATCCTATCCACTCTCATCACTCCCCACACATTCCTCAACAGTCCCATTTCCACTGCTCTTACTCTTAAGTTTTGTTAACATGCCATATCATAATCAGTAAAGAAATAATACACCATATAAAACTTGCCAAAAATAGCTACTAGGGTAATAATTCACTCCATTTTTTCTAACTTACCCCACTCTTGTCTTTAAAATACTGCTTCTGCTAGAACTTAACTTCACTAAAGCAAACTACATGATACTGCAACAAGAAACCAGTACAGCAAAGGCACACCATTCTTAAAACATACCAGATTACTGTTTTAAAAAAATAAATAAATGAAAATAAATTTATATACTGTATACAGTAAAAGTCCTGAATCCAAATGGCAGGGGACCGAGGGTCTTTCGGACTATTGTTTTTTTCGGACTATTGGGAGGGACCTTTGAAAACATTAGCAATATGTACATGATCATTAACCCGCACCGTCCCGGAAACATGAATTAACGTCCACACATGATGTGCACTCATGTCCCGGCGACGTGAATTAACGCGGCAACATTGCAAGGACCCTAATTTGCACAATTTTCAATTTTCGTTAGTGATTTTTGGCACGTATACACGGGACACCTTTCTCTATTCCTCTACAAGATGCCAAGCAGGGACAATGCCTTACACCGCATAACCTCTCCCCCCCCCCACCTTCCGCTCCTCTCCTGGTGACAACTCAAGCTGCCTGGAACCACTGACTCTCTTCTTCATTTCTGCAACATTCGCGGTCTGTCCTCTAAGTTTTGCTATGTTGAGCACCACCTCTCCTTCTCTAAACCTCATCTTCTTTTTCTAACTGAGACTCAGCTGTCTGAGGCAACTGACAGCAGACCCTTTTCTGTATCCTCCTACTTTCTCTATAATCATATCAAAGCCAAAGGTGGCTGTTGTGTATATATACACATCAATTTATCTTGCTCTCGTGTTCCTTAACTTGATTCTTCTGAATTCTCTACACTCTGGCTTCGGCTTTCCTGTCATTCTCTGATTAAATATATCTGCGCTGTTTACTTATCTCCTAATTCTACTGACTATCAAAAATTCTTTGACTATCTTACTTCTACAACAGAATGCATTCTATCCATTTCTTCTTTCTCTGAAATCTCCATTCTAGGAGATTTTAAAATCTCCATTCTAGGAGATTTTAACGTTCACCATCACCTTTGGCTCTCCTCTCCTTTCACTGATCCACCTGGTGAACAAGCCTACAACTTTTCTGTCCTTAATGACCTAGAGCAGCTTGTACAGCACCCTACCCGTATCTCTGACCGCCTTGGAGAGAGCTCCAACATACTTGACCTCTTCCTTACAACTAATCCTTCTGCATACACTGTTAATCTTTTCTCTCCGTTGGGCTCCTCCGATCACAGCCTTATGACCTTAACCAGTTCTATTGCTCCGGTATGGCCTATGGACCCTCCAAAGAATCATCGTCTGTGGCACTTTGGAGCTGCGGATTGGGAGGCCCTCAGGCAGTACTACTTAGATTTTCCCTGGAATGATTATTGCTTCCATGGCCGGAAGCCATCTGAGTGTGCCTTGCACATTACAGAGGTTATTCTCTCGAGCATGGAAGCATGCATTCCTTTCTCATATCCTTTGACTAATGCAAGACAGCCTTGGTTTAATCACGCTTGTTCTAATGCTGTCCGCAACAAGGAGAGGGCCTAAAAAAGGTACCAGAGCCAACCCACCCCTGAATCACATCATTTATACGTTTCTGCCCGGAATCGTGCTAAGTCTGTTCTTTCCTCTGCTAAAAATAACTTCATCCGTACTAAATGCTCTCAACTCTTCAATTTGAATTCTTCCTGCTCCTTTTGGCACCTTGCCAAAAACCTTTTTAACAACTTTACCTCACCATCCTTCCCTCCTCTTTTCTACTCTGATGGCTCTGCAGCTATTTCTTCTACTGATAAAGCAGATCTCTTCACTCAGACGTTCTCCTCCAATTCCACCTTAGACGATTCTGGTGCTGTTCCTCCATCACTTCCCCCCTCTGACTTCCTCCTGGCTGACATGAAAATTTCTTCAGCTGATGTATTTTCTGCCATCACAGGCCTCAATACTAATAAGGCACATGGGCCTGATGGAGTCCCTCCTGTTGTTCTCAAGAACTGTGCCCTGCCTAGGCAAACTCTTTCGCCTTTGTCTATCAACTTGTGCCTTTCCCTTTTGCTAGAATTTTGCTCTCATTCAGCCAGTCCCAAAGAAGGGTGACCACTCCCAACCCTCTAACTATCGTCCAATTGCTTTAACATCCTGTATCTCAAAAGTTTTCGAGTCAATTTTTAACAGAAAAATTTTAAAGCATCTTTCCTATCACAACCTTCTTTCTGATCGTCAGTATGGGTTCCGTCAGGAACGCTCCACTGGCGATCTTCTCACCTACCTTTCAGACACCTGGTCATCCTCCTTTCGGGACTTTGGCGAAAGCTTTGCCATTGCACTTGACATCACAAAGGCTTTCGATCGAGTCTGGCATAAATCTTTAATTTCCAAACTGCTCTCTTACGGTTTCTATCCTTCTATCTGTGCCTTCATCAATATCTTCCTTTCTGATCATTCTACAGATGCTGTTGTAGATGGCCATTGTTCTTCTCCTAGATCTAGTAACAGTGGTGTTCCTTAGGGCTTTGTCCTATCACCAACTCTCTTCCTTTTATTCATCAATGACCTAAGCTGTACATCTAACCCTGTCCACTCATACGCTGATGACTCCACCCTTCACCACTCCATTCGGTTCCCGCAATGTCCATCTCAGCAGTTACTTCAGAAACAAGGGATGAGGCTATGGCACACCTAATGTCTGACTTGGCTCGTATCTCTGACTGGGGTAAAAATAATCTGGTTTTTAATGCATCAAAGACTCAGTTTTTACACCTATCAAACCGACAAAATCTTCCATAGGTATATCCACTAATGTGTGTGTGTGTGTGTGTGTGTGTGTGTGTGTGTGTGTGTGTGTGTGTGTGTGTGTAATTCACCGGGACGGTCAGGATCACTTGATGGTCGTGATAGTCAGCTTTTACCCTCCCAGAAGGGAGCTGAGAGCTCATATAGTCCAATCAAAGGGCAAGGCTGTGACCTTCACACACACACACACACCCGTCCCCTTCCTCAAGGGGGACAGTAACCACCCACTTTTTCAGTGAAACTTTTCGCAACCTGAGCGAGGCTCGAACTCCCGTCTATCAGGTGGCATGCGAGAACGTTACCACTGAGCCGGCCCGCAGTATGTGTGTTGGGGGGGGGGGATAGATAGATAATGAAGGGCCTGAATTTACAGTACTGTATAGTACGAGTACATGAAAATTATATGTAACCTACAATAAACTTACTAAACATTAACTGCATTGTTCTCCATCAAAACTCAAAATAACAACTACATTGTACAGCATCAGAATCCAGAAGAATTTCAGTGACAATCCTAACCTGGCAGTGCAGGTATGGCTGGCACTGGTGGAGGAGTTGCTGGTGGTGTCTTGCCGGCCTGGCTGGGTCTGTGGGCAACCTGGCTCTTGCTTTCCAGTGCTTCCAAGTTCTCTTTCTGCTTCAGCTCCTAAGGGATCATGACAAAATTCAGTTAATCTCTGAAGATGAAGTGTTTGGTAGAGCTGGAGCAGAAGTTCACCTCCAGTTCCACTATAATGTACATTGTAGTTGGGACAGAAGTCTGCCTACTGTTCCACTATACCTACTTCACACTTAGGATATGTGTGTCATTTTTGTTTATAACATTAAATTAAAGAAAATTATCTTTGGGCAGAGAAATATGTCAAGCCTCTCTTACCTTAGAAATATGAGGTGCTATCAAAAAGTTCCCAGACAGTATACGACAGTTCCCCACGCAAACCGTTTGACCTTTATCGATGTGCAGAGTTGGATGCTCAGTAAAACCCGTCTACTACTCCCCAATATTTCAGTTGCATCACTATTTTCCGTTAAAGTTTGCAGCTCTATAAACGGTTTTGTTTTGTGTCAAGTGGAATTTTGGTGTGGAATGAAAATGGACTTAAAAGAACAAAGAGTTTGCATCAAATTGTGTTTTAAGCTAGGTAAAACAGCCTATGAAACAACAGAATGCTTAAGCAAGGTATTGGTGATGAAGCCATAAGAAGAATGCAGTGCTCTGAGTGGTTTTGACAATTCAAGGTTGGCTGAACATGTGTCAACAAAAATCCACATTCAGGATGTCTAACAACGTCAGTGACTGACAAAAATGTCTGAATTCATTTGAGCCGATTGTCATCAAAGCATTCAATACATCATATGTCATCTGCATCTCATTTGGTCAGTCAGAGCACTTTGGGCATGGGGAAACTGGTTGCTGCATCATTACAATGTGCCTGCAAAGGCAGCCATGTGCTTCCAGCAGTTTTTCACTGCCAGTGACATCACAGAGCTCCCCCATCCCCTGCACTCCCCTAATCTGTCCTCCTGTGACTTTTTTCTTTTCCCAGTAACGAAAATCGTCTTGAATGGCTCACATTTTGAGACAGTGAAAGACATTCAGGTCCTGGACACAATCAAGAAGGAAGAGTTCAAGAAGTGCTTCCAGAAGTTGCAGCAACACTTGAATCAATACACAGCCATGGGAAGGAAGCATTTCAAAGGTGAAAATATGGACTAGGTTGTATAGTAAGTCCCCCTCCTCCTTTTGGTATTATCCTAGTCTGGGATTTTTTTTTATAACACCTCGTATTGGCCAGCAGAGAAGAGAGAGAAGCAGAGGAGATGAATTACTATGCCAACTTTTATCCCCAGCTTTATCTTTTTAATATATGACTGTGATAATCGACAGCTGTAGTAAGCAATATCTCACCATTAGCCACTGAAGATTGCAGATTTCCCTACTTTCTATAAATTCCATTCCTGTTTAACACTTTGATTTCCCTACTTTCTATAAATTCCATTCCTGTTTAACACTTTTCCTACTCCACAGAACACTTTTCTGACTCCATAGGTGTGGCAAGCAGTATCTCAACAACAGCCACTTAACACATAATTTTCTACTTCCTATTAAACATCTAATTAACATACAGTATGTAAGCAGAATAACTGCACATCACACCTTTACACTATACCTATGTAAACATCTGATTGGTAGGAATATTACACTGCTGAAAAAAGTTATTGGTATTAACCATGTAAAATGCTTCAGCGTGAAACTGTGAAAAGAATAAGCATATACAAAATCCTACCAGTACATATCAACCACTTATCAAAACATCATGCTCTCATTATAATCTTCACTCTCTACATACATGTCACAGTGAAAGCACCAATCCACTCAGGTCATTTACAAAATAGTACTTTAAAGACCTCTTAAAAAGAGCTGATTATTCAATTTCACTTAAGTTACATCTATGTCTCCAATTAGCATTATCCAACTCACTCACCATCCTCCTTCTTGGCTTTGCGTGGAAGTGATGATAGGCCACATCCATGGAGAAAGGAAGAAAGTGCATGAAAGTGTGTCATAATGCACAGTGCCTGGCACAGCTCACCAAGAGACCAACTCTCCTCGCCTTTAGTGAGTTGCTGTACATTAGAAAAAATAAATTAGTCTGAGAAAAATACTGAATAAAAACTTACTATAATGAATAGTTTAATAGTTTTAAGAGAAGGAGGTGTGAACTTGAAGCAGGGCAGTGAAATGGCAGTGGACAGGGCGACATGGAGGCGATTTGTTTGTGGCCACCCCTTACGGGATTAAGGCGCCTGGCAACAGATAGATAGATAGTAGAACAGAAAACACATTTTGGAATATTCATTTTATTTCTACAGATATAGTTTATAAGACAACAGTGCCATGGATAAAGAAACACCATGACAAATGTATTAAACTCAAGGAAAGAATGTAACACACTCCATGTTCTTTTGTTGTTGCTTTAAAGATCCTAACCAGGATGTAGAACTACACAATGTATATACAAGCTCCACATGAGAATTTTCATGTTATCTGCACTACTTAACAATGAAATTTGACAAAATACTTCCTGATGTTGTGGATGGTATGCCTGACAGACTGTTCAATCAAAGGACCATTTAGAAGTAAGGGCCTTTATTTTCTGGTGTGTAACCTCTAAATAGTGCTTTGATTGACCAAAATATTCCTGCTGAGTACTTTTCACACACCTGTATGTGGTGTGGAAGGAGAAGCCAGGGTCGATGTGCAAGGATATTGTTAATTGGAGCGAGGGCACAGAGCTTAGGTGGAGCATGCTGAATGCCAGCTAACCATCGTATATCACCTCCAGCACTTCTGAAGTCTGAGAGCAATGCACGCATCAGCCATTCCACCTCGTGCCGACACACAGCCTGGTGGAGTAGAGAGACACTTACAGTATAAAGAGTATATATTTTAACATGCAGTGTTAAGTAACTATTCCTGAAATAAAACAAGAAAATAAGGAAGAAATATGCAAGAACTGTAGATAACACTACTGTATTCTTACAGTTTGTTACTAAAAGTTTACTTTGTTTGCATATGTGGCATACACAGATCTGATTACAAGATAACATAGAAATATGGTGTACCTGTTACAAGTACAATACAAATAAGGAAGAAATATGCAAGAACTGTAGATAACACTACTGTATTCTTACAGTTTGTTACTAAAAGTTTACTTTGTTTGCATATGTGGCATACACAGATCTGATTACAAGATAACATAGAAATATGGTGTACCTGTTACAAGTACAGTATTGTGTATGTTTACCTTCATATACAGGTAATTTGTATGTATTTATGTTCATAGGTGCACAGTAACTTGGTGGCCTATTCAGTAAAATAACTACACCCACCGCAAATTGACTTACGACCTTCACACAGAATTGCTATGGGAGAGTTGTCTGTCTTTGCTTTGTGTTTCCACCTCTACCATGTGAATTTTGGGGATAAGAAGTAACTGACAACTCCTCTGGTGTTGGCAGGAGGTGGTGAAACACTCAGCTCGTCAGTGCTTGCCCAGAAGCGAGAGTGGGAGTATATGTTCTCGTCGCTCCGAACTTGCACCTCCCTCTTTTTTCGTATGCATCACTGATTGCCCTGTTATTTTCCTAGAGTCGAGTTCTCATGACTGGAAAGTACTGCTTAAGGGATGAGAGGGTCCGTATCATTGCATGGAAGCAGGATAATGTCCCTATCAACATGATTTGTGAAT
Source organism: Coenobita brevimanus (assembly GCF_032717465.1). NCBI lineage: Eukaryota > Metazoa > Arthropoda > Malacostraca > Decapoda > Coenobitidae > Coenobita > Coenobita brevimanus. The sequence goes on along the minus strand of NC_137023.1, from coordinate 44,887,084 downwards.
GTACTGGATGCGCAAAAGTCAACCGTCATGAAGATTCTTGCTGCAGCGCGTGGCCTGCCACCTGATGTCGTACCACAGCACAAGCATGGCGGTGGAAAGAGGAGGACGATTTCCAGAGGTACAAAAACGCTTCTGAAGGGGGATGTAATCAAGAATCCTCGACTGACAGCAGCAGAATTGAAGAGAATGCATCTCCAGCTGTTACAAGAAGTCTCAATTCGAACTATACAACACCGCTTGCAAAAGAAGCTGGGTTTGCCATGCCACACCGCAGCCAAGAAACCGCTTCTCACTGACCGCATGAAGAAGCAGCGCATTCAGTTTGCCAAGAAATGTGCACACTGGACACTGGATGAATGGAGAAAAGTTATGTTTTCTGATGAAAGTACATTTCAAGTGTTCCAGGTGTGTTCTGTCAAGGTTCGTCGCCCTGCCTTCAGTAGTCGATATGACCCTGCTTACATGGTGCCAACTGTTAAGCACCCACAATCAGTAATGGTATGAGGGTGTTTCTCAGGTGAAATGGGAAGGGGAAGCCTCTACTTTCTTCCAAAGAACTTGAAGATGAATGGTGGCCGGTACATTCAAGTTCTGAAAGATCATTTGTTAAACTTTTTTGCTATTCATGGGTGCGACTCTTTCATGCACGATTCAGCTCATGTCACAAGTCAAGGAAGGTGACAAAATGGCTTCAGGATAATCGAATTGATATCCTCGACTGGCTTGGCAACAGTCCAGATATAAATCCGATAAAAAACTGCTGGGCAAAGATGAAGAAAATCATGGCAGAGAAGAAGACACCCAATCTGGACAACCTCAAGACTGAACTGACAAATGTTTGGTGCAAAGAAATGTCCTTAGAGTACTTTAGAGATCTAAGTGATTCCAAGCCAAAATGCATCCAACTGATCCTGAAAAACAAGAGAAACATGATTTCATATTAATGAAAGGCATTTCATGAACAAACATTGTGATATACTATGATTTCTGTTTTTTAATATCTTGTGGGGGGGGGAGGTCCTAAGTCAATTTGCGGTAGCTGTATCTTCTTTGTAACTCTGATATTGGTGTACTTGATGGTAATGAGCTGCCCTTTACCTCATGCTTAACGAATGTGGTGGAGTCCAATCCTTGCATATTCAGTAAAATATATATCTTTTTTGTAACTCTGGCACTGGTGTATTGGATAGTAATGAGCTCCCCATTACCCCATACTTAACCAATGTGGTGGAGTCCAGTCCTTCAATTGCCCAGTTATAGCCTGACCATGATGATGATGACAATGATGTATATAGTGAGTACAAGAAGGTTTATCAATTATCAGTATGTACAATATTGCATATGGTTAAATAGCTACAGCTTTACAGTGCACAGTACTAAAGAGTGTATACAATATTAACAAAAGAAGTGAGAGAAGAAAGTGTGGTACTTACAAGTGCTGCAATGTAGAGTCTCCAAGTGTGTGGGAGTGGTCCGTCACCATGCAGAAGGTGGGCATGGCTGCGGTACCATGTGTCACCATATTGTCCGCCCCCAACCCCACCCACCACACCTACTACACGCTCAGCCCA
>NC_137023.1:44858013-44880513 GCF_032717465.1 Coenobita brevimanus | reverse complement strand
GAGAGATAGTAGTAGAGTGGATGTGGAAGATGTCCAGATTGGCCTGGGAGGAAGGTAAAGTCCAGGAGGATTGGAAATCAGGTATAACTATTTCCCTGTACAAGGGAAAAGGGGAAAAGGAAGTGTGTGGTAATCACAGGGGCATTTGTCTTCTTAGCATAACAGGAAAAGTATATGGTTGAATACTTATTGGCCGAGTTAGGGAAATAACAGAGGAATCAGTTGGAAAAGAACAGGAAGCTTTTAGGATGGGAAGAGGTTGTGTAGATAGATATTCATTCTTAGGTCTTTAGTGGAAAAGTTTCTAGAGAAGGGAAAGAAGTTGTATGTGGCCTTCATGGATTTGGAGAAATCATACATGGTAGACAGACAGAGAATGTGGAAAGTATTAAGAACATACGGAGTAAATAGGATGAGTTGAATGCCATGAAGAGTATGTATGAGGGTGCTAAGGCTCCAATGCATGTGGACAGTGAACTGAGTGAATTTTTCTCTTTGAAGGGTAGGTTAAAACAGGGATGTGTCATGTCTCCATGGTTGCTCAATCTGTATATGGATGGGGTTATAAAAGGGATAAAAGGTAGGGAAGTGGATGTTGGAGTGGCCCTAATGAGAGAGGGCAGTGTGTGGAAACTCCCTGTACTGTTGAATGCAGATGATACTGTGTTGTTAAGTGAAGACGAAGGGGGGACTGCATGGCTTGGTGAATGAGTAGGAGAGTGTGTAAGAAACGGAATCTAAAGGTGAAAGTAGAGAAGAGTAAAGTTATGGTCTTCGAGAGAAGTCACTGTACAGGGAAGAGTAAAGTTATGGTCTTCGAGAGAAGTCACTGTACAGGGAAGAGTAAAGTTATGGTTTTCGAGAGAAGTCACCAAATGTACAGTGAGGCTAGATGAGGAGGAAATGGAAAATGTGAGTGCGTTTAAGCACTTGGGTAGTGTGATGAGTAAGGGTGGAAGTTTAGAGGGTGAAGTGCTTGAAAGGGTACAACAAGGAAGAAAGGTTGCTGGTTCTTTGAAAGCAGTGATAAGAAGCAAAGACGTGTGCATGGATGTGAAAATGTTACTACATGACAGTACTGTGATGCCAACTCTAACATATGGAAGTGAAGCTTGGACCTTGCTGGAGGGACACAAGAGTGAGAGCATTGGAAATGAGTCATTTGAGAGACGCATGTGGAGTCACATGGAGAGACAGACTGACAAATGAGGAAGTGAAGGAGCGTTGTAGTTTAGTGGGTAATTAAGGCGCTCCAACCGGACTGAGTCTGTGCAGGTTTATATCCAAGGAATGGTTGGAGTTTATTACTCACGTAATGTTACTCAGGGATGAGTGAGGCTGGTCACTCCCATCTTAAATGTCAGGACCAAATTCCTAGCCCCAGGCTCCTACGCTCTTAATGGGGCAACACGGGATTAGATGATGAATGGATAAACTTATTTTTTTTTACCCCCCTCCCCCTTTCATCCTGCGCACGGCTCAGTCAGCCTATATGTCAGAACTTTACTGAGTGTCGTTTTATAAATAATTTCAAGTGTTGAAAGATACCGTGAGTAATGTTTGCATTTACATCACAGGGTGTCCCACATATCTCAATGTTTCGATACCATTTCAAAATACTGAGTGCGATAAGAGGCGCGTTTTTTTTCCCCCCCCCCGTCTTCCCCCCCCCCCTTAGGGATGTTCATGTCCATGTGTACAGTACATACCTGGCGTGCCTCTGTATTCTTGTGATGGGGTTGATGTACAATGCTCTGTTGCTGCTGTTGCTGCTGAATCTGTTGTTGTCGTTGCTGGTGAATCTGTTGCTGCTGTTGCTGCTGCTGGTGAATCTGTTGCTGTTGCTGCTGCTGGTGAATCTGTTGCTGTTGCTGCTGTTGCCCCTGTTGTTGCTGCTGCTGAGTGGTGTTCGTCTGAGTTCCAGGGGTTGCGGTCGCTTTGCTTACTCGCGTTTCGATGGCGGCCACCTGAAAGACGATAAGATGTTGAGCAATTCCCCACACCACCGCCGCAGCCGCCACCACAGAAGTACCAAGCCCGCATGCTCACTCCACTCCTACCCACCTGCACTCGCTCAGAAAAAAACGGAGAGAGAGAGAGAGAGAGAGAGAGAGAGAGAGAACCTAACACCATTAATGGGAGAGAGGGGGGTGAGGAGCCTACTACGTAACATCCCAGCCCCATCATCTGCGGACATTCATTTACGAGACATATTTTAAATTTAATAACAGTTGTACTAATTTACAATTATCACTCACGTATACATAGCTGTAAGTTGTAACCGTTCACATATGCACAACTTTAAATTCGCTTTCTATACGTTCACATTTGTTAGTTGGAAGTTCTAACCAATGACATAAATATTTGTAAGTTTCATCATGCACGTATACGTGGTCGTAAGTTGTGAACAATTACACATACACAGTTTGACGTTCTAATACTCATATACGGTTTACGCAGTATATGGTCGTGTGATCAGTCACATACACAAAGCTTAAGTTCAAACACTCGTATATCGTTCGCGCGGTCAGTGACAGACGCATAACTATACTGTACAGTATCATGAGAAGCGAGTTATGAGGCCAAGGCAAATAACAGGCGTCCTTTTGTTTTAGCTGAGCAGTAACAACAGCATCAAGGTCATTAGGATGGCTGATCAGTACAGATGTGTACAGTTTGGTCTGACGTAAATACAGCCCCGCTCAGTGATTGGTGAAATTTAACCTCTCACGATAGGTCTCTCGTATCGAACGGGTTTGAAAGAGCCTCTACACCAGAGTTTCTTAACCTTTTCCGACCTCAGCACCCCCCTGTAATAAGGTCTCAGTTCAGCACCCCTCTACATCTGGTTACTGGGACTGCAGTTGCTACACTACTGAAGAGTTAAAGCGAAGTACTGGCCAACAGTTTATTTTTTAGTAAAAAAAAAATAAATAAATAAAAATAAAAATAAGGCTGCCAATACTAGGCAAATCTAGTAAGAAAAAATGTAATGCAGCATTTTCCAGCACCCCCTAAAATTGATTTCAGCACCCCCTGGGAGTGCTAGCACCCCAGCTTAAGAAACGCTGCTCTACACCCACTGACTACGATTTCATTTATTTCATTTTATTCGTAACAGTTTTATTTAAATCAGAAAGGACTGTTAACAGTGAAGGGGTTAATGAAGGCTACATATAGTCCCTCCAGTCTGAAAGGTCCTAAGCTGACTAACGTCGTCTGGAGATAGCAAGACTAAACTAAAATACAAGTCAAAAGACTTAAGGGTAAAGTTTGTTGTAAGGTTTGTGTACGACTGGAGGCCTGAGTCCAAGCAACAGTTAACCCCTTGAATCCGATGACGTATTTCTTATATATTCTTGCTGTCTGTTAACGATTTTGTGCGGCTGTAGGATGACTTTGATCACGACCTCTTCACTATAAAACATCCTAAGATATGAATAATAATCGCCTGGAAACTGCAAAGAACTAATTAAATGACATCCACCAGATTCAAAGAGGTTTAAGACTGACAAATACCACACACACTGGGCAGTAATCTGTACCGCCACTCAGACTTAAGGCACTGACCAGACGTCCTCAAACTGTTGGTCGGGGAGAGAGAGAGAGAGAGAGAGAGAGAGAGAGAGCGCAACTTTAGCCCTTCACTCTTAAGCAGATTGTTGTGATTTACCTACAATGATCATATACACCTCAGCATTCAAAGCTGTGCATTCTTTTAAACGCACTGACTGGCGATTTTTGCTTGCTGTAAGAGAATCGTGTGTATAATAAAAATGGAAAGAGGAAAGCTACCGTAAAGCCCAATAATAATAATAATAATAATATAAAGGTAAAACTGCAGTATTGGCAAACAACTGTGCAACTTAAGTGTTCCCTTGCCCCTCAAGCTTTGAATCACAGACGTTACTTTATTATTATTATTATTATTATTATTATTATTATTATTTTATTGCGAGGACAAGAAATAGGAGATCATATTTTCACGAGCTCAAAACCCTGTCGTAAGAAATTTTTCTACGAAGGAGAAAGAAGGGAGAGTAAAGAATCTTCCCACGTTCTCATACCCTTTCTGGAAAAAAAAAAAAAATCCCAGTTAGCAGAGGAAAACGATCATAATTTACAATGGCTTCGATTTTTTTTTTTTTTTTCTGGGACTTAAACGATGCCAGCCTCTGTTTTTGGTGTTGGGCGTGGAGAGAGAGAGAGAGAGAGAGAGAGAGTGTGTGTGTGTGTGTGTGTGTGTGTGTGTGTGTGTGTGTGAGGAAGTTGGTAGGGCGGAGTCTACAGATTAAGCAAAATACGACAGCTCAATGGGTGGATGGAATTACGGAGAGAGGCAAACACAGGATGACGGAAGTGGAGGACGATATGGCGAGATTAGGGGATTAACGTAAAAGCGAGAGAGGATACTAGGAAATACGATATGAGGGTAAACTTAGATGAAAAAAAAAAAAAAAAAAAAAAAAATAGTGGTAAGATGAAAAACTGAGAGGGTGGGAGGAGAGGGAGGAAAGAGTGGGGAGTGGGAAGAAGGGGGAGTTGAAGGAAGAGGGGGGCATGAAGTATGAGGAAGAGAAATAGATAGTAGTAGGTAGGGAGAGGGAAGGGGAAACAAGATCGGCAAGAGAAATGGCGAAGATGACGAGGTGGTGGTAGGACGAGAAGGGAAAGGAGAGAAAAAGGAGAGGGGATAGGAAGGCCAGCGCTAGGAAGAAGGATAGTGTGAGGACGTAGAGATGAGCAGGAGGAGTGAGAAAAGGGAAGAGGGAGAGAGGGGATGAGACAGAAGTATCGTGGGGTGATAAAAGGGAACGAAGAACAGGACAAGAAATAGGAGGGAGAAGAGAGCGAAAGAGAAAATAAGAGAGGGTGAAAGAGAAATATCATGGACGAGAGAGAGAGAGAGAGAGAGAGAGAGAGAGAGAGAGAGAGAGAGAGAGAGTAGCATAGACAAAAACTGCTACTAAAAATATATCCCTAGGGCCACTACATGCTGAGTCACGTCGATCCACAGTCGAAGGACCGACGGACTGGTGGGACAGGCAGGGAGTAGACAGGGAGGGACAGATATGGGATAAACAGGGACAGGGATGGGAGAGGCAAGGAGAAGGGGATGAGGCATGGAACTGACAAAGGAATGCCAACAGCAACAAACCGACTGTGTCTTTAGAAGCTGTTTGTTATACGTTAGATTATACCCTGCTTAACCACCGGTACCGTATGCTGTGGGTCAAACACAAGGACAAAAAAACAGGAGGACGGGGAGTTAAACAGAGAGAGAGAGAGAGAGAGAGAGAGAGAGAGAGAGAGAGAGAGAGAGGAATGGAACACGCAGAGAACAAGGGGAAGGGTTGAAAGTCAAAGGATGAGGGGGACAGGAATAGAACATGCAAAGAAAGGAGAAACAAGGGTGCGGAATGTATATGACCGAGGGAGAGGTAAGCAGCGAAGGAAAGGGGTTAGGAGACGAAGGAAAGTAAGGCAAGGAGAAGGAAAGGGGTGAGGTAGACAGGAAGGCAACTGAGAGAACAGGAGAGGAACAGGCAGAGACAAAAGGAACACAGATGGGGAAGGCATACGAATAAGAGAGAAGCAAGTACAGTAGGAAAGGCGTGAACCAGGCAGGGAGACAGGAGAGAGACGAGAACTGACAGAAAGCAAATGCGCAAGAGAAAACCGGACTAGGACAGGCAAACACAAACAGGAATGGAACAGGTGAAGGACAAGGGATAAGGGTGTGACAGACATATTAAACACAGAGCGATCAGCAATAAAACAGGCATGAGAAAGGTGAGACAAGAATGGTAGATCGAGAGACGAAAGGACTGGATCAGAACTGGCAGACACAGGAAACTGAGAGTTGGGAGAAGCAGGGAGACAGACGAACAGGAATGGGACAGGCAAAGAAAGTCTGACGAACGTTTAGGCTAGGCAAAGGAAGAATGATTAAGAGTTTGGAATGTGAATATAGGGGAGATTAGATAAGTACACACACACACACACACACACACACACACACACACACAATGGGATAGGAAAGGGACGGGGAGAGTGAGCTGACCAGGAGAGGATAGGGGCGGACCAGACTGTCACAGGGATGAGGGGTGGTTTTGTTCCCCCCCTCTCTCTCTCTCTCTCTCTCTCTCTCTCTCTCTCTCTCTCTCTCTCACACACACACACACACAATTTTATATATATATATATATATATATATATATATATATATATATATATATATATATATATATATATGTATACACAAGCATACACAGTATATAAACCCTTAAGCTTTACTTGACTTTCCCAGATATTGTGTAAACGCTTACACAACACGCCCACGTTAAACCATGTAGTGTCACTACTCATAAAATTCAAGATAACTGTACACACACACACACACACACACACACACACACACACACACACACACACACACACACACACACACATACACACACACACACAAACACACACACACGTAGAATGCACTACCGAATGAAATAGTGTGCCAAAACAGTTCATTCATAAATTTAAGTATATGTATGACAAAATTGATTTAATACACGGGACAGTACGAGCTTGACTCATTCCTGTAAAGATGCAATTAGGCAAAGAACAATTAGGTAAGAACACACACACACACATCAGAAAGACAGAAGGACCTAGGTGCGATTGTCAATAACAGACTATCTCCGGCTGACCACACCAGTGAGAAGGTACGGAACATGTATACACTGCTTGCCAATATGAGAATAGCGTTTACATACAAAAATGAAGACATGCTAAGAAGGATAATAACATCATTCATCAGACCAACCTTGGAGTATGCATCAGTAGTCTGGAGTCCTCATCTCAAAAAACACATAGACAAGATTGAAAAAGTTCAAAGGGCCGCTACAAGATGGGTACCAAGCTTAAGGGATTTAAACTATGAAGAAAGACTAAATGAACTGAATCTACCAACACTACAGGAGAGAAGGAAATGAGGTGACATGATTATGCTATATAAATGCATATCAGGGAAGGAGAAAATAGACATAAACGATTACTTAACGTATGGGGAAGCATCAGCAAGAGGACACTGCCAAAAATTGCATACAAAGAGAAGTGATAAAGACGTATGGAAATTTAGTTTCCCAAATAGAGCAATTGATCAGTGGAATGCACTACCGAATGAAATAGTGTGTGCCAAAACAATTCACAAATTTAAGGATATGTACGATAAATATGGTTTAAGACACGGGACAGTACGAGCTTGACTCATTCCTGTAAAGATACAATTAGGTATGAACACACACACAGGTCAAGGTGAAGGGTAACACTATAATATATACACACAGCAGCACGACCTCCTTTGTGTGTGTGTGTGTGTGTGTGTGTGTGTGTGTGTGTGTGTGTGAGAGAGAGAGAGAGAGAGAGAGACCTACTGTGTTGCTTATGGTGAAATGTGGTGTGGTGAAGTGTGGTAAGGTGTTATGATGTGGTGTACGAGGTGCAGTGTGCTGCCGTGTAGCTTGATGTACTGAAGTACAGTGTTCTGTAAGCGAGATTCATTAAGTTAATGTGGCGTGTTGTGGTGGTTTGTGCTATGGCATGGTATGGTGTGAAGTGCATCATCCTGCGTTATAGTTTGATGTAATGTAGTGAAGTGTGATGTTGCGGTGTGTGATCAGGTGTACCAATGTGTGATGTTGTGTTGTAGACTACTGAATGATGTGGTGTGATGTGGGTGGGGTATAGCATACTGTGGTTTAATGCCGTTAAATTCGCCGTGGTGTGGTGTGATGTGGTATCAGTACAGTATGATGTGGGATGACGAAGTGTGGTATGCTGTGAAAAGCTGTGGTGTGTCGTGGTTTGGTTCATTACTTTCTGTAGTGTGGCATTATGTAGTAAGGGTCCCTGTGGTGTGTAGTACTGTGCTGTGCTGTGAAGTAGTGTGGTGTGGTGTGGCAGGCTGGTGTCACAGACAACACCAGCTCCACCACGCGCCACACGGCTTCTCATTCTATCCTTATCACGTCGCCAGATTTTTTTTTTTTTTTCCCCGATTTCATTATTCCTTCCTCTTTGTCCCCGTTTTCTTTATTCATTGTGCTCTCTTACTATTCTCTGCTGTTCAGCCGCCTGGTTCGTTGTATTTTCCTTCTTATGTCTTTTTATATGTTGTGCAGATTAATCTTCTTATAAATCAAATCCCAACTATGTTTCTTCTCATATCAGTTTTAATTTACGTGTTTCTCCTCATACCTACATTATCTGATTGCATTATCGAATTCGTTTGTTACGAACTTTATTTTTCTCAATTTTCTCCTTTCACCGAATGAATTAATTTCCTTTTACTCCTTCATTCCACTGACGTATTTGTCACCATATTCTTGCTTGCTCTCAGGTTATTTTTTCAGCTTAGGAGAGACTTTCGAACTAAAGAGGTTAGGTACAGCCTTCATCATCATCACTAACAATGGTCATTCCGAAGAGTAATAAAATCATCTTGGGGGACCTAAAATAAAAACTACGCTATCGTATTGAAAAGGCTAACTTCTGCACTTTAATATCTATTTCCTTCGCTTTTGTTTCAATAAAGCACGATGAGGAACATAATGGTTCAACACACTTTGACCCACTCATGGTCGGGGCAACTCTAGTGATCTTTTCCACCAAACGCCAGACAATATTATTAAGCTAAGAATGAGTCACAGGAACCTAAGAGTGTCAATAACTGCTTTTAAGTTATACCCCTTCACTCTCGTGAGCGATATGCCAGTCTTTTTTTTTTTTTTTTTTTTTTTTTCGTATTACCGGTACTTGTGGGATTCAGTTCAACACAATAATCGTAGGAGTAGCTGTTAGGGAATTTTTCATTATATTTTTATAGCCTGTAATAATGAGGCATATAACTTTACGATCAGACACTTATTTCCAGAATGGTCAACATGGCTAACTTTTGAAATGTATATCACAAGAACGGTACATTTCCAGCAAGACTTCTAACATATATTTATGGTACAGTTCACCTTTTACTTTTCATATTTATGATGCTTGGCTTTACACACACACACACACACACACACACACACACACACACACACACACATAGTGATGGGGGATAAATGGAGATTGTAGTCATTCTGTCATGTATGTCTCGTAAGCTGACAAAGATCGGCTGGTGGTGGTCGGATCAGCATAAGACCCCGTTGCTACTGTATATCTGTCTGTCGCTGTCTGTCTGTCTGTCTATCTATCTATCTGTGTCAAATATACCCATCTATCTTTATCTTTCTAATGAAACCACAATGTTATCTGCTATAACCACCGTGGTATTTGTATCTATCTATCCATCTACGTATCTACCCACCTACCCATTAATCTTACCTCCATACACCTACCCACCTACCAACCTATCTATTTTGCCTAGAGCCAAACAGAGTAATACCGAACAGTTCAATAACCGGGAAAAATACTGCAGAAAAGACCCCACCTGACTGAAAGGGTGAAAGTCTGTTTTACTGCAGGGGTTCAATATAACAGTTTTAAACAGTATTCTTCCACCCACACCCTCTCCCTTACCCCCACCACTCCCCTCCCCCTCCCCACTCCCCTCTCCCCCCTGACACGTGGTAGGGGTCGTATTTATCAAGAGTCTTAGCCAATTTGCAGGATAAACGTCTCCAAAATATCATTAGATTTTTTTTTTTCCTCGGTTTAAAATTTACTCAAGTTTGGCACTAAGGTTTAAGTCTTATACACAACTATACAGTAGGCATTATTTTTGGTCGTATGAAAGGCATCGTGGTTTCTCTTCCAAAGCAACTTATTTTGCCTATTACCCTAGGAATATTTGTTCCCGTGTGTGTTAATTGTATCGCTTCAGTATCAACATGTTTGCATCATTAACATATCAGAAGATGCAGGGGTGCAATGTGAAGAATAAATCCCAAAGGCAGAAGTGTTAAGAAATCCCCATACACTTGGAATACGCCCCTTATAGACAACTAAGTTTTGAGAAAGTTAATAAATACGGAACTAGGCTGCCGCTGTGGCTGCAGTGGTAATTGGGTTAAGTCGAGCTTGCTGGGAAAATGCCTCGCGGGGGACCTCTATTTTTTCACCCGAAGTTCAAGCCAGAGAGAGAGAGAGAGAGAGAGAGAGAGATAGGGGGGGAGGGAGGGGGGGAATGGCATCATCGCCGACATTCTAACCCTTGCTTTTACCAAATCATCATCATCACCATTCATTCCCTGTTCCCAATAATATGAGGTGAACAAAAATATCAAAACGGTAGTAACAATAATAGTAAAATACTGCTGCAACAACTACTACTACTACTGCTACTACTACTACTACTACTAATAATAATAATAATAATAATAATAAAAGGTTAGTGCTTTAGTTTGCCTCGGAAGGTGAAAGGTTGCCAGTGTAAATTATGTTGATTATTGTCACTTTCATCAGCCTTGACAATAGGAGGCTATTATTAGCTATAGTGTTGGGTAATTAGGCATCTCAGTGCACAATTAATACTGTGATTATTAAAAGTAAAGTGAGACAGGGTTATCTTTGTTAATTCCTTCAGTCTGAGTATATCGTGTCTGTTTTTGCTGTTACTGGACAATTTATTATTGTTGTTGTTATTATTATTATTATTATTATTATTATTATTATTATTATTGTTGTTGTTCTTGTTATTATTATGAACACACCTCTAGTATAGAAGAGGGTGTTGATGGCTTTATTTAACCCTTCCAGTTCATACAGTCATCTTAGTCACGTATCATTACCTGGATGTAGTAATAAAATAAATGTACCTCAGTGAGCAGAAGTAGCTAATTTCATCTGCCATGCCCTAAGGATTCAATTCATCACAATCAAGGTATGGTAATAATCCCTTTCGGTACGTTATTAATAGTCATGGTTAAAAGTGAGAGGAGGAAACGACTCATTATACAAGGCATCTTAATAAACCCTGTCAGTAATGATTAAGTTATGATAATTAAAAGTGAAAGGGAAAAAGAATAGCTCTGGTTACTTTCATATGCCTCAGCCAGAAGAGGAAACTGATTTGTGCATGATATAATCCATGGTCATAACTCCGTCAGTCTGCAATTAACAAGTTGTGATGAGTAGCAAGTGAGCCAGGAATATTTTTGTTACCTTCAGCCGCCACGGTTGGTATTATGCCCCCACCCTCCCACTGCAATGACGTTTAATTACATTTTTATTGAATTATTTATTAACGTCTGTGTATACCAGCGAGTAAGGAGTGTTTCATGGAACTTAAAGGCTTAAAACGGATGTGGGCAAGAGCAGTTAGTCCCTGAACATTGTGTGTATTTTTCATATATTCTTGCTGCTGTCATACGAGTTTATTAAGCTTACGAGACCCCCCGGTTAGTGAAGGTGTTAATGAAGGCTGTCCCTAATCACTTATATTTGATAATGGCCGTCTGGAAGCTGTCGAAATGTACCACACTGATACGTCACCATTGTGAACGGGTTAGGCAAAAAAATTCTCAAGCAAGAACAAAAATAAATTTAGGGTTAAGTTTGGGTAACTGAGCGGAAATGTGATAACTAACATCAAATGGAGACAGGCCACGCGTAACTGAATACTGACGCTGCAGAAAATGTAGGACAATCACTGTGCTCGTTAAATAATCATGTTTGGAAATGTGGCCGCGTCAGAAGCAGGAAAGCCTGGTAAATAATGCACATCAAAATTATTCATGGTCGCTAAGTTATATACATGTGAATGATGTATGATTAAACTACTTATGTTTGGAAATAGGTAGAATACATTTATAGTCACGGCAGAAGCAAGAAGACTAAGGAGTAATGCATCAGAACTATTCGCCCGTGTCTTCATGTTAAGGCGGGATTCCAACGGTGCAACACAAGATAACGTGTAGCATGCGATCTGCCAGGCACGTATGTTGAATGCAACTTTCAACAAGAAGACATGTTGCCGGCGACAAGGCAACACTGTTGCTTCACGTAGCATGCTACATGACAAATATTATATTGTATGCCACAAAACCGTTTCCACCGGTTCAACCAAACCTGAGCCTGTTGTCGACGCGATGTCAGGAGACGATCGCAGCTGCTGCTGCTGCTGCTGCTATTTTTGGTGTTGTGCAACGCTCGTAAGAAAATAAAAAAACTAGAAGAAGGCACCGCTGGTGGAAAAAGAGCTGTTTATCGGCAGTAACATTGCTCTGATTTTTTTTTTTTTTCTGACAAGTTACTAGCCGATGACCAAGCCCTATTCAAAAACTTTTTTTGGATGAGTGTGGAGGATTTTGATAACCTTCTTCAAAAAGTCTGTCCCAGGATTACAAACAGCGACACGAATTACCGGAAGGCCGTACCACTAAAAATCAGACTTTTGGTTGTTCCCCTTCTCATCTACTGGAGACAGATACAAGTCTTTCAAGTACCTCCTCAGGATTTTTGCGTCGACTATTTCGGTGACTGTGTCAGAGGTTTGCCAAACAATTACTGAAGCACTACGAGATGTTGTGAATGTAAGTTTAATGTATCAATGTTTATATTACTACTACTATTACAAGTAATCAACACCATTCAATCCCTTTTTGCCCCATACAGACCGTAGAGGCCCGGGGCTAGGCTTCTCAGTTCCAACATTTATAGCGAGGGAGACCAGACATTCGCTCCTAACTGGCACTGTGAGAATGAAAAGCATCAACCACCCTCGGGTGTAAACCTTCATGGGCCACATCCGGTTGGAGTACCTCAACCCACTGAACCTCAAGGAGTCTGTTTGGCTATATGGTTACCACCCAGCGTGGTAAATGGTTTCGTGGGTTGCAGGAAATCATTAAGCTTGTCACTCAGTGCGGAGTTACCTGAAGGTAGCACTACATCGAGTGAGTGGATGGTGGGCCTCCCCACCTACCAAATAGATATAATCATCATCATCGTCATAATCATAATAAATATTAATAATAATATCGATGTCATTAACAACATTGACAATTACAATTACGAATTGTTATTTCATGTTTACTACTACTACTACTACGACTACGACTACGACTACGACCACGACTACTACTACTACTACTACTATTATTATTATTATTACTTCATGATTCAATTACTTCTGGTGATATGGCAGAGCAGCTATAAAAAATTAAAATGAGGAGTGTGAACATAAAAATAATAATGAAAATAAGTGAAAATTATTTTTATCAGGTGTGTTCACCTCAATAATTTTCATTACGTGACAACGAACATAAAGCCTAGTGTTAAGGTAATTCTTTAAAAATAAAAGGAAAGCGCCTGGTAACGTAACTATAAAGAAGAAATAAACTTAACTTGTTAGTGTGAAATATAGATCAACATACTGTATTATAGCCATACTTGAAATATCATTTAAGGCATCATCACATCACAAGGAAACTTCGTGGCTAATCTCTGATGTGCATCTAGTTTAGCCTAGTTATTCTTGTATTCTCCCATGTGTATGTCCCATACAACAACCAATGTCGTATACTCTTCAATGAACTCTACCGTTTTCTCTTGCTGCCAATTCATCTTGTAGCCTTCAACACGGAATCCTTCCAGAGACTGCTGGGATAGCAGGCTGCACTCGGCAATAGGCTAAATCTTGGCGCATGCGTTAAGTTCCACAGACAACGTGTTGCTGCCTGTCGTATGCCACACTAGAGCATCCTGCATGTTACCTTGTGTTGAATTGGTTTGAACACACCTGGCCTGTGCGACACTGTAGCGTGCTACATGTTGCCAAAATGTTGTCTCGGTGGAATCCCGCCTTTGCGAAACCAACGCCGCGTCCTGTGAGGGAAGGCATCTCTATTCCTACTCAGCAACGAGACCTCTTCATGCACGAAAAATGTGGGATGACCATTAGTTCTCAAGGCCATCTGATGTCTGACGCCGCATCCTGTGAGGGGCGGCTTGGACAAAAAGGACCTCTTGGCGATTCTTTCCCTATTCAGTCAAGACTCCCTCTGCCCATTAAGCAAAAACAGCTTTCTTCACACGCACTCTCGCTCTGTATCTCTAAATCTCGGTCTCGTTGTCTTTCTGCCACCCACCTAATTCACACACTCACCTACTCAGCCTCCCACTCTACATTAGCTCCACATGGCCAGACTTCCGTGTACTTATTTTATGTACTGTTTTATTTGCGTATTTTTATCTGCCTGTCCAATTTTCTCTCCCTAAGTGTCCTGTAACCATCACTCCTGTTTCGATTTCATATTAAAAGCTAGAATAATTTCCACGTTTATTCTCTCACTTTGTAGTCATTCTCTCTCAGTGTTCTGTAACCATTATTTTTACCCGCCTGCTGTGTTTATCCTGTTACCAGCTCATTTTTTTTTTTTTTAATATCTACCTATTTCCCAATGTTTCAGCATCCTTTTTATACTTATAGTTACGTCTCTCTCTCTCTCTCTCTCTCTCTCTCTCTCTCTCTCTCTCTCTCTCTCTCTCTCTCTCTCTCTCTCTCTCTCTCTCGTTTCGTTTAGTTTTTCTTTTTATTTTTTTTCCTCGTCCGTTCACTGTCCCAGAACCATTACTCTTGTCTCCCTTTTTATCTCAATCTTTATATTCCGTTATCATATCTCTAGTTATCATTATCCACTGACCGCATCGCTCTGTTTAGACCTGTATTTATATTACGTTATTTCCCTATGCGTGTTGCACTCCCCCCCTGCCTGTCAGCTCACACGCCACTCCTATAAATATAGAGGGTGGGTAGGTGGGTAAGTAGGTAGGTAGGTAGGTAGGTAGGCAGGTAGGTGGGTGTGTAGGTAGAGATAGATAGGTAGGTGGGTGCATTGGCATTTAGGTGGATGGGAGTATGGATTGATTAAAGATACACTGTAGCCAGGTAGGTATATATCGGTTCAGGGAGGTAGATAAGCAGGTAGGCTGAGATACGTACACAGATAGCTACCGTAGGTGAGTAGGTGGATGAATGAATGGTAGGATTAAAGATAAAGGCTCGTACTGTGTGTGTATATCTGTATGTGTGTTCAGCGTATTTGCAGAGATAAAAAGATAGCCATATAGATAGATATACAGACAGATAGACTGATGGATAGAGAGATAGACAGCTTGGTAAGAGGGTAAGTAGAAGATACATAAGGACAGATGAATGATAACATTAATACGAAGGTTAAAGAAGGGAGAGGCATGGGTTTAGTTTCAGGCTCTAGTTACCCTGATGGATAGATGGCTGGATAGATAGACTGATATCAGGGACAGGTGGGAGTGGCAGGATTTCAATTTTAAGCTCGAATTACTGCGATGGGAGACAGATACATGAGTGCTAAATGGGCCTGTGAATGGATAGGCAGACAGGCAGATAGATAAATAGATAGACAGCCAGATAGAGGGTTGAGGGCAGGAGAGACAGTTTCAATTTCAGGCGTGAGTTAGCGCGATGGGAGTGCATGGAAAAAAAAAAATGGAATACTGGATGAGAGAGAGAGAGAGAGAGAGAGAGAGAGAGAGAGAGAGAGAGCACGAACCAGGCACCGTTCCACGTGCGGTATCTTTATTACTGTCCCAGGGGAGAGAGGGAAAGAATGCAACACAAAATACTGGCTTATTTTGATCTTGCTACAACCACACGATTTTATTCAGCTCAGGGGACATCTCGTAGGGGAGCGTTTAATGAGGCTGTTTCTAAGCCCTTCCCATGATGAGTAAAATCGTTTGTTGGCCAAATATATATATATATATATATATATATATATATATATATATATATATATATATATATATATATATATATATATATACACGAATGTGGTTGACGTCATCGTACTGAAAGAGTTAAAGGATGACTAAACGAGAGTAGGTCATCAGTTAAAACAAAGATAAAGTGAGCAAAAGGTAGAGGGTAAAAATGCCAGATTACGTAAGGTTAGTGAATGAAAAAGTAAATACAATGAAAGATGGATTGCCAAATTAGGTAGTGAAAGGCAGTGTAAATTGAGAGACGGAATGTTGGATAAAAAGAAAGAATGCTGAGTTACATAACCGAAAAAAAAAGAAAAAGAAAATGTGGGGGATAAAACGAGTGACTGAGCTTAAATTAAATGGAGATGGAATGCTGCATCAAGAGAGAAGGTATACTGAGTAAGAGTTGAAGCCTTTAATAAAGCAAGGAAAGAGATGGGTGATTCAGCAGAGATGGAGGGGTGGGTATTGAGAAGAGACATAAAATGACATGATTATGCGAGATTACATCGAAAGAAAATTTTTAAAATTGCCTGGTGGAACAAGGAATAAAGAGATACAAAGGGAGAGAGAGTATTAAATGAGTGATGTCGAGAAAGTGAGAAAAAGACAGAGATTATAATAAACGAGAGATGGCATGCCAAGTGTGTGTCAAGTGAAAGACAGGTGAGTGGGGGGGGGGGGACGTGACAGTGCATATAAAGTGTTATCGACAGCATGGTTTGGCCATGTGGAGAGGATGGAGGGTGAAAGACTGACGAAGAGAGTGTATGTGAGTGAGGTGGAGGGGGGAAGAGGGAGGGGGAGGCCGAGGATGAGATGAAGGGATGGGGTGGAGAGGTATATGAGAGAGGGGGGTGTGAGTTGGGAGCAGGGCAGTGAAATGGCGTGGGACAGGGCGACTTGGAGGCGATTTGTTTGTGGCCACCCCAAACGGGATTGAGGTGTCTGGCAATAGATAGATAGATAGACAGCATGGAGAGTGGGCGGGGGGGAAGGGTAGAGTGGGGGAGACAGATAGAGAGTGGGTAGAGAGGGAATGGGGGTGAGGGTAAGGAAGAGAAGAGAGGAAGAAAGAGGGAGAGAGTGGAGGAGATAGGAGGAGTGGAAGAGAGGGGGAGACTGGGGGGAGAGTGGAGGTGAAGTGGAGAGTAAAGGAGAGAGGGTGAATGGGGGAGAGGCTTCGGGGGTGGAGGATGAGAGGGGAGGAGGGATAGGGAAAGTGGGGAGGGTGAGGAGAAGGGTGAGAACAGTGAAAGAAGGAAATGGGAATGTGTGGATAGGCGAAAAGGGTGAGAGTGAAGGGGAGGAAAGAAATGAGTGAAGAGAGAAGGATGTGCTCGGCGGGGGGGAGGGGTAGTGAAGAGGGAGGGGCAAAAACGAAGAGTGAAGATAGAAGGTCAACGGTGGAGTGGTGAGAGAGAGAGAGAGAGAGAGAGAGAGAGAGAGAGAGAGAGAGAGAGAGTGGCGATTGTGTGGGGAAGGGAAGAGTGACAGAAGATATCAAGTAAGAGAAAGTGACAGGTGAGACTGAGAGAGCCACCTGGAAAGAGTGAAGGTCAACGTACGAGAAATGAGAGTGGACTGAGGTGTGAAGAATGAGAGTGGGGTGAGAGGAGTGAGTGAGGGGAGTGAGTAAGATGTGAGGAGTGAGTGAGTAAGATGTAAGGAATGAGGAGTGAGTGAGGGGAGTGAGTAAGATGTAAGTAGTGAGGTGAGTGAGTGAGATGTGAGGAAAGGGAGTGGTGTGCGAGGAGTGAGCATGAAGTACTGTGAGAGTGAGGGAGGTATGATATGTGGGAATGGGGTATGACAAGTGAGAATGAGGTGTGAGGATTGAGAGCGAGCTGTGAGAAGGAAGAGTGAGATGCTGAGTGACAGTGGCGCGTTAGGGACTGAGTGACGTGTTATCAGAGCTGTGAGAGTAAGTTGGGTGAAAAGTGAGAGTGAGGCCGTGTGTGTGTGTGTGTGTGTGTGTGTGTGTGTGTGTGTGTGTGTGTGTGTGTGTGTGTGTGTGTGTGTGTGTGTCATTAAACCAGAGTGTTGAGTGCAAGTTAGTGCCAACCAAGTAAAAGTGAGAGCACCAGGTGGGAGTACGAGGAATGGCAGCAGGTGTGCCAGGTAGACAGACAGACAGACAGACAGATAAATAGGTGTGCGGATGGAGATGGATTAATTGATTAGAGAGACAATTTAGCCTACACTGTGCAATAAACAGGGACCTTCGTTAGAGAGAGAGAGAGAGAGAGAGAGAGAGAGAGAGAGAGAGTAAACAAAAAATCAGAGCAAGAACGAGGACCTTCAAAGCCACTAGAGCATCAGCTTCAACCAGATAAAGAACCACACACTGACAGCATCGACCCTGACGTGCCCACCATAACTCCGTCACCTCGAGGACGTCTTGCTACTTCTAGACGATTTTATTCACCTCAGAAGATATTTTTCGAACCTAAACAACGTCACTGAACCCTTCAAAACGAGTGAGTCTTTGCATTGCCGAATAAAATCGTCTTCAGAAGAGATTATAACAGAGAAGGTGATGGGATTAAAAAGGATACAGACTTAGGGGTGTTATATACAGGCCTTTTTAATATCTTCCCTTCTGCCGTGCTTTGCCATAGCCAGGCTTAATATTAACATGTAATAAAGGCAAGAATAAAAAACAGGACACGACTGGATTGATGTAGCTCTCTCTCTCTTGGATGTATTAGTGTGTTCATGTATATTTAAAATGTATGGAATTGTAAGTTAGTTGTACACTATATGTACTGTATATTTATTCTTGCGTGTGTAAAGTGTGCATGCATGTATGTATGCGGGTGTGTAAAGTGTGCATGCATGTATGTATGCGGGTGTGCATGTGCATTCATGTGTGTATATAACATGTCCGTATGTTTCTAAGTACAGATCTTTGTAACCACTACGAACGTACTCCATATAGGTCCGTTGAATAATTAAGAACACTTATTCTGCTAATATTTAAGCAACACTGTGATGTATCATATAAAAACGAGATTGAGTTGATGCCCCAGAGATGTACCAACTATTTGAGCTGTATACAGTATACCGCATTCATGCTCTTGTTCTCCCACAAGATGGGGGACGCTGCTCAATAAACTAGCCAGTTTGGGCAAAATGAAATCACACTCTCTCTCTCTCTCAGTATGTCTATGTATGTATGAATGTGTGTGTGTGTGTGTGTGTGTGTGTGTGTGTGTGTGTGTGTGTGTGTGTGTGTGTGTGTGTGTGTGTGTGTGTGTGTGTGTGTGTTATCTTGCCAGGCGCCGTCAGTCAGTCAGGTAGTGCCCCCGTGATGTCATGTATTGATACCCACACTACACTTGGGTATTTGGGTTACTGGCAGGGCACTGGATCCACTTAACAGCTTACCTCCCTACCTACCTCTCAACTCCTACACCTATACGACCCTTACCTCTCACCTGATGTCATTACTCTCTCTCTCTCTCTCTCTCTCTCTCTCTCTCTCTCTCTCTCTCTCTCTCTCTCTCTCTCTCACACACACACACACACACACACGATTTCAGTTCTTTGTCATACACAGTTCCCGGTACAAATCTATTACTCTAAATTTGCTTTTCTATCAGCTTCACATCTAACCACATGAATCAGTCTGACCCCTGATGAGACATAAATATATACCGGACGCTGCGTAGGCTGTCATATTAATTCAGGTACATAAATTTCCTGACGTCAAATCCATTCAAACATAATCCAGTGACTGACATTAATATATTCAGATAATCCTATTTCGAGAGCCAGGTCAAATACAACCTTTCAGTAATATGACGCCTCCTTTACTTTATTATAATAATAACAATAATAATAATAATTATTATTATTATTATTGTTATTATTATTATTATTTGATACCACAAAACCATTTTACTGAGCTTGGTAGAGATCTCCCGGTGAAAAAGTTAAAACATTAATTAGAACCTTGAGTCCGATGACGCCTTTTCATATTTATTATTATCTTTCTGTCTGTTTTGTGACACAGTTTCAAGGGAGTGCACACCCACGCCAGCGTCAATAATATATATGATTTATTCCTCCATCAGGATACCGATCCACCTCAAAATCCAGTACACTCTTTCTTTTCCCACTGCCCACCTATCAACTACATTTCACTGAAAAAAATAATAATAATAATAATAAACTTTTGAGATATATTTTACACGTAACGACAAGTGTTTAAATACCTCCACCCAACTTGGTGAAAATATTAAAAAAAAACGTCACCAAAGAGAAGGAGCTGACCGATATGAAGAGGGTCGCCCCTAGAGACAAACGCCTTTAGACAAAAGAGGCGGGGTGGGTCGGGTGGGCGGCTTTGATGTACGTGTTATCACAGAGGTCCGCCATCGTGTCACAACTCGTCCACACCACCACGCCGCCACCACTACCGCTATCACACCCTCTCTACCCAGACACAAAGGACGCACGGAAGTGGGATGAGAGAGAGAGAGGGGGGGGGGAGACAGAGGAAGCGTGGGGAGGTGGGAGGTGCCAGGGGAAAGAGGAAGAAGAGAGCACAGAAAGGAAAGTACACAGAGGTGAACGACAGATGAACAAAACGAATAAAAGAAAGAATAGCTCAAAGAGGAGGGATGGATGCACAGAGAATGAAAAAAAATAATACGAAGAGGAGAGCTCGTAAAAAACTAAAAGAGGGCAAGAAGAAGAAAGTACGCAGTAAAGAACACAGTAAAGAAGAGAGCAGAACAAGGGCAGGAAATTACAGAGGTAGTGATGATTCGTGTATTAATAGTGAATCCTTCCCTCTCACCCCAAAACTGAATTATATCATCTGGTGAAAGGCGGAATTTGTGTGTGTGTGTGTGTGTGTGTGTGTGTGTGTGTGTGTGTGTGTGTGTGTGTGTGTGTGTGTGTGTGTGTGTGAAGTATCGAGAGCATGAGATTAAGGACACAGATGGGCATGAAAATTTATGACTATGGATGTTGAGAGAGAGAGAGAGAGAGAGAGAGATGCTTCATAACATCAAACAGACATGAGGGGAAATGGCACGTCCAAGCATGCAAACAATCAAGAAAGCAATTAAGCAAACAATCAGGCCAGCGGGGGAGTCTCATGCCAACGAATAATCAAGCAGTGACTGGTGTGTGTGTGTGTGTGTGTGTGTGTGTGTGTGTGTGTGTGTGTGTGTGTGTGTGTGTGTGTGTGTGTGTGTGTTTCCGTCTGTCTTTGTGCGTGCCTTTATGCGGGCCAGTGTCCTCACAAGCACTGGGCGGTAATTAGGAGGCAAGGGAGTCTATGAGAGGAATGCGTCGCTCTGCCAAACCATAAGAAGCAATAATGAGGGCAAGTGGATCTTTGCCGACTAGAGTGTAATAATAAAGCCAGTGTGAATACCAGGATATAAGGATGACGATAAGGATCAGGATTAGGATTAAGATACAGCAAGTGAATGAGACAGAAAGTTATAATTTGCCAAAGTCTAGTAATGAGGGTACGTCGCTTATAATAAATGTTACAGCCAGAATTACGGTCATTATTATAAGTAGTAATACAAACAGTAAATGAAATTAAGAATAAGAATACTGGGGTGATAAAGACAAAAGGATCCCCTTAAAGTGTATTTGAGATGAGTGTGGATACTAAGATTAGTCTTAAGATTAGGATCAGGAGGAGGATCATAATAATGAAGAGTAAAGCTGAAGGAGGAATGTGATGCCGTGTTAAGTAGAGAAGTAACGAGAACACGTGGATCTCCCCAGAGTGTATTTATAAAGTGAATGAGGGTACTATAATTGGGTTAATGATTTGGGTTGGGATCAGAATTAGGAAACAATAATTGAGATTAATATGAATACGATAGTGATTAGAATGAAAGCAAGTCCGTCTTTCGAGGGTACGTCAGGGAAGCAACCGAGAGCACTGACTGAAGTATTAGAATTAGGAGAATAGTAAATGTGTGTGTGTGTGTGTGTGTGTGTGTGTGTGTGTGTGTGTGTGAGAGAGAGAGAGAGGCAATGTCCTCTGAAAATAAATAGCAATGAGGGCAAATCATTCTCCCCCAGATGATATAAAAACTCGTCTCCATCAACCCTTCCGTAAGTGACAAGGGAATGCACCCAACAAACATTCCTCCAAACCAGGACGCACTACCCTCCATTAATTCCACTACACTCATGTCTTTCTATTTTTTTACTCTTGCCTCACCAGGAAGATTTTATTGAATATATTATAGTTCTTTCATCTCAGACTGGCTAGGAATTTCATGCTTTTGTAGTTTATTTCACGCAGTTCATTTGCAGAAGACTATTAGAAAGCTCTATCCATAGCACCTCTCAGTGATTATAGCATCGTGTTATAGTGTTTATCTTTTATAACAGCACTCAAGATGAAGAGATGGGAATTTTAGACTAGCAGTAAAGGCA
This sequence comes from Coenobita brevimanus, assembly GCF_032717465.1. Classification (NCBI taxonomy): domain Eukaryota; kingdom Metazoa; phylum Arthropoda; class Malacostraca; order Decapoda; family Coenobitidae; genus Coenobita; species Coenobita brevimanus. The sequence continues at coordinate 44,858,352 of NC_137023.1, read as the reverse complement.
ATATAGTATGAGAGTAAAGTTGATCTCTGTAAATTAAAAACATTGGTAACACTATGCTGATGCAACCCTCTATCTGACCAGACACATACCCACACCTCCCTGCACACTGAATCAAGCGCATAACGGCCCCCACCCCCTCCCCAGTCTTTTTTTTTTTAAAGGTGGGAGTAAGGAGAACGCCTTGAGGACACATAACCTGGGCTCTTCAGATTCCTTGCGCAATTCGCATTGAAATCTTTCCATTTTTTTTTTACTTTGTAAAAAAAAAAAAAAATACTTAAGACACAGCATTCCACCTATCAAAAGGCACCAGTTCACTATAAGACACATGTGAAATTT
>NC_137023.1:44810513-44853013 GCF_032717465.1 Coenobita brevimanus | reverse complement strand
CTGATGGTGTTAAGAATAAGACAAGAGTAAAAAATATATCCCCAACCGCCAGAGTGTAACAACCCCAACCGCCAGAGTGTAACAACAGCTTAACCAACCTAGCCGTACACAGTGGCCTCCCTCCCGCAGACGTCAACACTTTTATTGGCACGGGGGAATCGGGGTATTTGCTGCACTGAACCCCACCCCACTAACAGAGCTTGGCCTTCACCTCAATATCATCGTCTGGTGGGGGCATGAACACAAGACACTTTCACACGTTGTTGTTATTACTGTTTTTGTTGTCCCAGGATCATCTTAACGTGAACCCGGTGTACTGGTTGCTATTCGCCCAATCGTACACAATGGCTTCCCGCAGACGTAAACACTTTTACGGTGGCGCTGAGGAATGGAAGGCGGGAATCTGTTACACTTTGGAGGCCTCACTTATTCTGTTAAAGAGAGAGAGAGAGAGAGAGAGAGAGAGAGAGAGAGAGAGAGAGAGAGAGAGAGAGAGAGAGAGAGAGAGAGAGAGAGAGAGAGATATGCCTTCCTTACCTGAATAAAATCATTTGGGGGTTGGAAATAAAATACAAGAGAAATGCCCAAAATGAAGAGGTCTGTGAGTGATATACGCTGCCTGGTACTGTAAATGCAACATTCAGAAGTAAACAGTTTAACTGGCATATAGAAATATGAGAATTCAGTACACACACACACACACACACACACACACACACACACACAAAGCAGAATGGGCGGAAAGGAGTGAGCAGGACGGGTCTGGAATATTGGATTTTTGGTCGGGTAGGTCAAGAGTAGTAAATCCTGAGTGACAGGATAATAAAAATGCGTGGATATAATATGTAAAGAAAGAATATGTATGGATAGGTAATGAAAAGGTATGGTTATGGTGAGGGATGGACTGGATGAAGAGGGCGGGATAGAGATGAGAGATTATGAAGTGTATAGGATAAAGATGTGGGATATAATGACCGGACTGATAAGAAACTGAATGAGGGGGATTATTATATGCTTACCTTAGAGAAACACACCTGTAATATTCTCCTAAGGGGTCTGGATACTAACTTATATTTTGTCAGTCGAGAGGAGGATAAGAGAGGAAGATAATGATGATGATGATGATGACGGAAGCTTAACGTGATCCCAGCGGCTGCGCGAATCATAAAGGAAATATTTTCAGGGAAGGTGAGTAGTGGTATAATATTTATGAAAGGCTGGCACACAAATGATTGGAAGAAGGGAAAGAGGGGTAGAAAAAGACGACTCAGGGGCGAAATTTACATAATGAGACAAGAAAGAAGGTAGGAAAGAAATTATCGTGGTAAAAGGAAAGAGAGAGAGAGAGAGAGAGAGAGAGAGAGAGAGACCGGATGTATAAACGAACACGTCCATTTATTTTTCAAAGCGTCAACCACTGCTGAAAAATTGAATCCTAAGCAGAAATACATAACTGTAAATGCGTTTCACAGCTTCCCCCTTCCCCCAACTCCCAGGCCTGTATTTTCATAGATACAAATGATTCATAAACATCTTACTTCACGTTTTCCATTTTGAGATACTACGTGACGTGATAAAATCGTATGGGGGTACTGTGAATAAACTAAAATAAAAAGTAAAATAATAGTTAATGTGATGATAGAGTACACTGCCTCGTAGCTCTAAGTACACAGTCACAGTACAATACCTCCTAAACGAAAGGACTGGTACATACGGTGACACATTCCCTCCCCCGACTTTCCACTGTCTTCCCTTTCCCTCCTGTGATTATTACAATGCCCTCTAACATGAAGTACAAAGTGCCTAACAAGAGTATATACTGTACATAAATACTGTTGCTTCCCCCTCCTCTCTTCCCCAATAGTTTAGTACAGTGTCCCCTAGCCAGAAGTACAAAGAGCTCACCATCACAGTACAATGTACCTTGTAAACCAAGTGCTGGACTTACAGAACCTCTCATTCACCTCCCCCCGATACGGCTCCCTCACCTCCCCTCCTCACCCTAAATGGAAGTACAGTGTCCGTTAGCTTGAAATACAAAGAGCTCCCAATCATATTACTATTTAGCCTTTAAAATAGACACATACACAACCCACTTCCTTTCCCCCACTTGGAGACTTCCTTCCCTCTTCCCAGCAGGAGTACAATGCCCCTTAACGTGAAGTACAAAGAGCCCTCCTGTCAGAACACATGTTATACAAAGCTCCCCCCCCCCCGTTAGAAGTACAGTGCCCTTTAACTTAAGTACAGAGATTCCTATCAGAACACATACACAACTCCCCTTCATTCACCCATCAAAGCCATTGCTCCCTATCTCCTTCCCTTACCCTTAGAGCCATCTTCTTCCCTTGCCCTTCGAGCCATCCCCTTCCACTTTCTCCCCCTTCCCATTAAAGCCCCATCCCCTCTACCTCTACCATTTTTTTTAATACATACGAATACACAGCACCTCTTCTTTCCCCCGTCAAAGCCGCTCCTCCCATCTCCTTCCCTGACATTTAGAGCCACCTCCCCCTATCAAGGCCCCCACACCTTCCCTCAAAACCCCATTCTCTTCCATCACTTTCATCAGAACACATACGAGTACATTGCTCTTCCTTCCCCCATCAAAGCCGCTCTCCTTGTCTCCCTTACTCTTTGACCCTCCCTCCCTTACCCGGAGGCCCCCACCCCCAAGCCCTCATTCCCCCCTATCACCTCTCTTACCTCACCGGGAACACGACGACACGTAGGGTAATCACGCGAGCCGTCACTCACACACGGGTCTAGAAACACCACCACCACACCGCCACAATGGTCACTGATAAGCCCAGTGTCGCCATGGGTCTCTCTCTCTCTTGCTCACAAACACGACGTCGGGGAGTGAGAACAGCCTGATATGATTACCGGGGAATGAAATGAAACTGAAATGAACTGGGTACAACTACTCTGGGCTGGGCTGGGCAAATATGGATTTTAGAAATGCAAGACGTGGTTTGGAGAGGATGTGGAAATTGATACAGACTAGAACACTTTTACATAATTACCCGGAACTGAACAGTAAACTGGGTTCGATTGGATGTAACTGGGTGTAAGTGAAACTGGCTGAGTTTGGTTGGGTGTATAGTTAACACTGATAAGATCAGCCTTGGCCGGGATCTGTTTCTCATATGACACGGGGAAAGGAGTCTGACACCGCTACAGGGAATTAACCAACCTGAACCACGAGATGCAACTGGGATAGACTAGGGTGATGTGGATTTTTGGAACTATACGAGGTGAACTGGATTTGATGTGGACTAGGAGAACTGACTGAGGTGAAATAGGAACAACACAGTAGATCACTTCGACGCAACAATCGGGAACTAAGCTGGGCTAAACCGGGACTGACTGGAACTTAGATACAGGCTGTGGTTACTTTACCTTACAGTTACCTTTTTATGCTCGTTGTTTGCCTCATTAGTGTGGGTTCAGAGGTACTTGGAGACTTCTTATTCTTCACTCAGAAACTCAGTGTATCATCTATAGACCAAATCCTTTCCCTTCTTAACCACTGTGTTTAAAAATGGGGGAGAGGATTGAATGAAAAGGTGAAAGCCAGATGTAGTGGAAGGAAGGAAGACAGAGGATAAGGAGGAGGGATGGAGGCTGTTATATGATGAGCTGGCAGAGGAGGCAAAAGATTGAGTTGCGGGGAGGAAGGTGGACAAGACGAGCGAGTCTGTGCATGACTGACTGACCGAGACGCAATGAGACATATAATACGCAATAGAGAGAAAGAGAGACAGAGAGAGAGAGAGAATAAAAAAGGGGGGGAGGAACGGTTACATAATAGAGTGACTAGCGAGGTGAAAGACATAGTCTTTGAGGGGGGTAAGTGTGGTGAGGGTTGGGAAGGGAAGGGAGGGGGAGTGAGTCTGTGCATGACCGGTTGGCTGACTGGGAATATGATCAAGTGGCCAGACAAGTGATTGACTGAATGACTGTGGGAGAGATCAATGACATTCTCTCTCTCTCTCTCTCTCTCTCTCTCTCTCTCTCTCTCTCTCTCTCTCTCTCTCTCTCTCTCTCTCTCTCCATCTCTCTCTCTCTCACCCATTAAACTAGCTAGCCATTCAGTGAGCGAAATTTTCACTTACGTATCCCATCAGGAGAGAGAGAGAGAGAGAGAGAGAGAGAGGCCGTAACCTAATCCTACAGACCTACAACTGCTCCTTGACTAGCAGCCTCACCTCGTCCTCGGCCCCTTCTCCTGTTTCGGCTCCACCCCTCTCACGCCATACCTGCTCTCTCTCTCTCTCTCTCTCTCTCTCTCTCTCTCTCTATATATATATATATATACTACACGAGTGTGTGCACGAGTGTGTGTGTGTGTGTGTCTGTCCATCATGTTCATGTCTCTGTCTATCGGTCTATCAGTCAATCTGTCTATCTATTTACCTATACATATATCACACACACACACACACACACACACACACACACACACACACACACACACACACACACACACACACACACACACACACACACACACACACACACACACACACACACACACACACACACACACACACACAGTTACCCCTCCCTTCCACCCAGACTAACCGGCAATCTCTGCTTACCACAACCCATCCATCTCCACTACAATCATTCCACTCCCCAACCATTTCTCTCTCTCTCTCTCTCTCTCTCTCTCTCTCTCTCTCTCTCTCTCTCACACCTTTATAACGCCTCTTTTGTCTTTTTTTTTCATCATCATCATCATCATCAGCAACAGCAGCATCTTTCTTCCCTTTTTATTTTCTACTTATCATTATTCCCTTCCTCCTCCTCCTCCTCCTCCATCTTGTAATCCTCATTCTTTTCCCCCTTCACTCTTTGATTTTCCTCCATCATTATCATAACAACCTCCTCATTACTCTCCTTGTTTTTTACTTTTGTTCTAACCTTCCCTCTCTCTCGCATCCATTACTGTTCGTCTCTAGCCTTGTTCCCTGGCATTCTCCAATCTTCCTCCTTTTTTCTCCTTTGTGTTAGCGTAATATCCCTCCTGTGTATTATATTTTTAACTGCTGCAAATATCCATCTTGTCTATAATATTTTAACAGCTCCTCATATTCAGTATTGACGGTGGGTATTAGCGCTAACTGGTCACGTGCGATTTATAGCCATCTGTTGCACGTAGGCGGTCTGTTAAGCCTTGGGGAGTGCACTTTCTAGTCCATGCCAACAGTCCAGGAGAGAGGGGGGAGGGGACGAGAATCTCCTCTTTGACCCTCATCATTTCTAATTTTCCTTTCCTCCTTTGCCTTTCTCTTTGCTCCTCACCATTCCTCGCCTCACTTCCCCTCCCTTATTGTCTTTCATTTAGCCCCTCACCCCCATCATTTTCCCTCCCTTTCTTCTCTTCCTTTGCCCTTCATCATTCCTCAACTCATATTCCATCCCTCCTTGTCTCTCCTTTTGTTCATCATTCCATAACTCATTTTTCCTCCCATTATGTATAACTTTTTGCCCCTCGCATTCGTTAACTCACATTCTCTCTCTCCTGGTCTCTCCTTTTGTTCATTCCTCAGCTCATTTTCCCTTCCTCCTGTCTCTCCATTTTGTTTATCATTCATCAGTTCATTTTCTCTCCCTCCTTAGTTCTCCCTCTGCCCCTCATCATTTCTCAACTCATTTTCCTCCCTCCTCTCTCCTTTTGCTCGTCATTCCCCAACTCATTTTCCCTCATTGTCTGTTCCTTGCCCCTTATCATTCCTTAATTCATTTTTCTTCTCTTTTTGTCTTGCTTCATTACTCAACCTATTTACCCTCCCGCACACCCGTAACATCCTCTCTTCATCTTCCACACACCTGGTTAAGTCTTCTCCTTCCTCCGTGTGGTGCACGTTGATTTATGCACCCCGTAGCGGCCTGCTGCTCCTTGCGTAACATCAGACCCTCCCTTCCATCTAATCCCGCCAGCCCCCCGTCAAGGCTTATTTTTAACACTGACCTCCACACTCCCACTCCTGCGAATTCCCTAGAAAGTAAGAAAATGTCTACACTTATATATATATATATATATATATATATATATATATATATATATATATATATATATATATATATATATATATATATAAAGGTTTACCCAAGGTACGGTATTAGAAAAAAAATAATCTGCCGGAGCAGTAACTGAAGGATTAACCAATGTCTGTCTTTAATTTAACATGGAAACAAGTCAGCAGTTACATAATTACGTAAAACATCTTTTCACTAATTGCAATGAGCATGACTGCAAATTTTTAAGTAAAAATGCGGTTACACTTACTGAAAAAAAAAAAAGTTGCACTTATAAAAAAAATATATATATATAATAAAAACAAGAACACGGTACGTCGCCACTTACACACCTCATTACCTCGTACCTAAGGCTGTTTCCCCCCCCCCCTGAAGTCGAAGGTGAAAGGTTGTAAGTAGTAATAGTAATAGTTGTAGCAGTACTAGTGGTGGTGGTGGTAATTGTTGTTGTTGTTGTTGTTGATGATGAGTTTCGTCTTTCTAAATATGTAGTATTTCCCCCCCCCCCCATGAGGTGGAGTCAGTATTTCAAACCACGATAACACAACTGATCATCCCTCTTTCCACTGTCGCCACATTACAATGGAATGTCAGTTGTGAGCTAACTTATTTCTTTTAAATTCTTCAGCGCCTGCAGGCGAAAACCAGCGTAGTCTTAACCGTGTAGTTATTAACGTGGGTGTGAAGTACGAGGCACCTTAGGCCTATTTTCTGCTCCACTCCATTGTTACCAGTTTTGAAGGGGTGTGAAAGTGAGGTAATTAGTTCCCCCTCCCCACCTCTCTCTCTCTCTCTCTCTCTCTCTCTCTCTCTCTCTCTCTCTCTCTCTCTCTCTCTCTCTCTCTCTCTCTCTCCAGTATATTCTTAACCATACTGTAATTATTAACTAAAATGATCCTGACCTTCACCACCCTAATGTTAAGACCTTATAACGGGAATGAAAGACTGAGGTTGTATGTTTTGCCTTTTACCAGTACATTCTTCACAACCACGTTACTAAACCCTTCAATTAGATGACACCTTTTTTTTTTTTATCTTATTCTTGCTACCTGTTCAGTAAAGTTATGAAGGTTGTAACTACTTTCCCCATCGTGAAAAAGTCTCAAATCAGCGAAATGTAATGATGACCGGAATAAAATACACAAAGGACTCGTAGGGAAGGGGATAGCGCAAATAGTACCATCCTTCAGTGCACGTATCCCAGTGTTACGACTTTTTAATGAGGTGTGAAATTTAAGCTTACTTTTTATTTTTAAAGATGCTGGTATTCTTTTACCTTGTCCGGATTTCTCTCAGGTACTGTGGTTTATAGCTTAGTGTGTTTATTTTTGATCTGCCGTGATTTTCATTTCATTTAGTTTGGTTCGTGTCTCCCAGTGCTTTGCTTACTATTTCCATTGGTTTCGTTCGTCTTTTATTTTTTCAATCTGCATTTTGACTCATATTCTAGGTTGCTCTCCTCCTTCTCCCCCTCCCCCTTCCTCATTTTTCTTCTTCCGCTCGAGGTGCCTGTCCGTCCAGTCAGCCTATGTTACCATCCCGGTCGCGAGATATGCGGAAAGCTGTCTTAGCTAGGGTTGCCAGTATTGTTGTTTTGTGCCTGAATTTATCGATATTTGACAGATATTATACCATGTTAATATTGCGTTATGTACCTGACGAGGGTCCAGGTCGGGTAGAAATTGTTTCATCTTTACAATAAGCAGTTTCAATATGCGATGATCATTCCATTTTAACAAGTCAATATTGAACGAAGTCAAGATTCTGGCAACATTCATTTCCACTTACTGTAGCTACTTTTCAAAGCAGTCTTCGTCAGATATTACCGAGATACTAACGACTTTGAGCACATTTCATGGGGACCTTTTTTTTTTTTTTTAACCTCTTCTGACTTAAGATTTGTTGTAGAAACAAGAAAATACAAAATTTGGCTTAGGAAGAAAATATAAGATTCGTTTGGGGGGTGAGGAAAAAAAAATGAGAACATACTACAACCTCCTTCCCATAACCTTCCCGCAAAAACAAGTCCTAGATACGACTGTGAATCGGTGGTTAAGCTTGTTTGTGATCCTACCTCCACTCAGGCCTGGTAGCCGAGCAACTGGTCCCCGGGCTGCCTGGGAGAGATGCACTTGGACGCCCTTGAAAGACGACCCGAGCTGAGCCTACCCTAGCTTAACCTACTGTAACCTTGCTCCAGGCCGGAACGGACTTGCAATGCACCTTACACCCTCCGATTATACCAGCTTTATGTCTTCCAGTTGAGCATTGCCTAACGTTGTCTATCATTAAATATGCCAAACCATGCCTTACCTAATCTAGCCTACTGTAAACTAGTTCCTAGACAAAACGGGCTTGCTCTGGCTCTGTTCCGCACGGCTTACACCTGCCTTTTATCATTCAGTTAAGTCTAACTTCTTTGACCTTACCTAACCTACCTTACCTGTCATTATTGAAATTACCTTCTAATCTTTAACTCTGCTTCCGACCAAAAACAGACATCAGTGTGACTTAACCCGGTCCTTGAATAAACCTGCCTTACGTCTCCTATTCAACCTTATCTTCTATTCGTCTTACGTGTACGTCTTTCATTCTAACCCAACCAACCTTACTAAACCTAACCTAACGTAAGTTACTCCGTCATATACTGTTTTGCTTCCTTTTTTGGACCCTTAACAACGTAGCATACAGGGAGAAATGCTACTGTACCATCAGTGAGCTAACTCATTAAATATGGTGACTATATTAAGTTCTTGCTGCGGCCAAACGACTTTATTTACCCATTCATTTGAGCTTCTCTTAACTGAATAAAATTTCATGGAGGAAGAATAAGCTTAAATATACGTTTCCAGACTAAAGGGATTAAAAAGTTGTCTTATTCAACTCTTTCCTTCGTGTGGGTGTCATATCATTTTTTCTTTTTAACGCTAACACCGGAAGTTTTTATTCACCTGAGAAAAATCCATGCAATCACTAAATGAATAGCCTAACTTAACAGTCAAACCTAACATAAACTAACCTAACTCATTCAAACTAGCATAAAATCTAACCTAATCTGACCTAGCGTAACAACCTAATCATTCTACCCTACCCAAATTAATGTAACCTAACCTAGCCCAAACCAAATTAACTTCCCCAAATCTAACCCTACCCAACCCAGCCCTTCCTAACCTAACCTAACCTAACCTACAGTATACATCCAGCTAATTCCACTGTTGTTAAGAGGAAACTGTGTGATTAAAACAAGAGTGCAGTGTCTCGGCAGCAGTGTGACTGGATCGCGTATGTGAAAGTGGCCATTATACTGACGTGTATAAAAACAAGACCTGAAATAGAGAAGGAGGAGGAGAGAGAGAAAGGGATTCGTTTTCAGGTCGGTGTAATCCGTTTATGAAAATTGGGCAGAGTTGCTGGCGGAATCTCAATGAACCTCTCTCTCTCTCTCTCTCTCTCTCTCTCTCTCTCTCTCTCTCTCTCTCTCTCTCTCTCTCTCTCCATAAATGCCCAACACCCGGCCAAAAACGCAAGGGGCAATGACCAGACAGTCGTACATACATACATACATGCATGCAAGCAATGCAAGCAGCGACGAGGAAGCCAGTTAATGCGGACGCGAAAGTGCTACACGATTCTTTTTCCTTTTTGGCATGGACGTGCTGTGGACAATGTTGAGGCTAAATTATATGTTTACAGCCTATCGAAAAAGTATTACTGAGACTAATTTGTATGTGTACAGTCGCTGAAAAAAGTATTGTTGTTCTTTTCTGTATGTAAAAAAAAAAAAAAATCGCGTGATGTTGACTTGTAGATGAGGCAAAATTATGTATACAGTCGGCCGGAAAAGTCTTACATGTTACTCAGTCAATAACTACATTTATTTGTGATGCTGACATAGGAGAGGCTAAGTTATGGATACAGTCGGTCGAAAAAGTTTAACATCCTACTTTGTATCTAAATCTGTTCGTGATGTATACACAGTAGAGACTAAACGATACAGTCAGTCGAAAAAGTATTATTACAGTATGTCATTCAGTACACTATCACTAATTAAATTGATAACGTACAGTCGGCCGTAAAGCATCAATCAGGTTCTACTATGGATGTTTGTATATTCTGCTTTAATTCTTTCAGTCCGATGAAGTATTTTTTTTTTCATTTTCATCAGTCCATCACTAAAAGAAAATGAAGAGGCGGGCAAAGAAGATAAGGGAAAGGAGAATAGTAAAGAACACATAGCTACTTTTTTAACCGTGCCAGTGAAGAAAATATATTAACCTGGAGAAAAATAAACAGTACAAAAATTCTACCTCAAAACACAATAAAAATGAGAGAGAAAAATAATAAAAATATCTGCACCTTGTGGGGGAACTAAATAGCTGAGCACGAAAGTAAAACAAGATTTTCAGTACACAATTTCTCTCTCTCTCTCTCTCTCTCTCTCTCTCTCTCTTTTGTAATCGTGCCCGAGGGAAGTAAATAAAGCATCTGTATTTTTTTCTCTGAACAATATACATTATTCAAAACATGCATTCAAGACCCCGCATCTTCTCCCCCCCCCCCAAAAAAAAAGGGAAAATGTATAAGGAAAATTTTAAAACCAGAACCGGAATGCTGGGGCGAGAGAGAGAGGGGGGGGAGGTTGGGAGGGGGAGGGGCGGGGAATCTAAGCAAGAGGGAGGGGATCTAAGCAAAGAGCAGTAGAAAATAAGATGTGACAGGTGAGGAGCGAGGAGGCAGGGGGAAAAAAAGGTGTGTGTGTGTGTGTGTGTGTGTGTGTGTGTGTGTGTGTGTGAGGGGGGGGAGGGGGCTAAGACAGGAGTAGAGGTAACATGTCAAGACCGAGAAACTGTTGGTGTGTGAAGATAGGCAGAGAGGAAGAGAAAGGCAGCAAGAGAGGAAGACAGAGGAGGAGGTGGGAAGGAGAAAGAGAAATGGAAAAGTAAGTGGTGGAAGGAGAAGTAAAGGGTGGAAGGAAAAGGGAGAGGGAAGAGAAACGAGAATAGAAAAAGAGGAGGTATGTGAGAAAAGAGAGAAAAATATATATCACCACTAAAAGCGGTGATTCTTATACACGGATAACTTACAGCATATTGTGACATAGTTTCAAAGTGGAAAGAGTGACTGGTTACCGTATTATGTGCAATTTGTTAATATGACCCAGAAAGGTAGATAAATATGTTGCATACAAGATACAGTAGTTGGAACCGTTAAGCATTACTGTCCATACTCGTAATAGGCCTCCTTTTTAGCTTCTTATTCAGTGCGGTTAGATTAGCGGCGACTTTAATATCTGACGGCAATTGATTCCATAATTTTGGGCCTCGTATAGAAATAGATCGTGTCCCTGAGTCTGTTTTGGTTCTGGGGAAATAAAGATTGTTTGCCTTGTGTTACTACATGTCCTGGCATTTACAGCAGGGAGAGAGGAGATGTGCTCTGGGTAGTAGTTAGTGAGTTGCTTAAAACTGTGGTAACTGGGTTGGACGTGATTTGATTCTTTACAATTAACCACTGCAGTTCTTTAATGGCAGTGGCATGATTGTGCTTTCTGGCGCATACATCTGCAACTTTAATGGCGAAATTTTGAAGTTTTGAGGTTTTGTGATAAGTGATGGATTTCTTTTTCTCATATTATGCAGTATTGCAGTGGCTAAAAATAATACTAGAGAATGTGCAGTTGTAATGCGGTAGTTCTGTCAAAATATTTTTTAGTTCTATTAATATATACATCAGAGCTCTTATTGCTTTCTTTAGTATCTCAATGACATGTTTATCAAATATTAAATAGCGGTTAATGTACACTCCACGATTTTTACTTAGGTGGATGGTTGGACCTTGTTTTCACAAACATACAGTATACTGATGCTGTTTGGTAATTAAGATATAAGTTAACATGTCCTTATAAATATGCATCGTGTCTTGTTGGTGTTTAACATGAGACCGTAATCTCTAAAGTAGGAACTAGCTTGACACAAAGTTTCTTCTGTTTTATTAATCAGTAGCTTGAGCTCGTTTATCGTGCCACTGTGGAGGAACTGTGTGTAGTCAGCGCACTAAGCTACGAGGCAGTTGGTCATGTGTGTTGACATATCATTAACAAAAATAATGAAGGGGATTGGTCGTAAACTTGATTCCTGAAATTTTCTTGGACACCATGTGACTCAAGCGGACCGTCAGTGTTCTAGCCCTCGGGTAATTATTATACCAGAGAGCATCTACAGTTTTTTTTTTTTTTTTAAAGGAAACTGTGACTGACACTACTGAAGGGTTCAGATAGGTCACAGAGGGTTAGTAGCGAGCTAAGTTTGTTATCCATGATGTTAATATATATTTTGTTTGCGACAGCTGTCAAAGCTGGTCAGAAGCGATGTTGTGTATTAGAGAGGAATTTATTACTTTCCGAAAAATGCTACAAGGTGATTTGTTACATTTTTACCCCCCGATGATTTTTCAATAAGACTGGGAGGGGGAGATTGGACGATGGTTGTCAAAATCACTGGCATCTCCTCTTTTGTATAAAGGAGTAACTACAGCATGCTTCCAGGAGGCTGGGAAAATATTCGTGACGACTGATGCATTTATGATGATGGTACGAGGGAAAAAAGAAAAGAAGAGAAAAGAAGAGAGGAGAGGAGAAGAGAGGAGAGGGGTTGATTAAAACCTTGGTAGGGGGTAAGGCGTCAAGAGCGAGAACCTGTTGATGTGTAAAGATAGGCAGACTCCGACCTCCCGTCCTACTGCTTCCACTCCTCCTATAAGCCACTGGTTAGACACACGGAGGGAGGTTAGAGGGGGGGACAGGAGAAAGAAAATGAGGATGCGAAGACGAAAGTTATTAAAGATAGCAGGGAAATGAGGGCATGGACGAAAGTTACGATGGTTGGTAGGAAAATGAGGGTATGGGGAAGAAAAGTTATAAATGTCGGTAGGAAAGTGAGGGTATTGGGATTAAAATTATAAATATTGGAAGGAAACGGGACGAAAAAGATAAAAGTTGTTTGGAAAATGAGGGTATGGGGACGAAAAAATTTAAAAGTCGGTAGGAAATTGAGAGTACGGGGACCAAATTTACGTAAGTTGGTAGGAAAATAAGGGTATAGGGACGAATATTTATAAAAGTTGGCAGGAAAAGAACTGCAGAGAGGTTAAGATTGATGCCTATCAGCTACAAGAGGGTCATTACGGTTGATAATCATACCCTCGAACACGACTCAGTATACCGAGTCCACAGACTGAATGAGAGTGAACATGTGCAAAGAGAAAGAGGGTATTTAAAGTGGGTAAGTTGGAAGTCACTGGAAAAGAGAAAAAAAGAGAAGAGAGAGGAAAAGAAAAGAGAGAAGAGGACAGGAGGGGAGAGGGGTAGTAATGTCCACAGAAGGGAGGAGGATAGGGGGATGAAAAATAAAAGTAAGGATAGATTAGAAAAGGAGAACTGTAACGTTTTGATCACAATATAAAATGATAGTTTATTATAAGTTACTAGTGAACCTGGTGGCGAAAAAAGGACAGAAGGATGAAAGAATAAAGTGCAACGTAATGACTGGATGGACACAAAAGAATAGATGAAAATGGGTAAATGATTAGTGGTAGGTGGGGGCCCTCACCATCCACTCACTCGATGTAGTGCTGCTGTCAGGTGTCTGCCCTTTCCTCTCCTCCATCCTTCTTTCCTTCCATCCTCTTCTGTTTTTCTTTCCTTCATTCTTTCCTTGTCCTTCTGCCTACGGGTGACTTTAAACTCCCCCTTCTGTTTTTCTTTCCTTCATTCTTTCCTTTTCCTTCTGTCTGTGGGTGACTCTACACTGAGTGACAGGCCAAATTGTTTCCTGTGCACCAGGAAACCATTTACTACGCTGGGTGGTAACCATATAACCAAATTTTGGCACCTGGTGGTTTAGTGGGTAATTATTGCGCTCCAATCGGATTGAGCCGGTGAAGGTTCATATCCAAGGGATGGTTGGGGTTGATTGCTCATGTATTGCCACTCAGGGATGAGTGGGGCTGTTCACTCTCATCTTAAATGTCAGTAGCAACTGCCTAGCCCCTGGCTCCTACGCTCCTCATGGTGCAATGTAGGATTGGATGATGGATGGATGGATTAGAGAACTGGGATAGAGGACAGGAGTGAAAAAGTAAAAGAGCAGGGATTACATAACAAGAGACGTGGGTGGCAGAGGAAAGGGTCATGGGGAGCGTGGGTTTGGAAAAATGAACATCGGGGTTCGAAAAATGAAGGGATGATCAACACGAATGAGAGAGAGAGAGAGAGAGAGAGAGAGAGAGAGAGAGAGAGAGAGGAAGTAGGTTCGAAAAAAGAAAACTAGGAAAATACATAACAGAGCCGAGGGAGAAATAGAACTGATATGAATGTGTATATATAGTAAGACGAAAGCCAGTAAAAAAAAAAATAAAAAAAAAAAATAAAAAAAAAAAAACGAGTGCCGATAGACGATAATACAAAAAATACGAGATAAGATAAAAGGCTGAGTGGGGAGGAAGCATATGGAGATAAGAAGATAATGGATGAATGTTTCCCTACTCCATCCACTCCAACTTGGCCTAAAATTGCCAAGTCTCTCCACCATGAATGCTGAAGTGTAAGAAGAGATGAACATTAATGCGTGAATGACGATACCCTGTTCGCTATCATAGAGTTGTGCTGATTTTGAGAGGGTTAAGATGGTCAAATTAGAGATAGGGTTTTTGGAGGACTAGACCCGAATTTACAAAGGATCTTAGCCAATTCTTACAAGACCCCATACCACTGAAATACTAGAATTCACTGTATTTATTTTTTTATGTTATTTAGGGATCCAAAGTCACTAAGGGTTTTAGTTATTTCTTTTAACAGCCTTTATAGCAGTGTAATATTGTCAGGAATAAATTTTTCTAGTATTATCCAGTGTTACTTATTCTAACATGTTTTTGAAGTGCATGGCAACTGTATGAGATAAACGCATAAACAAAGCCAAGTGTAGAGAGTTTAGGAATACATTTAAGAAGCATACTGCGATGATAAATGTATTCCTGATTAAAGAACCATCATCGTCATCATCATCATCATCATCATCATCATCGAGATCATCATCAACGTCATCATCATCAACCCCGGATCTCTTGTCCCACCAACTTTAAAGACAGGATGAGGAAACAAGGAGGAAAAGACAAAAAGACACGAACGGGTGACAAATACTACAAAAGCTAAATTAAAACTCTAACAAGACCACCTCACGATAAAATTAGATTCGAAAAAGGAAGTAGAGGAGAATACCTCAGCAGAGAGTAATAAATCCGTAAAAGGAAAGCGGGACAGTGGAATATGAAAGGATCGTCTCGGTTAAGGAGCTGGCAAGATTATTCAGATGAGGAGGAGAGAGAAGTGTTCTTGGGTAGGTCAGGACTCTGGATATGGAACTGAGAGAGAGAGAGAGAGAGAGAGAGAGAGAGAGAGAGAGAGAGAGAGAGAATCGATACCGCGGTCTGAATAAGAGAGAGAGAGAGAGAGAGAGAGAGAGAGAGAGAGAGAGGTGGAAAATGATAAGGTTAAGGAGCGACGAACAAAGAGCAAATGGAATGATAAGGAGGTTGAGAATAACGGCACAGTCGAGAAATGGCGACCGAAAGAAGAAGCAAAAACAGCAGCGAGAAGAATAAAAATGATCAAGTCAGGTGGGATGCCGGGAGGAATATGCAAATGAGCAGATAAAGGAGAAAACGAGTAGGTAGGGCTCTGAATTACGTAATGGGGGAAAGAGGAAAAAAAGAAAGAAAGGAAGGCTGATAATGGGGTCCGAAAAATGAGGCGAGAATATATAAAAGGAAATTAAACTCATACCGTGAAGTAGGATTGAAATTCACGACACAGACGATAATAGCTAGGGTCCAAAAAGGGAAGCATTAATAGAAAAAGAAAAAAGTAGGAGAGAGAAAATAGAAATGGCAAGATAAGTATGGAGGAAGACTATGCAAATGAGGGTATAGCGGTGAAAGGCGGCAGTGGATAGGGACCTGAGACAATGATGGATAAAAAAAAAAAAAAATCAAGCAACGAAAAAGGTAGCAGCAGAAAAGAAAAAGATGCGAAATGAAAAGGTTAAGGAAGGAGGAAAGAATATGCAAATGAGATGACACGGTTGAAAATTACACCACAGACGAAACTTGTTGTCAGAAAAAGGAAGCAGAGATTTAAAAATAAAAAATAAAAAATAAAAAAAAGACTGAGAATACGGAGAAAATTGTAATACTCCCCGGTAAGGAAAATTGAGTTTAAGTATCGGGGAAGAAAATGCTGTTGATAAGAGAGAGAGTCAGCGGAGAGGAACCCGACTGGAGAGAATAAAGGAGGGCGAATGTAGTCCAAAAAAGGAAGGCAGGACAGAGAAGAAACAGATGGACCACTTGAGACTGCAAGGTTCAAAATCACAGTGTAGTACAGGAAAAAATATATATACTAAAATGAGAGTTTAGAAAATACAATGACAACGGAATAAAAATACACGAATTAAAACACATATACAAAACAGAAAATTAAACTAACAGTATCTGGATAGGAGTACAAGAACACTGTGAAATTTGGGATCGGGAAAAAAAAAAATCAATTCTTTCTCACATTCTTATTTTTTCCCACCTATGGATGGCGTGATGTATAATAGAAATCAAAGGTAGAAATAAAAATAAGAACTAACGATAAAACAGTAAGTGGGAAGGATGTTTATGCAGACTAAAGAATAAAGATGAACGGCCACTGCATTGGTTGGCCTAGGTGAATAATAAGATCATAGGAAAAAGAGAACTAGGAGCTGATAATGCAAGAATAAAGAGGAGACAGCAGAAACTGATAAGATAGGATCGACCTAGAAAGGGTTAGTGGGAAATTGAAAACAGATACTAAAGAAAGTAAAGCTGACAGTCACTAGGAGAGAACAAAATGAAATGTTAGAAAATAAAGTAAAATACGGACCGCGCGGTAAATGGGCAAGGAGGAAGGAAGGAAGGAGGTTTATGCAAATTAGAGTATAAAGGTGAAAAGCCAGTGGATTGAATGGCCTACGCAGATGATAAGAGAGTGATGCGAAAATGATAAGCGGCTGATACGAAAACGCGAGTTCGGAGCCGATGAGGGTGGAACAGAATAAGGCAGAGAGTTGGCAGCAAGGATCGATAAGATACGGTGAAAACTGGGTCGAGGCAGGGAGGGGGGTAAATCAGCTAAAAAAAAAAAAAGGGGGAAGGGGAGAGGTATACAGAGGCAGGAAAGGAAAATTAGAGCGAAGGCTTCTATCCTGCTTGATTCTTGCTACTTCCAGACGATTTTTATTCACCTTATCAGACCTCCGTATTGAAGGATTTAATGGGAAATATGTATCTCAACCTGTTTTAAAAAGGTCTCAAATCGCCTGGAGATACAAAAAGAATCAGATACAAGAGACGTCATTGGATGGAAGGAGTTAGGGGCATGGGGTGCAGGAAAAGATGGATAACTGGTGGATGAGAGGAGACGAAAGAAATTTAGAAGGGAGCTGGAGAGGAGTGGTGGAGAAAATGAAGTACCTAAAGTTAAAATCAGCAAAGCCCTACGTTTATATGACATCTTTTCTGTTTAATATTTAATTCTTGCAACTTCCACACAACTGGATTTAACTTGAGGAAAGATCTCCTACTGAATGGTTTAATGAAGGCTAAATCAAACTCCTCCAGCTCGAAGTCTCTCCATAGCTGAGGAGATGCCTGTGAAAGGAGCAAGATTAAGACGTCATCTGGGTGAAGTGGTTAAAGGGGGGTATTGAGAGAGAATTCTGGGAGACAAAGAGTGGAGGGGACTCTGAAAGGGAGAGGATATGGGAATGGAGGGGAGGAAGGTGAGGGAGAGAAAAGAGGGAAAGGTGAAAGGAGGAGAGAAAAAAGAGAGAAGGGAGAAAGGGGGAGAGAGAGAGAACGCGGAAGGGAGAAAGAAGAGGAGAGAGAAGAGGGAAGGGAGAAAAGAGGGGAGAGAAAAGAGGGAGGGGATAAAGGAGGGGAGAGGGCATGGGAGAGTGTCGAGGGAGAGGGAGATAAGAAAGGGGAGGATAGAGGGGCAACGGAGGAGGGGAGGAAGGGGAAGGGTAGAGAGGAGTTTCAGTGGGAGTGATGAGGAAGGGGCAGATGTGTAAGGATGGGAGGGAGGTGGGAGAGAGAGAAGAGGGAAGACAGAAAGGTAGGGAGTGGGCAAAGGAGAGTGGTGAGAGAGGGGGAGAGGAAAGAGGAGTTGCAAGGGAATGAGGGAGACAGAGATGGGAGACAAGGAGAGGGGGCGAGGAAGAAAGAAGAGAGGGGGGAGAAAGGAGGGGAGAGGGCAAGGGAGAATGATCAGGGAGTGGAACGGGAGAAAGGAAGGGAGGGGAGAGGGTAGGGAGAAGGAATGGATTAAAGATGGAGTAGGAAAAGTAGGGGAAGGGGCAAGGGAGATTGATGAGGGGGAGACAGGAGGAGGAGGGGGAATATACAAGGGGAGAAAGGAGAAGGGGAAAGAGAGAAGGAGAGAAGGGAGGAAAATGGGGGTAGGGGGCGCTGAGGTGAACCCAGTATGATGCTGATGAAGGAATCTGACTCACTCAACCTGCTTATATTGCTGCTCTTATCTTGTTGTTGGAGTTGCTACCCACCACCACTCAGCATCTCTCTCTCTTTCTCTCTCTCTCTCTCTCTATCTATCTTTCCAGCTGCGACTTGCCGTCTTACTTTACTGCCTCGCACACTTGTTAAGTATGCTCTCTCTCTCTCTCTCTCTCTCTCTCTCTCTCTCTCTCTCTCTCTCTCTCTCTCTCTCTCTCTCCAAACAGGTATGCGAGTATAAGCAATGATTGTGTGTGTGTGTGTGTGTGTGTGTGTGTGTGTGTGTGTGTGTGTGTGTGTGTGTGTGTGTGTGTGTGTGTGTGTGTGTGAGAGAGAGAGAGAGAGAGAGAGAGAGAGAGAGAGAGAGAGAGAGAGAGAGCGAATAAAGAGAAAGAGAGAATAAAGCGAGCGCTCCAAACAAGTCGGATTTAAATATAGCGACGCCATGTTATTCCCGCACCAGCCTCTCTCTCTCTCTCTCTCTCTCTCTCTCTCTCTGACACATCACGTCCACACACGCAATTTATCTGCTTTGCTGGCTGGGTTTAGACAAATTTATATTACAGATTTATATTAGGCAGATGCGGGATATGTTAAACTTATTATCATGTAACGAGTATTTTTGTGATATTGTAGCATGTTTTTGCGATATTCTGACAGTTTCTAAGATATTTAAATTCATTTTAGCGATTTATATTCATTTAACAAGATTGTGTTGGATATATTTAGCAAATTTTAGCTCTAAATTTTTTCTACTAGCGTAAGTTTGTTCATTTTTTGCTGGAATAACGAGAGAAAATTAAGTAGTCCGCACATTACCTACTTTCCATCTTATTCCTACTGAAATGTACTTTGTTATGATAAGGAATTCATCGTAAGTTAGTTGTTAAAATCTCAACCCAATTCCCGGTCGCTGGTGCCTAATGAAGCTCAGAGGCGGCCACTGCTGCTGTTTTGTTAATTAGCAGCCTCATGTCGCCATCAGCATTACCGCTAATTATAGCCCAATATCCCTCTACCGATATTACAGAGGAAGCCATGTCGGATGTGCCGTGATTTCAGGGAGAATGTGCTTGGATTATAGAACACAGCCGTGTTTTGGCGGGAATTGTACCTCTGACCAAGACTTAAATTCGTACTGACTTCGATACTCGCGAAAACGATTATCAGCACAATAGAAAATATGTGTTATCAGTGTTAATCAAATATCTGAGGTTTTGGGAGGGAGGGGTTTCAGATTAGTTATATTTTCTCTTCTGAGATGGGGAAAAGTGTTAATATCTTTTGCATAGATCATAACTCTCTCTCTCTCTCTCTCTCTCTCTCTCTCTCTCTCTCTCTCTCTCTCTCTGTCAGCTAGACAATTTTATTCAGCCGAGTCAAAAAATAAAAACATCTAGGAATGTTAATATTGCTTCCATTCATCCCCTCATGGTCAAGACAACTCTAGTATTGTACCTTTGTTAGCACCAACCGATGGGATTCAGTTGGAGGTGAGCCATAGGAGGCTAAGCGTGTTAAAAAGATGGTGAATGAGTTTTACAAGAGGTTTTTGGTTCGGTTTCAGACGGAAATTAACTGCAATCAAAGGAGTACTGGAAATCTGACGATACTTATATAGTGGATGAGAATTTGAATTAGACATGTTGCATTTACCGGATGAGAATTAGACACGTTTACATTTACCTGATAAGAATTACACACGTTACATTTACCGGATGAGAATTAGACACGTAGCATATACCGGATGGGAATTAGACACGTAACATTTACGGGTTGAGAAAACGGCAGTCAAAATTAATAGGAGCATGGAACTAGTATTCCGCAGATGATCTGTGGAAGATAATATTTGCGCACAGCTTTGGATACTAATTAGGAGCCAGATGCCGCGACAAACATTACGGCTAATCATAGGCAGAAACCTCCAGTCATCCTGCCGCTATTACGGTGATAACCGTTTTGAGGCGGCCGTGTTCGATGGGAGTTTAGTTAGAAGTTTTATATTTATCTGATGGCATGAGAACCGAGAGCATTACCCTCTTCAATCAGGTGACCTTTTTTACCTTTTTTTTTTTTTTTCTGTTCTTTGCTACCTCCAGATGATCTTATTAGGGCAAACTTTTCGAAATATTGGGTGGGGTGGGGGTAGAGATAGCCCACATTAACCCCTCTGATCACTACAATACTCTTCATACTCTAACCTGGCCCTGATTTTTGTTCCGCTGAAGGCTACTGCACATAACGCTGGTAAAATGTGATACTGCTGTGGCTCTACGCTCTACATCGTTTCCATAGCACTTCCTCGTGACTAGTACCATATTTTAGTGATAATCTATTTGTGCAACTCAACATTTAGTACTGAGGGAGGGCAATTTTAGGTCAAGTTTGAGTAAAATGAGTATGGATTTCTGACAACATGATGACAAAGTATACACGGGGCTGCACTACTAACCCGTTCACCACGATAGGTCTTTCCAAAGCTGGATTAAAAAAAAAAAAAAAAAAAAATCACCAATTAATGGGACGAAAAGGTTACGGCAGTGGAAATCAGTTCTACTCCGTTCGCCACGGTCTTCCAACAGCTGAATAAAATTTCCTGGTGGTCTGAATAATCTCGAGAAGTACTGTATTACTTTTGTAAGAGTTGAATGCTGTAAGAGAGATTAAAAAACAAGTAGATAGTGTTTGGTTTGATGTGAGTATGAATTTTATTTCACTGACCGCCAGGATTTCTCTCCACTAACCAAAATAATCTGGTGTTGTCATAATAAATAGATAAATAAACAAATAAAGGTGTACCAATAACACAGAACGGGTTACTTTTGAGTTCTTGAACCTTCTCACTACCAGAATTTTTCTCAATTAAAATCTCGTAGTGCTACCCTGAAGAAGATACTGAAATACACCAATCGCAGCGATAATCATAAAAGGTTAAATGTAATCGATTATGGGGAGGGAGGTGATGATTCTGAAAGCATGTCTATTAAATTAAGCTTATTACCTGGTCATTACAGCCAACCAGAGATATAATATGTTAATTGGTTGTGTTCAGGTGGCCTTGTTAATCCTATTTTAATATGAGCTTATGCTAAACGTTTCTCACGTTACCACTGACCATAAAATCACATTCGGTTGCATTACACTGAATCGGAACACAGTTTGAGGTTAGGCTGTAATTAAAAACGCCGTTGCCAATAGGATCTGATCCAGCGTGTGTTTCGTACCATTATTCAGCAATAATATCCGTCTGTTAAATCCAGCTTGTTGTGTCGTGATTTAATCCTTTCTCTTCGATGAAGATTATCTGATGCTCTTCACGACTGAAACTTTAATTATGAGAAAAGCAGAATATAACGATATGTTACTTGAAAAGGATCAGAATTCTTCAACCTGTGTTTCAGAATATAGAGCCCATGAGAGTAGCGATACTTTTTTGTTGACTGTAGGTAAACGATTTGGTTTTTCTTTATTATTATAAGGAATAATAATACTTTATTTTATTACTGTTGAGACCAATGATTTTTTTTTTTAACAGGATACAGAAACAACTGATTTTTTTTTTTTCCTGACTGTACCTCAACCTGCAGAGGCACAAAGTATAATTTAAAAGATGCGCTGGAAAAGGCAAATGTTTACCTGAGTTCATCAATGGCCGACGGTACCTTCCCGCAAGCACTGCCGCTACTTCAGATGGAACACGCACACCAGAACAAAGAATGAAGCACACGGGGATATTAGCACGAGTTATTCCCATTTATCTTTTGCTTTGGACGGGGGCAAAATTGAAGGCATTGAGTACTAATGACCTTTTCACAACCAGAGCTCCTTCCTTAAGCTGAATAAAATCGTCTGTTTAAATCTCCTTCCCTGACTTTAATAAAATCTTCTGCTTAGAGGTCCTTTCCTAAGCTGAATAAAATCAACTGTTTAGATCTTCCGTAAGCGGAATAAAATCATCTTTTTAGAGCTCATTCCATTAGGCTGAATATATCGTCAGTTTAGAGTTCCTTCCGTTAGCTGAATAAAATCGTCTGTTTGGAGGTCCTTCCCGAAGCTGAATAAAATTAAGAGTTCCTTCTGTAATCTGATTTAAAAAGTCTGGGGTACGACGAATAAAAGATACACTGACCCCTTCACGGACTGACCTTCGTTAAGCTAAATACACTGACTGATAGTAGCGAAATTAAATGAAATAATACGTCACTGTTTTGTAGGGGTTATCTTCATTATAATTTGTTACCTCGGTTTAATTACATTTTTTTGCAAACTTACCGATTTTATTCATATTTCGAAAGGCTTTGTGAACTGAAGGGATTAGAAACGGCCTTCATTAACTCCCTCAAAACTAGATATAATTCCTAAGATGAGTTTGGATCGTCTGGAGGTAGCAGGAATAAGGCAATAAAAGACGTTCTGGGCTGAAGGGGTTAATGTACACACACACACACACCTCTTTCTGACCCGGAATTAAGAACCTTGACGATCACCCAAGCCTGTCCCACCAAATTTGCCTTTGCTCTCTCTCTCTCTCTCTCTCTCTCTCTCTCTCTCTCTCTCTCTCTCTCTCTCTTTCTCTCTCTCTCTCTCTCTCTCTCTCAGTAATGTTGATATACTGTAGATATTCATATTTTAGAACAGTACTGTTGATATACAGAAGGTATTAATATGTATGAGAGAGAGAGAGAGAGAGAGGAAGATATAGGGGGGATAAACAGGGAGAGTCGGAGGTCTAATCACCCTGTTTGAAGGTAATGGCTGTTTGGCTGGTTCCCGCTGTTTAAAGACTCTTGCTGTTTAAAGACCGCTGCGGTTTGCTTTGGCACCACTGTTTGAAGGCAAGAGTCCGGGTTTTATTTCCTCTGTTTAAAGATATATTAACCATTTCTGTACGATGACCAACATCCAGGAGGTGTATTTATGACACTGAATGGTCCTGTGGAAAATTCTGAGTCTGGTTAAACGGTACTGACGACATGGATGCCTGTTTTAACTAAAGTCCGTTTTAACTAAATTGAAGTCCGTTTTAACGAAATCGAAGTCTTTTTAACGAAATAATAGTCTGTTTTAATGAAGGTGGAGTCTGTCTTTAAAAATTCAACTTTTTACAAATGAAATTCATTTCTTTTACTGAAATCCAAATAGTAAAACTGACTGCTCAAAAAAAAATAAATAAATAAAAATAAAAATCTGAGTTTGATGGCAGACACAGACTCGCAATCTCGCTGACTCAATAGACTCTCAGACACCACTTCCTCAGCGATTTATTTTGCTTGTTGCACGCTGATATTCTCTTCAATATTATCTATAAAATTTTAATAATGGCAAAGTTTGTACAAGTGCCGTAAACGAGAATACTATAAAACCGAGTGCAGAAAGAGGCAGGTACGAATGAGGCAATACAGAGCCGCTTACCTCCACCAAAACAAGACCCACAGTAAGCCAAGAGGATGTTAAATTGTGCTAATAATTACGGTACATTCTTCTCCCTCCATTTACAGGCTTAATACTAAATGGTTATGGTTATTAAAATTGTACTTCTTCGTCTTTTGCAGCAGCAAGTAAGAACAGCTAGAGTGATGATTTTCTTGCAGAATGTAAATGTTAACACCATTACCTTGCGGGTAAGTTCATAATCAGTGTAGCACAGGCAGGCGTACTCGTATACTTACAGCTTTGCAGTAGGGGAAGAGAAGACAACACTCACCTGCAAAAGATAACATATTTGGTAATTATTAGAAGAAAAAAATCTCTACATAGTATCTACAGTATATACCTAAGCTCTTATACCGGTACTGATAATATTAATAGTAACATTAATACCTAAAGTTGGTGTGCGATGCTAATCGGGACAGAACAGAAAGGCATAGGATAATAATGTTCTGTGTACTGGATCAATCTGTCATCTATGAATTATATATATATTAAAGAAGCTGACGGATTTGCCAGTCATTAACCCATTAGATCCCAGGGTCCCTGGGGGAGGCATTGTGCTGGTAGGGTACTAAGCGTACTGCCCTCCGCCAATCGGCTCATAGTCGCGAAGCTCATAGGTCCCTACCCGGTGGTTCCCTACTTCGTAAACTTTTGAAAATTCCCAGTTTTGTCCCATACTGAGAACAATGGGCTCCAATGGGTTAAATATATATAATATAATACACACACACACACACACACACACTGATAACCAGAAGGAAAATTCACACGAAATTTCCGGAGCGCATTTTATTAGACAGGAGGCATGGGGGGATTAGCACGGGGGAGGGGGCTTTATCTAATTACTGACACTCAGTGTCCAGCCATATATACATTCCAGAGGTCATTATAATACAGCCAGTTATTTAGTAGCGTCACCAGACAGACACACGGGCCACATAACCTAAATCTTGCTCTTTTGACTGTTTCACTGCGATGACGACATTTCCTTTCCAGCCATGCCACCGACAGACATTCCTTTTCAGCCTACAAGACCCGTCACAGCTACAGAGCTAAAGTCGCCATTATTCTTTTTTCTTTAGTTATGCAGTTTTCTATTCAATTCTTCCTCATCAGATTTCTACTTGCCACCGTCTGTAGCTTCTATTTACTTCACGGGAAACCTCTCGTACATAAGGTGAGAGAATATAACACCCTTCCCACTTCGGTAGGTTGATAAATCTGAGTTATCTTTAATGATTTAAATAAGACAGTAACGTTTAATATTGCGGTGCAGGCCATTGTGTGGAGTATCATAACCCTAAAGGGTATTCAGTAGTATAACTCTTGGTTGAGACAGCACTGTTATTCTATTCTGTCTAAAGCAAGACGATTGGAAGGTCATCAGGGAAATTGTTCCAGGAAAAAATAAAAAATCTAATAATCAGAACTTTGAAAATAAAGATGAGAAAGCAGAAGAATTTAATAGATTTTTTGCAAACGTTGGTAAATCTACATATGATAAGACACAACAAAACCTTGCTAACAATCAATTTGACATGCCTCTAACAAGCCTTACAGAAGATGAATACTTTAGACCTCAGCCTGTGGACACCAATATGATAGTCCTTACAGTTAAAAGTCTCAAGGAAAGTAGTTCATATGGCTCTGATGGCATATCTCTTCGCTTCATCAAAGACGCACTTTACGTCATCGCGTTTTACTTAACTTGTATCATTAACACCTCTATCACAACTGGTATCTTCCCTACGACATGGAAACACGCATTGGTTGTCCCCATCTTCAAAACAGGTGATATCAACAATGTTAATAATTATAGGCCCATCTCACTATTACCTACTGTTTCTAAAATATTAGAAAAGGTAGTTGCTAATCAACTATTAAACTTTTTAGAAACAAAGAGACTTTTATCTAACACTCAGCATGGTTTCGATCAAAGCTTTCTACTGAGACTGCTCTTACTGTTATAACTGATGAAATTTATGACAATATGGACCAAAAGAAAATATCTCTGTTAACCTTGTGTGACCTCTCTAAAGATTTTGATAGTGTTAGCCATGACATCCTCATAGATAAATGTGCCAAGGTAAAAATTGATTCGTTTTGGATTAATAGTTACATTAGTAACAGAACTCAGTCTGTTCGATTAAATGATGTCGTATCTACAAAGCAGAATGTAACTTACGGGGTCCCACAAGGTTCAATTCTAGGTCCACTTTTATTCAATATCTACGTAAATGACATATCAACTTATTTAAATGACTGTACATTAACATGATATGCTGATGATACACAATTCCTTCATACAGGTACTATAAATAATCTGGAGGATCTTATCACTAAGACTGAAGAAACCCTTGTCAAAGCTAATCAGTATTTTCTTAGGAATGGTCTCATGATTAACCCAAATAAAACTCAATGTATTTTTATTGGAAATCGACAACTCTTATCACGTATACCTGCTAATGCAACTGTAAAGTTTGATGGCAATAACATCACTCCTAGTAGTCATGTTAAAAATTTAGGTCTTTATATTGATAAGTATATGAGCTTTGATGTGCATATTAATGAGTTAAATAAAAAAGTCATGGGGACATTGATGTATATAAATCGTTTAAGTGACAATTTCCAGAAACAGACTCGTATAATCATAATTCAAGCTCTTGTGTTGAGCTTGATTAATTATTGTATTAGGATATGGGGTACAACCAACGGAACTCTTATACACAGTGCCCAGAAACTATTGAACTTTGCTGCTAAAGTTGCTGTAGGTGGAATGAGGAAATACGATCATGTTTCTCCAGTCCTGAAAGAGTTAAGATGGCTAAATATTAAACAAAAGCATGCATTTGATACGTACTGTACTATGTATAAGATACTGCGTGGTGTGTACCCTGAATGGTTTATGTCCTTTGCTTCTGTGCATAACGTGACTGGAAGTGTAACCAGACAACAAAATAGCCTATATGTACCAAGAGTCCACACTAGCACTGGTGCCAGGTCACTCGCTGTACAGGGCCACAAGCTCTGGAATGAATTGCCTGCTTTAATAACCAACGCCAGTAGCCTACCGGTATTCAAATCTAGGCTGCTGTGTTTTCTTATGGGAGAGAAAAATGTTTTATGACTTGAAATACCTTGGATGCATTTGCAAGATAAAAATCCCAATTGAGATTTTATTTTGCTCTAAATTTGTCTTCATATGTACTGATTTTTCATGTTTTCATTGTACTGTACTTACTATATATCGGAACATGTATCTTTATTAATAACCACTGCTTAGTGGACATAAAGTTATTTATTTATTTATTTATTTATTTAAGATTACACTGAGCTGAGTGAGCCATAGGAGCCTGAAGCTCATGGTAGCAATAACTCCAGTGTTCTATTTTTTTTTTTTTTTTTTTAGATGATTTTATTCAAATTGGTGAGTCAGAGAAACTGGATCAAAGTAGTGTTCTCTCGGTATTTTAATTCAGTTGAATGCATCTCACTGCACTAGTGGTGACTGATCAAGAATCAAGGCACTTCCATCGCGGCCACCTTGAATGAACTCCAGGATTAGGTGTGCGACAAGACTGATGATGCAGTGTGTGTAAAATATGGAAAAGGGCTGAATGTCCACTACCTGAACAGAGATAGATAGATAGATTGAGAGATAGATAGATGGGGAGAGAGAGAGAGAGAGAGAGAGAAATAATACTGCAAGGTTTCACGTGTGATATGTGAAATAATAACTGAGCCAGAGTTTCCTGAGAGGCTCCAAACCCACTATAACGCAGTCCCTTACGTTGGCATGGAAGGGAGAGTCGTGGGCGGATTAGTATGGTGGGCGACAGGAAGGCGTGATCAGCAGTCAGGACGGTGGGTCAGAGTGCAACCTGCCAGACCTCTACTCAGCCTAGCCCAACCCTCACAGATCCTCGTTAATACACACAAGCTCCCTCTCCCATTATTTTACCCTCAATTCCCCCCCCCCATTATCTTGCACCCAACCCACCCAATCCCCAATTATTATACACCCCACTCCACCCTCTTTTACACCCGTCTCCACCTCCATATTGTCACACAAAGTACCCCATTATCTTACACCCATACATACACACACTGTCGTTGTATGTACAGAACTTTTTTTTCCATTCTACAACAGGGTTTGTGCAAAAAATTTATCCTCCTCAAATTTAAATCCTTATAGATTATCTTCTGTAATGTCCCTTGTGGAGTCAACAGGCATAAATGTATAAATTTTAACTATGAACCAAAAATTTGTCCCAAATTCCCTTGATACTTTAACCAACTTTCCTTCTTTAATCTTCCTCCACTTCGCATGCTGCTGACACACACCCCTACCTGTATTATGTTACACCCATACATACAGTGGCATTTAACAGCCTAATGCTCTTTCCACACACTTCCCTTCCTTGCTGACTACTACCAGCATTGTGTTTAATGTACTCTATAATGAAAGCCATTTATCTCCCTACTCTCCCCCCCCCCCTCACTCCATTATTCTGTACTCCTTACCTACTGAGCAAACAGACACCCGCCCAGCACTATATTACACCAATACAGTACAAACACAGTGGCATTCTATGATTCAAGCCCTCTCTCAGCCTTCATACATAAATCCCTCATGCCTGACCTATACAGCTAACAGACACCCGTTCCTCCATTGTGTTAAACTCATACATACACAGCCACAGCAGTAGCCTATTAAAGCAAACCCTTTCTTCCTACTCGTACTTCCCATCATTCTCTCTTCTCTCGCTCCCTGTCTAACGCAGCCAACAGACGCCTTAGAATTCCGTCAAATCAATACATAGACAGTGGAGTTTTTATATGCAGTTTTTGTACGTCAAATCAATACACAAACAGTGGAGTTCTCTTCCTTCTTACCTCCCTCCCTCCCTACTTATACAGCTAATAGAAACACGCTCCTGAATTATATCACACGTATACGTACAAATTAGTAATCTTATATTCAGGCCTCTTCCCGTTTTTACCTGGCCCCCTTCCTGCCTACACAGCTAACAAGACACCCGTCCCAGCATTATGTCACACCCATACATACAAATTGCCCCTCACATATGCAGCCCCACTCTCCCTTCCTTTTGCCCTCATTTCTCTTTTTTATCTCCCTCCCAACGTACACAGCTAACAAAGACTCTGGCTCCTGAATTCTATTACTACCATACATACACAGTGGCACTAGTGTATGTAGCATTTTCTTCGCTCCTGTTTCACACTCCTTTACTTCCTCCATATGTACAGGGCGAACAGGAACAAGCTTGAGAATTAAAATACATCCGTATATACACCGTGTTCCGTGTATATAGAGCCTGCTTCTTCGTTCTATTTCCTTCATTCCCCCATACGAAGGTTACCGTACATAACTAACAGACGCACGCTCGATACTTATAACACCAACACATACAAAGTAGCGCTCATATACACGTCCCTCTCTTCTTTCCTACTTCCTTTCACCCCTTTATTCTCCTGTTTTTTCTTCCCTTCCTCTGTGTTTAACTTGTCAGACACCCGCTCCTGCAAATAAAAATACCTGTACTCGTACATAAACAATGAAATTAGCATTATGCGGGTCCTCTTTCCTTCATGTTATTTCTTTCATAACTCCCTGTTCAAAATCATATCAAGCCCAAACATACACAGCGGCACTCATATACACAGGACCTCTTCTTTCGTTCACTTTTCTCTTGATTCCTTTATATTTTACTCAGTATGTTTAGTTACTCGAAAAATGCTCTTGAATACATACGTACATACATGCATATATATACATACAAATACACATTACGATACTCTGTTCTTCTCTCCTTATGTATGACTAAAATAAATCGGCTTCAGAATTGCATCATACTCACTCATACACAATGTTACTCTCATATGCAAGTCTTCTCTTCCTTACTACTTCCCTCCCTCTCTCCCTCCCTTCGTACACAGCTTTCAAGGACATCATAGCCATTCCTTCCTCCCTCTCTACCTCCCTTCCTCCAGTATCTTCTTGCCTCATCCTTTGTCTTCCTCACTACTTTCCTTTATCTTCCTTCGTGTCTCTCTCTCTCTCTCTCTCTCTCTCTCTCTCTCTCTCTCTCTCTCTCTCTCCACTTCGTCTACAAACTCTTCCCCCACTCTCCCTCTCCAAATAATCCAACAGTTTCTCTCCTCCTCCCTCGTATCCTCAATCTCGTCTCCCCACCCCTTCCCTCTATCCGTACTTCCTTTCCTCCTCCCTAACCTCATGTCTTTTCTTCCCTTTCTACTTCCCTACCTGTTTGATCTCTCCCTCCCTTCCTCCAGCCTTATTTCTCCCTATTTACCTCCACCCAGCCACTCCTTTTCTCCCTCCCATCTCCTAGTAGTCTCCCTCTCTCCTTCCCTGCCTCACAGCACTTCTCCCCCTCTCCCTCTCATTAAGTTTCTCCTTCCATAACCCCCCCCTTCCTACCTCTTTCCCTCCCCCTTCCTTCCTCCCATCAGTCCCCCATCTCTCCCCACCTCCCTCCCACTCCTCTCCCTTGTCAGTTTACACACACGCCCAACCCTTTCCTTCCCTCCACCCTTCCCTTTTCCTCATGTTTAACCCTACTGCACATAACTCCACTATTTTTTTTTTTCAACAACACTTATTTCCCTATTTCTTTAACAATACTTAATTTATTTATTCTGTTTAACATCCCCTCCTGCTTAACTCTACTTCATATACCACCATTATTTTCCACTTTACCACCCCTATTTTACTCAGTTCATTCAACAACCCTTATATATTCATTTATATATTTAACATCCCGTATTTGAGCGCCTTGGTGCAGGAAGGGGGTGTCTTCACGTGGCGGCACCGATATAGCTGAGCTACTCCTCTGCCTGGTTATACAAGCGTCCCTCAACTCCCTCCCTCTTCCCCAAAAGAAGGATGGAGGACTGGAGGGTGAGGGCAACTTAGCCTGCAGTTTACCAGGCTCATGTATCTACTGCCACCACCACCACCATCACCACCACCACCACTACTACTACTACTACTACTACTACTAATAATAATAATAATAATAATAATAATAATAATAATACCATATAATACCATGGACCTATTAACCATTTTATTAATATTTCTCAGTTGCCAATATTTTGTTGCATTATTGCGCTATCATTTTTTTTTTTACATCAGCATTAAAATTAAATGAATTAAATTTAACGTTCCAGTGTTTCCGACAAATTATCAACAAACAGTATTTTAAGGTTAATGACACTGGTATACTGTAATTTCTAGAGCATTTATTCGTGCGTTCATTTATCTAGCCTCCCTTATTTATTCAGTTATTTAGTTTTTTAATTGGCTTTTTCTCCAAGCATCTATTAAGCATTAATCTCACTCAATTACCCATACCTTTCCCATCCCATCATTACGCCTCCTCCCACTTTCTAGTCTCTCTCTCTCTCTCTTCAGTGCTATCCCCATTAAGCCCTCTCTCTCTCTAGCTTACCGCTTCTGAAGCACATCCCACCTTTCTCTGCTCTCTAACTCTCTTCGTTTTTCTTTTTTTAACCCCCCTTTTTTTTTCTTTTTTCTCCCTTTCACTTGACAACCACATTCTCTTATGGTAATTTTATATTCAGTCATTTCTCTCTCTCTCTCTCTCTCTCTCTCTCTCTCTCTCTCTCTCTCTCTCTCTCTCTCTCTCTCTCTCTCTCTCTCTCTCTCCATTATACCTTTCCTTTCATTTTCTCCTCTTCTTCTCTTTAATCCTAGTTTCCTCCTCCTCCTCCTCTCCCTCCATGCCTTTACTGATGTCTCCTCCTCTTCTTCCTCCTTTGCCCCTTCACCTCTCTCAACCCTCTTCACCGACGCTTCAGCCCTTCCTCATTACCTCCCTCCTTCATCCCTTCTTCTCCTTCCATAAATTTCTTCCTTGCTCCTCCCTCTTCCTTCCTTCCTTACTTAATTCCTTCATTCAGTTGCCCTCACCTTTTTTTTTTGTTGTTGTTGTTCTTGCAAACTTCAGACGATATTATTAAACTTCGGAATTATCTTTTACAGTAAACGCGTTAAATAGGACTATATTCAATCCGTCCAGCGAAAAAAAAAAAAAAAAAAACTTCCTAAAGCTGAATAAAAATGTCTAGATGGCAAAACTTTGATAAAAAATGCACCATCAGAGTAAAATATAGTTGTTACTTCTCTTCCTTCTCCTCCCCAGATATTCCTCGATCTTTCCATCACTTCTTTTTATCTTTCACCGTCGAGGTTACTTTCCTCTGGCATTCCCGTCTACTTCTTGCCTCTCTCCGTCTTCATCAGTTAACATCCCTCCATTCCTCAATCCTCCTCCATCTTCAGTTTTTTTCCTCATCTCCCTAACCTTTCTCCTTTTGTGTACACTTCCTTCACCTATTAATCTCTCTCTCTCTCTCTCTCTCTCTCTCTCTCTCTCTCTCTCTCTCTCTCTCTCTCTCTCTCTCCTAAACCTTTCTCTTATCAATCTACATTCCGTCCATCCTTCTCTCTCCCTACCTCTCCCTAATGATTTCTTTTCTCAAGCCTTTTCTTCCACACTATCTATCTATCTATCTATCTATGCTCCTGCTCCTCCTCCTCCTCCAATCTCACTCACCTCTCTCCATCCATCTACCCTGACCCTCCCTCCGTCCCTTCATCCTCCTGGCTATCAAGTTAACCTCTCTCTAAATCCATGTCTATCCCCACAAACTTCCCTCCATCTCTCTTTAACCCACCTCCACCCATCCCTCCTTCTCTTCCCACTCCCTCCCTCCTTTCTCGCCCCACTCTCTCTCTCTTCATTTTCTTCTCACTTCTGCCTTCTTTCTCTCCCCATTCACTTTCTTCTTTCCCTCCCCATTTCCTCCCCTCTTTTTGTCCCCACTTCTTCCCCATTTTTCCCTCGCATGCCTTTTTTCTCTTCCCACTCCCTCATCCCTTTCTCTCCCCACTCCTTCCCATCTTTCTCCCCACTCCTTCTCTCCCTCCCCCTTCGCTCCTTTCTCTCCCCACTCCCTCCCTCCTCCTTTCTTTCTTTACTCCCTTTCGTCTTCTTTCCCCATCCCCCTACCATCCCACTTTAACCTTTCACCTGTCCATCCGTCCTTCCCTCTGCCTCTCCATTTCTCTCTCTCTCTCTCTCTCTCTCTCTCTCTCTCTCTCTCTCTCTCTCTCTCTCTCTCTCTCTCCTACTTTCTTTCCCCTCCTCCCTTTCCCTGACCCCCCTTTGTCTCCCTCCTCCTTTCCCTGCTCCTCTCTGCTCCTACTTTCTCTCCCCTCCTCCCTTTCCCTGACCCCCCTTTGTCTCCCTCCTCCTTTCCGCCTTTCCCTGCTCCTCTCTGCCTTCCCTCTCCCTCTCTCCCTCCTCTCCCCCATCCCTCCTTGCTCTGCCCCCTGCCACTTAAAGAGAAGGGTTTATCGCGCGAGCTGTGCATTAGTGGCGTCTAAGTGGCTCATTAGTCACACAAGTGGAGATTAATGAGTGTATTAAGCATAGGGGGCACCGCTACGAGAGGGGGCAGGCAGGGGGAGGGGAAGGGGTAGGGTGATGTGAGAGGGGGCAGGGGTTGTGAAACGGCAGGGAGATGTGAAACAGGAGAGTGGGTGTGACACGGGACAGTGGATGTGAAACGGGACAGTGGATGGAACGGGGCAGGGGATGAGAAATAGGGCAAGGGGATGTGAAAGGGGACAGGGGAATATGGAACGGGGCAGGAGGTGAAAAATAGGGCAAGGGGATGGGAAACGGGGCAGAGGGGTGAATGATGAAGCTGTTAGCCCCTTCGCTGCGTCTGAAGAACCTGAACTTTCTATTAGAGCAAACATCTGACTGTTTTGTTAAAGTGAGAGGAAATTATATTAGCAGTTTAAAGCTTCCTAACATGATTCAAGTATCTCTTCCTCTGCAGTTGAGACGGCGCATCTGAGCATTGTATTAAGGGCTAACACCAGACGAATTTTAGTCGTGAGGAGTCATAATAATTGGGGGGAAGATTGGTCAGTAGGAGACAAGGCTTGTGAATTATGCTTCTAACCGACGTTACGAAGGTCTTCCTTGAAGCTAAGAAATTCGCTTGGCTGATGCAAGTATGCAATAAAAAAAAAGGTCAGATCGTGAAACAAGACATGGAGAAAAAAAAAAAAAAAAAAGGGAATCACAGATAAAGAGAATGGCAAGGAGTATATAGGGTGAAATGGGAAGACATTTAAGTGCAGAGGAGTACTGTACGAAGGAAAGGACATAACAGAAGAGCCTGGGCAAGTAAAAAAACATGGAACAAGGGATTTACAGGTGAGGACAGAGGGCAAGGAAAATCAGGTACAGCAGAAAGGAGTACGGTATAAAGGAAAAGACATGGCTTGAAACATACTAAACCATTCAGAACTGTTTCTTATGAGGTAAGCTGCATGTATGGCTAAGATAAAAAGTCCATGAGTCAAAGATAAATGATGTAGATGACAAAGGAGGAAAGGGTTTGGAAGAAGTGGAAGGGATGAGAGGACGAGGGTAAGGAGAGAGGCAAGAGGTAGGTAGAAAGGAAGGCAACGGGAAGGAAGGGAAAGGACAGTGGAAAGCAGGAGGGAATGGAAAAATGAGAGAGAATAGGGGATGGCAGGAGAAAGACTGGGGAGCAATGGGAAGGGGCGAGGGAAAAGGAGCTGGTAAACATGGGAGTATGGAAAAGAAAAATGGGAGAGGGGAGGAGGGTAGAGAGTGAGGAGGAAATAAAGGTACTGAGGGAAAATGAAAAAATTAACCTCTTAAATGGGATGACGCGTTTTTGCTATTACCATGGGATTTTATTCACGTTAGAGGAGCCATCTGAGGGGGAAAGGAGATAACGAAGGCTGTATCTACCGTCATCAGTTCAGAAGTATCTCCTGAACTGAGTAAAACAGCCAGTACATTAAAAAAAAAAAATAGTTAATTACACAGGGAACAAAGACGTCCTCGGGTTAATAGGTATAATGAAGAGAGGCGATGAGAAGAGTGAGAGGGGTTGCAAAGAGGGACATGGAGTGAGCGAGAGGTAAAATGGGGTTGTAAGGAGAGAGAGAGAGAGAGAGAGAGAGAGCATGAGGGGACAAGGAGTGTGGGGTGGAAGGGAGGGGACAAGGAATGTGCAGGAGAGAGTGAGGGGGGGTACAGAAAAGGGTTTAGGGGAGGGGGTAGAGAGTGAGAGGGATACATGAGGGGGCGGGGAATGTCGGGGTGGAGGTGGGGGGTAAAAAGGGCTGTAGGGAGTAGCTAAAGTGGGTGCGGTAATTATCAACGAGAAGACGGATGAGGGGAAAGCGAAAGGCGAGAGGAAAGGGGGAGAAGAAACGCGGAAAACAGGAGAGGGATGGAAATAGATCCAGTGTGTGTGTGTGTGTGTGTGTGTGTGTGTGTGTGTGTGTGTGTGTGTGTGTGTGTGTGTGTGTGTGTGTGTGTGTGTGTGTGTGTGTGTGTGTGTGTGTGTGTGTGTGTGTGTGCGTGCGTGCGTGCGTGCGTGCGTGCGTGCGTGCGTGCGTGCGTGAGTGAGTGAGTGTGTGTGTGTGTGTGTGTGTGTGTGTGTGTGTGTGTGTGTGTGTGAGAGAGAGAGAGAGAGAGAAACGTGATCCAAACACAAACATCACAATTACGGGTATTAAAGAATTTTACGGGACCGAAGGAATGAAATTAGCTCAATTAGGGAGAGGGAGAGGAGAGGGGAGGGGAGGGAAGGGGATGAGAGGAAAATGGAGGGGCGGAGAGGGGAAGTGAGAGGAAAGGGTATGAAAAGGGAGGGGGAGGGAAGAAGAGGGGAGCAGACGATACAAGATGTAAGAAAGGATATGAGACGAGAGGAGAGGAGGATAGGATATAAAATAGGAGTGGAGAGGATATAGGAGAGGATGTAAGGGGAAAAGACACGAGAGGATACAAGACAGAAGTGGAGAGGAGGGGATGTCGGAGAGGATATACAAGAGGAGAGGAGAGCTGAGGATATCAGAGGACAGAAGAGCAGAAGTTATAATAGAGGAAAGGAGAGAAGAGAATACAGGAGAGGATGTAAGAGAAGGAAGGAAGGAAACGGAAAGAAAAATGATGAAAGTCAGAGAGAGAGAGAGAGAGAGAGAAGAGTGTGATCTAAATACCTTAGGCAGTGTTATGCACTTGTGAGGCACGTTTTGGCATTCCGGCCCCTGAGGTCTGAGGTTTAAGAGAGAGAGAGAGAGAGAGAGAGAGAGCAGCAAGGTAACACTACACCACAACGGCAGCCACCACGTAACAAGTAACACTACACTAACACCGACAAACTCACTTTATATGCAGTAATTAATGGCCTCTTGCATAACTCCGTGTCGAGATCAAAAAGTGTAAAAATGTTCACGGCTGATTAATTTAATATTTTTTATGACGTTCGGATTAATTTGGGGGTACAGGTGTCATTTATTGCTTTTTTTTATTATGTGTTGCAATAAAAAGAGTAATAATAAAAAGTAGTGGTAGGTTTGTGGTGGCAGTTTTGTTGTAGTAGTTGTGGTAACGGTATTAGAAGTGATAGGAGCAGCAGCAGCAGTAGTAATAGTAGTAGCAGTAGCAGTAGTGGCTGTGGTGATCGTGCAGTGGTAATGGTACCGTAGTGGAAGTGATGATAATAGTAATGGGTAGTGATAGTGATATTCATAATAAGCAGTGGTAGTGACTGACGTAGTGATAATGACAGTGGCAATGATAGTAATGGGCAGAGTTAGTGACATTAACAAGTAGTGATAGTATAAAACAGTAAAGCCAGTGGTAATAAAGGACGGGCTGTGGAATGAAAGGATGTTGCGGGACCTTCGTACATTCCGTTGTTACTATGGGGGTACAGGGGGTGGCCTTGGTTGGGGATTTTAGTCTATTTTTGGCAGTACAATGAAACTAGAATAATAATAGTAGCAGTGATTGTGGTAGTGGTGGTGGTGGCGCTGGTGGTGGCGCTGGTGGTGGTCGTAGTACTGGTAGTAATGGTAGCGGTGGTAAAAGAGGTAGTATTGACAACAGTATGATAATAATAATAAGCGATAAATTAATATTAATATAATACTACTGGTGTTCATAATAATAATAATCATCATCATCATCACCACCATAATAATAATAAAACAGTTATAACAATAATAACAATATCACATTCATCCGTATCATTACAGCTTTCAGTAATAACATCCCTGACAAATAAATTACAAGTAAAACAATAGCTGTCATTCTTCTCAAGCCCTTAACACAAAACAAAAAAATCCTTCATTGCGATTGGTCCCTTTTCTCTGAGGTTCATGAAATCGTCTGGGGGTAGCAAGAGTAAAATTATTTACCATGGCAGTGAAGGTGATAGGGGTTTAGTTCCTTCAAGCAGACAGGACCTTCTTAAGCTGAGTAAAATCCATCGGAAGGCAGTCAGAACACAATTTTATAAAGGGACATCGTGCTTTGTATTCTATTCTTGTTTCCACCAGACGATTTCTATTCGAGTCAGGAGACGTCTGGTAGTAAAGGAATTAGAAACGAGCTCAGTTGATCTCCCTTTTTGATACCAAAAGTCTGCCATAACCTAATTCAATCATCCGTCAGTGCAGTAGTTTTACACACACACACACACACACACACACACACACACACACACACACACACACACACACACACACACAAAGGCATTATAGTACTGATGGCGGTTAATGACTACCGTACTGAAATTACCCTTATGTAACACTGTCACAGAACATGTTTCGCTCAACGTAACCCATCATTTCATGTTCACATTAGGCTACAAAATACACACATTAGGCTACAAAATACATGCACCAAACCACCCACTCAGTGACCCAATAAAGCCCGTACGTAACAAAATCCTAACGAAAAACACCTCCCTCATGCCCTGCACTCCCCATTGCCAGAAATCAATGCATTCTCGCCAAATTATAATTCCGTGTGATATTTAACACAGCCTGTTTGTATATCTGTTAATCTGTTCGTTATGCACAGCCACGATTTTCAAGACAGTAACTGAAATACAGGAGA
The DNA here is from genome assembly GCF_032717465.1 of Coenobita brevimanus. Lineage (NCBI taxonomy): Eukaryota > Metazoa > Arthropoda > Malacostraca > Decapoda > Coenobitidae > Coenobita > Coenobita brevimanus. Next base: position 44,814,899 of record NC_137023.1, on the reverse strand, counting down.
CAGGTTTTGCCAACCACAATTTTGAATTCTCCCCCCCCACCCTCATTTTGTAACAGAAATCGAGGAAAATTTAGCAGGTATGTTTCCTGCTGGATTTTTTTTTTTTTTTTTTTTTTTTTTTTTTTAAAGCCTGGGGTCTAGAGGAAGCGAGGAGCACGGTCTGAGCGTGAGGGTACAAATCCCCTTTTTAAGGAAACGTCGTTGAAATTTTGCTGGTGGATTCACTTGACTTGAGGATTTAATTTTTATATAATAAATGACCATAAACTAGCTAACCCGAGCAACACGCGGTTGCCATGCTAGTAGAAAATAAATACAATCAACAATTTAATCAGTGACCCAACCAAAGGTGCCCTTATGTAGTCATCAGCAACAAAAAACACTTGCATACCCAAACCTTTCACTTGCATATTAATTAGGCTGAGAGGCTACCTACAGTACGGAAGAGATTAGGAGGAGAGTCGAAACATAGGTGTTGCAGAAGAAAGCGTTTGGAAGAAGGACTGAAAAGGGTGTAATGTTCCTGTAATAAATGATGTGGGGAATAATGAACTGATGGAAAAGGGCGCTATGATGTGGTATAGAGTGATAAGGGATGTTAATAGGGTGGTGTGATGTGGTGATAGTGTGGAGTAATGATGAGTGTGGATTGGTGAGGAGTGTGAGATAATGGCATCCAGTGTGGAGAGTTGCAAGGTAGTGTGGGGTGACGAGTGATATGAGGTGAGTGGTGGCTGGCATAGTGATGTTAACAGTTGCATAGGGTGATGACAAGGGTGGTGTGGGGAGGTTGCAAGATGTTTTGTGATGTGATGGGTGATGTGGGGTTGCGACAAGGATGGTGTGGGTTGGTGTCGAGGTGAAATAAGGTGGTGTAGTGGGTGATGTGATGTCAGGGTGGTGGTAGGATGCTGATGACAGGGTAGTGTGATGATTAGATGGCGTTGTGAGAACAGGGTGGAGTAAGGTGATGAAGGAGGATGTGGGGAAGGCAGGATGAAGTAAGGTGGAAGGCGCAGTAAAGTGGTTACTGGGGTTACAGGGTGGTGTGGTGATGACAGGATGATGTTCCGGTAAGAGTGGAGTAAGATGACGGAAGAGATGAGTACAGTAGAAGTAGGATGCTGTCGTGGTGGCAGAAAGGAATAAGGTGGTGTGGATGTGGCGAGGTGGTTGGGTGATGGCAGGGTGGAGCACGCTGAAGGCAAGGGGTCAGTGTGGAGTACCCGGAGGAAGGGGGGGGGGGCGAGGCAGAGGATGGGGTGAGGCAGGGCAAGGTAGGGCAAGACCTTAATTCCACTAATGCTGCCATCCTGAACACGAGCGTGGAGCCACATGCTGACGTGACGCTAGGCAGGCAGGCACAGAGCCAGGTATGATGGCAGGCAGGCAGGCTCAGAGCCAGGTACGATGGCTGGCGGGCAGACAAGCAAGCACAGAGCCAGGTACGATGACAGGCAGGAAAACTGGCAAGAACGTAAGAAGGAGTGTAAACAAGATAGGCAGAACAATCAGGGAGATTGAGAGAGAGAGAGAGAGAGAGAGAGAGAGAGAGAGAGAGAGAGAGAGAGAGAGAGAGAGAGAGAGAATTACATGGCTATTAAGCAACCAAGGGGCCAGATAGGCGGACAGAGAGGCGGGCAGGAACACGCATTAGCGAAGGAGAAAAACATAGTCAGACCAAGAGGCAGTCAAGTACAGGGCAAACAAGGAAGCGCTAAAATAAAAATATCCGAAGAAGCATGACAGGCACGAAGGGAAAAGCTTGACAAACAAACAAATAGAGAGACAGGAAGCCGGGAAGCGCTTGGAGACAGACAGACAAAGAGATAATGACAGCACCAGGTAGACACACACGCACATGAAGAGCGAAAGGTAGACACACACGCACATGAAGAGCGAAAGGGAGACACACACGCACATGAAGAGCGAAAGGGAGACACACACGCACATGAAGAGCGAAAGGGAGACACACACGCACATGAAGAGCGAAAGAGAGACACACACGCACATGAAGAGCGAAAGGGAGACACACACACGCACATGAAGAGCGAAAGGGAGACACACACGCACATGAAGAGCGAAAGGGAGACACAAACACGCACATGAAGAGCGAAAGGTAGACACACACGCACATGAAGAGCGAAAGGTAGACACACACGCACATGAAGAGCGAAAGGGAGACACACACGCACAGAAAGACAGCAAGGGTAGGGAAAGACTGATGTTGGTCTGATACTGAGAGGTAGGAAGGTAGGAAGCCACACACAAGACAGTAAATATAAGTTAAAGTGACACACACACACACACACACACACACACACACACACACACACACACACACACACACAAAGTAGGTGTTCTTCACAGCTTAGGCACGTACACGTTACACAAAAATACTTTAAGTGGTTCGCGTGTTGGAAATAAGCATTGATGGGATGATTCTCTCTCTCTCTCTCTCTCTCTCTCTCTCTCTCTCTCTCTCTCTCTCTCTCTCTCTCTAACACATGTATGCATGCCTCTTTTCAAGCCGACACACACACACACACACACACACACACACACACACACAGGCATGCGGAGGAAGGAATACTTACAGAGGAAGGCAAGCAAGCAATTTGAGGAGAGAGAGAGAGAGGCTGGGAATTTGACACTGATGCATTATTCCACTTCGGTAGACATAAGAGCCAACCCCTTCAGTCCGATTACCTGTTTTTCCTTTTATTCCTGCAATCTCCAGACGATTTTCATGTCAAGGATTTTTTTTCGAACTGGAAGGGTTAGAGACAGCCTTCAATAACACATGCACTACAAGGGTGGCTCTTAAGCTGACTGAAATCGTCTGGTGGTAGAAAGAATGAAATATAATCGACGTTCTCTACTTCAAGGGGTTAAGGGAAGGAATGCACTTTGACTGGAATGCATGCTGGGGCAGACATACCGTAATCTGAAGCAGTCATGTAGGAATGCATATTTAGGCAGGCGCACGAGAGAGAGAGAGAGAGAGAGAGAGAGAGAGAGAAGTACACAGTCAGGCAAACAAGTAGGCAGATATAAACTAATAAGTTGGTAAGTAAATACAGGATGAAAGGCAGGCAACAACATATAGATCCTTTGCAAAGGCAGGGTCGCAGGCAGGAAGATGTAGGCAGAAAGGCAGGCACACCAACAGAGAGATATTTGCAGAAAAGCAGGCAAGCAGTTATAAGCAGAAAGGAAAGCAAGCAGATTAAATCAGAAAAAAGCAACCAGTTATAAGCAAAAAGGGAACCAAGCAGATATTCGAGTAGGCAGTGAATCAAGCAAGCAGTTATAAGCAGAAAGGAAAGCAAGCAGATATGGGCCGTAAAGCAAGCAAGCAGTTATAGCAGAAAGGAAAGCAATCAGATGGTAGAGCAAGCAAGCAGTTATAAGCAGAATGGAAAGCAAGCAGATATAGGCAGTAAAGCAAGCAAGTAGTTATAAGCGGAAAGGAAAGCAAGCAGATATAGGCAGTAAAGCAAGCAAGTAGTTATAAGCGGAAAGGAAAGCAAGCAGATACAGGCAGTAAAGCAAGCAAGCATGCAGATATGACAGAAAGGTAGGCGAGTAGATATACGCAGAAAGACAGCCAAGGAGATACAGACAGAAAGGCAGTCAAGCAGACAGACAAGAAGGCATAGGCACAGAGTTAGGCAAGCAGGCAGATATAGGCAGGCAAGCAGGCAGTCAGAGGGCGCCCAGTGACGACACCCCGTCCTTCCTTTGCTAACCACTTCCTTCGCCCACCTGCATCACCACCACCACCACCACCACCACCACTGACCTCACTACCATCACCGTCACATCACTGCAAGACATCATCATTACCATCACTGACAGTACCACCACTACAACTCCTACCCATCACCAATGACATTGCTGCCACTTCCTCCGCCCACCCACTGTACACCTCAGCCACTACCACCAATGACAACCCTACAGTACCATAACTACCACCATCAGTATCGCTGAGACTACTCACCATCACCACCACTAACATCCTTACCAACACCATCACCATCCACCACTACCAATACCACCACCAAAGACACCACTACACCAAGACATTACCGTACTACCAATGTCTCGGCTATCACCACCAACACTACCACTTCCTCCATCCATATTTACCATCACCACAGCAGTCAAAATCACCACTGCCATTACCACGATCGATGACATCCCTATCACCATTACCACCATAATCACCATCACCACTTCAGTTGTCCCACCACTGATTTACTAACAAAACACCATCCGCACACCCACACATCCACACTCATCACCACCCACTCACCCACCCACCAACAATCACCAATCCTAAAGACACTCATGCTTCAGACCCCGTACTCATCATCCACATAA
>NC_137023.1:44790513-44805513 GCF_032717465.1 Coenobita brevimanus | reverse complement strand
TACTTTTTTTATTTCTTGTCAACCTCACCCAGTCTTTTCCACAGTGTTGTTATTATTATTCAAATAGTGGTTGGCTACATCCATCACCACCTCACTCGCCAAACAATACAAGCTTCACTCAACTATCACCATCCATCACTGTCACTACCCCTCTCCACCTTCCCAAACCTCACCCATCCCTGGCTTCACCCTGCCTCCCTTCGTCCTCAACTCTCCACCCCCCACCCCTCTCATATGTTTATCCCCCCATCCTCCCCTTCCCCTTCCTCTCACTCTCAACTCTCTTCTCCCTTTCCCCTCTCTTCTGTCAGTCCCTGCCATTCTTCCCTTCTCTCTCCCTCCTCCCTCCCCACTCCTCTGCTAACTCCCCACCCTCCCCTTCCCCCGTCCCCTCACCTTCTCATTACTACCATTCTCTCCTGTTCCCCCATCTCCTCTCATTTCCGACATCCTCCCCTCCCTTCCCCTGACCTCTCCACCCTCCCCTCTTTTTCCATCCACCAACACCCTCCCCACTTCTCTTCATCACCAGCTCTCTCTTTTTCTCACCCCCCCACCCCATCCCCTCATTCACCTCCACCTTCCCCCGTTCCCTTGCCCCCTCACCTTTGCCTTCACCTCCATCCGCGTCTTCTCCCGCCTTCACACCAGATTTTTTTTTTTTTCCCTTGAAGCGCCTTTGCACAGTTGCACTCAAGAGTTCGTTTACACCGTCTCGAAATCGTGTCAGAACCTAATGAGATCTTGCTGTACATGTCATTATTAGAAATTATTAGACAGATGGATTCATGTGTTCTAAAATCACCCCTTCAGTACGATTACTTGTTTTTCATGTAATTCCTGCCATCTCCAGAGTACTAAATTTAGCTTAGAATTGACTTTCCTCATTTGTAGAGTTAGATACTCCCTCATTAATTCATCCAACACGAGAGGCCTGTATAATAATAATAATAATAATAGTAAATAATAATAATAACATGCAGATATCAAGAATACAGCATAAAATACGACGTCTGAGTGAAGCGATTAATTCGAAATCGTGTCAGAATGTAATAAGAAATCTTGCTAACAATTTCAGCATTAGGCAGATGGATTCAATTCTCGCACGTCTATTGGACATCATGTTACAACCTAAAGGAAATTGATAGGTCTCGCGTAATTAATTCGAAGCCGTGTCAGAAGCTAATGAGAACTTACTGAACCAGTCATCACTTATCTGACGACTTGTAATATGGCATACTTGGTCAGCTCGGAATGCCAGAGGTGTAGCTACAGGGATAATTGACCTGGACCGTACCGTTGCGTTCATGGTTCTTTTGTACAGGATTGAAACCAATATCAAGCTTTAATCCCTTCACCACGATCAAGCTTTTTAGTCATGCTACCATCAGACGATTCTGTTAAGTTTAGTTGAGACTTATCGAACAGGAAAGTTACATGTAGCCTTAATGAGCCCCTTTTCAAATAGGCAGCTTTTCCTTCATAAGGTGCATGCAATCCTCTTTCGTAGCCAGAATTAAACAGAAAAGGCATCATTGTACTATAAGGATTAACATCCTCAAGACAAGTACGTCTTTTGTAACACTCTGACTAAAGGCACGCGATATTATACAGCTAATGGGAGACCCCTCATGGTGAACGAATTAAAAAGAATCATCGTTAACCATATTGCTACGCTAGTAACAATTCAGATGGACGTACACCAATAAAAACCAAATGTACGAATAAAACTAATTCTGTATCATCGCCGCCACTATTATTATTATCATTATTTTTATTATAAATTCGGGTCATGCAGAGTGGCAACATTATCCATCACGTCCTCCCCAATGGCGGGTCATCGCTTTACCGTAACCTTATAGTCACACATCCGCCAGACCCAATAAACTCTGCTCCCATCGCCCTCTGCACCATATCCGCTACAATGTCACCACCAATGCCAACTGCACCCGTCCATCCCCCCAAGCCCATCCTCCTCCACCCCACATCAACATCACCTCTCTCCACTCTACACCTACACAGGCATAAACTACCACACACACACACACACACACACACACACACACACACACACACACACAAACCTTTTCATTTTTTTTTTTTTAAGCTCAGGCAATTTTCTTGCCACCCACTTGCATCCACGTGGAGTCAGTGGACCCAATTCCTGTGGCCTTAGGAGAATCCCTAGCACCTCTCCCTTACCGACTTATTTTGCATATTAAAATTCTGAAGAGGCAATGAAGGGTTAGCTGATCATGATGATGAACCCCATTTTAAGGCTGTGTATTGTTTATATCTTTAAACAGAACTGTCTTTCCATAAATGACAATATTCATCATCATCATCGTTATCGTCGTCGTCGTCGTAAACATCCTGACGTTGTTTTTCCAGCACAATATGCAAAAAAGTAGCCAGTCGAGAAAATATTCGCATACCTGCAACTCCTGTCCTTTCGAATTCGACACGGTGTCCAAAAGAAACACACGAGAATATTAACACTCAAACAATAAACTGCATAAGGGCAATGTGCACACACAAGAATCCGCCTCAGTGTTTACCGTCTGAGCTTTTATTTATTTACTTATGTCTTGATATTGTTGTGCTGTGAATTGGTCAAGTGGAAGAATTATACACACTTTTGGAGTCGTGGGCGATACTATTGTGGGTTGTATGCTAAGTGGCCTTCGAGAACTCATATCTTCCTTGGCGATTTATTTAGCACATCAAAGCTCACTGTCCACCTGTATGTTTTTTATGCAAACTGCGTCGATATTAAAAGGATATGAATAACATACGAGAAAGAGTTCAGGCCTAACAAGCAAAATAAATAATCAAGGAAGAAGTGCAACAAAACCTCCTATATACCACGTAGAATGTGATCCATCTCCCTAGTAACTAACACTGGCAGATGTAAGTGTACCTCTTTCCTTCCCACTTATTATTTGCACCTGGCATGATCCCTCTCCTTAGTCACGGGTATCGCAAGCCGACGGTCGCAATCAGTTTCACCCCCATCCGCTTCCACCCACATATACCCCCATTACCACGAATCACACTCACACCTACACCCACCGACCCTCTGTGTACTCGACATTCGCACCATCTCCTTTCACCCATGTACACCTCCATTAACAAGGATCAAACTCCCACCTACACTACAAGCATTCGTGTCATATTCTCCCATGTATATTTTCAAAGTAGGCCACCACAGTTCCAACTCCCAGGCAACATTCCTATCACTGCCCATGTATATTCCTACTACTGTGCATCAATCTCCCACGTATTTAAACCAGAAACAGACTCCTCCCACGTCCATCTCCACCCTCGTATACATTTACAAAACACCCATCTGCACCCACAAAACAAACACACACACACACACACACACACACATTTAAAACATCCACCTACATATACAAATCTCCCTTACACACCCACATATCTCCCTCACACTCGAACATATCTCCCTCATACACCCACAAAACACCCACCTCCCATCATGACCCCGTCCGCACCAGATCCTCCCACGTCCGACTCCACCCACATACTGTACACCCACACAACTCCCATCCACACAAACTACATTTTCCTCCACCCGTTCCACCCACCTACATCTACATACACCCTCCCCTCCACCCTGACCCCATTCGCTCCATATTCCCCCACGTCTTACTTCACCCACGTATACACCTGGAAATTTCCCACCTACACGGCCATGAATTTCTAGATACTGTTGCAAAAAATAAAACTACCGCAGCATTATTTTTTTGCCCACTTACCGCGAGCCATCCCACCTACACGACTAACGCCTTCAGTACAATTAGGGGATTTTTTTTGTTTTAATTCTCTGCAGACGATTATATTCTTGTCACGAAGGAATTACAAACACTTTCCACAAATTCTTCAAGTACGGGGACGTTGATTTGAATTTGAATTTACGAGGATTCTTGCTACCTCCAGCCGATTTTATTCATCTTTTGTGAGGACTGCGTAGTGAAGGGGCTAGTGGCAATCTTCAAAACCTGTTCAGTGTCATGACGTCGTTTATTTTTTTCACCAGAGATAGAAGGACTTTAGTTAGCTGGCGCTTTCATGGTGAAGGTATCAGAACTAGACCTATTCATCACGACGACATATTTTTATTCCGCTACCACTAGGACGATTTTAGTCAGCCTAAACGACAGAACTGTTACAGAAAGGCTACCGCTAGAACGATGATGGGATGACAATTTCAGGCCAAGGTTTAGTGAAAGGAGTACAGAACGATTTTAGTCACGTTACAGGACATCTGTAGTAGTGAAGGTGCCGCACTGACAAACTCCCCCTGGATACACACGTGCATCATCGCTCAATCAACCCATCAAGGGCGTCTCCTTTTACCACTTACATCCATTACTACCAACCCAACACCCACCTACACCCGCCGCGGCCCCCTAGATACAGGCCAGACAGCCATATCAGATCTCTGTGTGTAGTTGCGGACATAAATGACGATTCACCTCATTATGTTAACTAATGAGATTGTGACCAATGAGTTTTGAAACTCAGTGATGCGATATGCTGAATATAAATAGCTTTTCAGAATACTGTTTTAAGTTTCATATTTCAACGAAAGAGTGTAGATATTACCGTATAGAACTGCGCTGTCTCGGTCAATAATTCGTTTACATATCTGGGATTCGATATTCCAACCCACCTGATTATAATATTACTGTTTAGCAAGAGGATGCAAGCTTCTGACACAGTTTCCAGCCCATCTAATTATTACTGTTCGTTAGTTTATCAAGGTGATAGTGATTAGCTTAGTGCAGTATTATTAGCTTCTTTCACGGCTTTGGCATGTTAACGAGAATGACACTACTGTTGACCATAATAGTATACAATCTATCCACTATACTTTCACCTCTACAAATCGAACTCCCACCATTTCCAACCTTGACTTCCTACAAACAAATCCTCCATCACATCCGCCCCCAACCACGTATGGGTTACTAGGCCACTATATGTTGTTTGCTTCATGCTATACGTGGTCCACCACTATCTCAGATTATTAGTCTAGCCAACTCCCCCTCCTGTTCTAATCCTGGCCCCCCTATCCATCAAACACATCGTCCATCACATCCGTATACATCCACGCGTATTTATGAACTCCAGGTCCCTCTACGTTGATTCTAGCTATACTTGTATCCTTAACTCATATCTTAAGATCTGATCAAACTGACACCAACGGTATATTTCAGCCCGACCCCTTTTACAGAGCGAATAAAGTTTTGTCATCATTTTGAATAATGAGCCGTAAGAAAAGGTTAACACTAGAATATGATGCTAATCATGCACGAATGCCATGGAGAGGATGTAGACCCCCAGTATTATCTTATTTTGTCACTGAGCTACGGGAAACAAGCAGCAAAATGAGGAAAATCTCCGCCCAGTTAAGGTGAATGAACTGTAGGTTTCCATTTACATGTTAAAAAGCTGTACTTGCATCGTCACCAATCCAAATATATAGGCCTAACCAAACTCTCACCTTATTTTCCAACCCCAACCACCTGGACACAGGCAGACAAATCACCATCATATACGCTTCCACCCACGAGTGTTCATAGTCATTCGGCCCTCTATCTGTCAGTTTCCATCTGTACCACCACCACCACCACCACCACCACCAACAACAACAACAACAACAACACGTATTTTTTTAACTTAATTGAACTCCCACTCATTCCCTGGATACAAATTCAGAGCACAATCTCGATCACATCCGCTTCTACTGACGTCTGTCCATGATCACAAGGTTTCCACGTGCTTGTCCCCAGCTTCACCACACCACCCACCCATTCAGCTCCCCTTTTTCCACACCTTATTCACAGGATACAAGAGCAGACATCTCACCGTCACATCCGCTTCCATCCACTTCTATCCAGGCTTCCACTTGTACGTCAACCTACCTCCACCAAACCACCAGCAACCCAGAGATTTAAACCTAACCCAACTCACTCCTATATCACTCCCGACGCCCCTAGATACAAAACCAAACAAATCGCCACCACATCAGTATCCATAACAAACATCCATAATCTTAGGTTTCCTCTTGCCTGCCTCGGTCTAGCTCCACCACACCGACAAAAAAAAAAAACAAATATTTATACCTTACCAAACTACCCCTTCGTTGCAACCCTGAAACTCATGATTACAATTTCTAGACCAAATATTTTCCCTCACATCCGCCCTCACCGACGTTTATCCATTATCACTAAGTTTCTGCCTGCCTGTCTCAGTCTAGCTCCACCACACTACCAATCAACCCTCAGATGTAAACCTCACCAAACCCCCCATATTCTAGCTCTGACCCTCCTGGATACAAGACCTGACAAATCCATCGCATCCGTTTCCGCCCACGTATTTTCATAGGCTCCCTCTGAGTTCCATTTCCCTGCCTCTAGGTACACACACACACACACACACACACACACACACACACACACACACACACACACACACACACACACACACACACAAAAGAGTATCTGAAACTTTTCCGTCTTTACATTTCAGAACAGTGGACGATGTGATCCCTAGTAATTTTCGTGAACGTGTATGCCTGCCGTTTTTATCAGTACGGCATACGGAAGGAACTATATACGGCCTATCAAAGAAAATATCCATCCACAGTTATTTGCCTTTGGGGAAATGGAACACAGCAATGACGCTCATTCCGAAACCAACGATCACTGGGTTTAAGATCATTTTTTTTTAGCGACTGGACTACACCACTACTAGGAAAACGCCCACTAACATCAGTAGGAGTTTCGTAGAGACAAAACGTCGCCTAATACTCCACCTCTTTTGTTTCTCACTTTCCTCTGTTGGCTAAAATTTTCAACCTGAGAGAGGCTTAATATGATTTGGATATGATACATAAAGGAGGGAAGTGACGGATATGCTCCAAGTGTGCAGTAGACGCAGTGGAATAGAAGGCGAACTCTCGTCCCAAATTGTACACCACCACCACCATCATAATCATCATCATCATCATCACCAGCTTGGTAAAAGACCCCATAACATCAGTGGGTAATTTTGTTCGTGGTGACGGACGGATGCACGTGAGTGATGATGGAGATTTAACCCCTGCAGCCTGAGGACGTACATTTTATTTTATTCTTGTTACCTACAGACGATTTCATTCATCTTAAGGCGAACCTCTGTTATTGAAGGGATTATGAAAGCTGTATCTAATCCCTTTTATTCAGCTTAGAAAGGACCACCATTAGGGAAGGGATTAAGGCCATCTGTTATCCTTGCACTTCGAAAAAAAATATCCTTCAGTTTATCCTAGGGTGAATGGGAAACGTCTGGAGATTGTAAAACATGAAAAAAAGTCATCGGACTGAAGTGGTGAATACAAGTGTCTTGTCCTGCAACAAGGTTTTGAGATGGAGTACGTTTAGTAGGAGTCAGGAGGAGTAGGTTTATTAGTAATGGATGGAAAGTAGCAGTTAGTAGTTCGTTTACATCGTCCTAGAACCTGCCAAGTAACATGTGTGAGATCATGTTCAACTAGTCAGTATTATTCAGTGGACAAATGAGTGAGGGATAAAACACACACACACACACACACACACACACACACACACACACACGTTTTCGGACAACACAGAGCCCAATTTTCGGCCCATCTCTTTGTCTCCAGAAAACGTTTGAGAAATGAAGCAGTTCCCCTCTTCACCCCGACGACGCATTCGCTATTTTTTTCCTTCCTATTTCCAGACGATTTTATTCAGTATGGGACAGAGTTACAAATACTAGTGAGTTGAATATAGGTGTCATTAACCCCTTCACTACAAGAGGACTCCCCCCTGAGATGAATAAAATCGTCTGGAGGTGGCAAGAACAAACAATACGTCACTTAATTCAGGGATGTAACTCCTCTCTCTCTCTCTCTCTCTCTCTCTCTCTCTCTCTCTCTCTCTCTCTCTCTATCTATCTATCTATCTATATATCTATCTATCCATCATCCACTTTTATCCACGTGTCACACTTACACAACCACCTTGCATCTATCGTGTGGATGGTGGTGCCTGTGGGGTGGAGCAGGGAATGACACCGGAGCTGAATGACGAGGAAATGGATGTGTGCCCTACTTTACTGGGCGGTCTGTTGGTCGCTTTTTTTATTTTCTTGCTTTACTTGTCCGATTTATGGATCCTCCCGCCAGAGTTTTTAATTTTAGATGATACATGACCATGACGACGACACTACAGGCCAGTAAACACTAAACAGGTGGGTTACTCTCTCCATTTGACTTCACAGCTCTAACCAACCCACTTGTCATCAATGGTCCCTATAACCAAACAGCCACTCAACACACCACCCAAACAAACACATGTACCAACGAGCCAGCCAACCAAACACACAAATAACAAACCAACCAAACACGTGACCAAACCGACCAACAAAAATAAATTAACCAACAGAGTGATCCTGCAAACATCAGAGCCAAAGACGCAACCAAATCCAATCGATCAACCATGATACCAAACCGAAACAAACCAATGGGTCATGCAACCAAACACATGTACCAACCAAACCAACCAACCATGCAACCAAACACGTGTACCAACCAAACCAACCAACCATGCAACCAAACACGTGTACCAACCAACCATGCAACCAAAAACGTGTGCCAACCAAACCAACCAACCATGCAACCAAACACATGTACCAACCAAACCAACCAACCATGCAACCAAACACGTGTACCAACCATGCAACCAAACACGTGTACCAACCATGCAACCAAACACGTGTACCAACCAAACCAACCAACCATGCAACCAAACACGTGTACCAACCAAACCAACCAACCATGCAACCAAACATGTACCAACCAAACCAACCAACCATGCAACCAAACACATGTACCAACCAAACCAACCAACCATGCAACCAAACATGTGTACCAACCAAACCAACCAACCATGCAACCAAACACGTGTACCAACCAAACCAACCAACTATGCAACCAAACACGTGTACCAACCAAACCAACCAACTATGCAACCAAACACATGTACCAACCAAACCAACCAACTATGCAACCAAACACATGTACCAACCAAACCAACCAACTATGCAACCAAACACATGTACCAACCAAACCAACCAACTATGCAACCAAACACGTGTACCAACCAAACCAACCAACTATGCAGCCGAAAACGTGATCCAGCCAAACCAACCAATCAACCTAGCTGTCTTCTACGGCCCCTCTAAGCAACCAAGCAATCAAACACCTGTCTGTGCACACACCTTGCGCTCCAGTGAATCACAATAGAAAAACCTGAATGTGTGTGTGTGTGTGTGTGTGTGTGTGTGTGTGTGTGTGTGTGTGTGTGTGTGCGGGGGGGGAGGGATTACACCGGACAGGTCACTTGGCTGGTTGCTAGGCGCGGGGTGCTATCTCTCTCTCTCTCTCTCTCTCTCCTTCGTTCGTCCGTTCATCGTTCCTTCTCCCTCCGTCCCTCCCTCCAGTCATTTTTTCCCCCTTCCCTCCCTCCGCCTGTCCCCCACTGCCTTTCCCCCCTCCCTCCATCCCTCAATCTTCTCCCTCCCTCCGTCTCTCCACCGCTTCTCCCCTCTCCCTCTCTCCCACCTCCTGCTTGCCCACTCGCTCCCCTTTCCATTTATCATCCTTCTCCATTTATCTATCATGCTGCCTTTGTCTACCATCTTTCTTGCAGATGAGGCTGAGTAAAAAAACTGAGCCGTGGATTTATGTTTGTCATCACCATCATTATCACCACCTTCGCTACCACCGTCACCACCATCAACATCACCATCTTTGCTGCCATCATCACCAACATCTTTATCATCATCATAAGCATAACCCTACTACCAGGTGCGTAAAAACTGGTAAATATAAAAAAATGAGATAAAACTGGACAGACAGAAAATGCAACACGGGTGCGTACACATGAGTAAGCATAAAAATGGGGTGGATATGAAAAGGTAAATAAAAAATAATGTAGACAGCATGGGTAGAAAAACAATGCGGTGCAAATACAGTGGGTAAATACTGGCAAAACAGAGTTGGCAAAAACAATTAAACAGAAAGGAAATAAAGGAGTTATTTGTCATTATTAGCATTATACTGTTTTTAATATGGCACATATTTTCGTCCATTTGTAGCCTGCTTCACATGGATCACTTGCAGGAAAAGAGTACTACAGCTCTACATCCTTTCCACAACACTTCTTCTTGACTAGCATCATATTCTAATGTTCTTCTATCGTTACAATTCAGCATTCAAGGTGTAATTTTAGGTCAGGTGAGAGTAAAAAGATATAACTTCATCCTGACCTTTTCCTCAACCAAGGACGGGGCGAGGCAGGATCCAGAAAATAATGAGGGAAAAAAGGAACGAAAATGGGAAAACTATCAAGAGCTTGCGCGATGAAATGTCCCAGATGTTCATTCACACACACAGTTCAAGCACCATAATCCTGTCTCCACCCCACAAGTGTAACCATCCGCACACATGGTTTCCTCCCGTGACAAAGAACACATCAATCTTAACACCATCGTCAACATCATCATTACTATTATCATACCAGCAGCCATCCCTTTACTTTGTTCATCCCTCCCTCCGGCTCTCTCTTTCTCCCTCCCTCTCCAGTTCTCTCCCTGTACTTAAATATCCTCCGTCCCTTCCCCCTCCCTCCCTTCCTCTCTTAATATCTCCAGTCCTTGAGTATTTTTCCTCTCCTCTCCTACAGTACACAGCCTTCGTTCCAACTCTCAAAAAATCCTTCTTCCCTTCTGCTACAGATATCATTCTTTCCATCATTCTCTCTCTCCCTCTCAAATTCCCTCCTCTTTAACGAGTATCTTTCCTCTCGTTTCCTACACAGCTTTCCTTCTTTTCCCCCACTCTTTAAACATCCAACCTTCTTTCCTCTATCCATCGTTCTTACTCCCTTAGTAGCTCTCCTTCCTTCCTCCATCCCTCATGATCCTAAACATCCTCCTTTCCCTCTTTCTGGCTCCCTTCTACTCCTTTTTTTTCTTGTCTCCTACTACCTCAACATCCTTCCTCTCTCTATGGTTCCCACTCACTCCCTTAATATTCTCTCCCTCCATACATATCCCTCCCTCTCCTTGCCTCCCTTCCTCTCCAGCTCCCTCCCACTCCCTTAATACCCGCCCTCTCCCTGTGTCTCTCCCTGCCACACCCTGAACACGCTCTTCCTCTCTGCCTCAATCCAGCTCCCTCCCTCTCCCTGCCTTCTTCCTTCCACTTACCTCCCTCAAGCTCCCTCCCACTTCCTAAATATTCTCCCTCATTGTCTCCCACTCCACGACTCCCTGCCACTAGATCTGTTGCTGTTTGCATTCCTTTGTACTCCATAAACACTCCGCCCCCCTCGCGCCTCCGTCCAACTCCTCCTACTTCCTAAACATCCTCCACCTCTATCTCTCTCCCTCTCCCTTATGTCTTCCCTTCTTCCCTCCGTCCCCCTAAATACCCTCCTCCATCCCTGCCTCTCCCTTAATGCCCCGCCCCCTTGCCTCCGTGCAGTAGCCAAGCTTCGGAGTGGCAAGGTGAGAGAAGGTCGTACAGGCCCGAGGCTCCTGCACTGATGATTAGCTTACACACACACACACACACACACACACACACACACACACACACACACACGCACGCACGCACACGCACGCACGCACACACACACACACACACACACACACACACACACACACACACACACACACACACACACACACACACACACACACACACACACACACACACACCTTTAATTACATGGATTAGATTAATGTCATTCTGTCCACCCCAGCTAATTTTTTATTAAAGCAACCGTCATCCCTTCACTACGAGAATTATTATTTAGTTTTTTCCACTCCCACACAGTATTTAAGCTTCCGTGAATACTATCACTATGAATTACTTCACATTCTTATTCATGCTAGTGTTGCTTTCTTTTTCTTGGTATGCGGTTGCTGTTAAATCACTGAGAATTAACTCTTCAGCTCGATAGTCTTTTGCATTTTATTCTTGCCACCAGGAAACGATATTTTTAGTTTCTGTTAACTCCACGTTGAGGGGTATTTCTGTTATTGAGTCCGCCTCTGACTATTTTTCTTCATCATTCTGCCCAACTTCAGACGATTTACTTAACCCGAGAGTCCAGCAGAGATGAGGTAACACAGGCAGGCCGGTAATGGCTGTCGCCTAATGATGTACACCTGGCAGCCAACCCCAAAATTACGGGAAATAGTTTCATATTTCATTCTGTCCACTCTATTATTTCTTTTTCCCCTCAGGAAAGGCCTGTCGTGGTGAAGAGGTTATTTTTTAAAAAGTCTCCGTTAACCCCGTTACAAACATGACGGCTTTTCCATCTTGCTCCCGCCAGATGATTATAGTTAGTCTTAAAAAAAAAAAAAAAATGCGCTCAGGCATCCGTGGCCCACTCTGATGTGAAGTAAATCGCCTGACATTAACTGGAATAAAATAATAGAGTTGTCCCGACCATTAGCTGATTAGAGGTGCCAGTAGTAACACTCTGGATTCTGTGACTCACTCTCAACTGAATAAAATCATCCAAAGGTATTCACCCTAAGAAGATAAACATGACGTCTTTCTCCAAACATGCCCTTTCCTGACCTTGAAACCAGGGGAGGGGAGCTAATCAATATGCTCTACAAATAATGAACAAAAACAGATACCGCAACTCATACTTAATAATAATATTCAGACCACCATACTTACACACGTTTTTTTTAATACCCATGCTAAGATCATGTGTAGATCAGATATTCATTCTTAGATCTTTAGTGGAAAAGTTTCTAGAGAAGGGAAAGAAGTTGTATGCAAATTTCATGGATTTGGAGAAAGCATATGACAGGGTGGATAGACAAGGATTGTGGAAAGTGTTGAGAATATATGGAGTAGATGGGAAGTTGTTGAATGCTGTGAAAGAGTATCAGCACGATGGTGCGAAGGCTGCAGTGCGTGTGGATGAAAGATGAACTAAGTGAATTTTTCTCTTTGAAAGTTGGGTTGGAAACAGGGATGTCGTCATGTCTCCATGGTTGTTCCAAATCCTGTACATGGATGGGGTAATAAAAGAGGTGCAAAGTAGGGTGGTGGATGCTGGAAGTGGCCCTGAGTGAGAGAGGATAGTGTTTGGAAACTCCCTGTGCTGTTGTTTGGCAGATGATACTGTGTTGTTGAGTGAAGACAAAGGGGAGAACTTCTGCAAAAGCTTGGTGGATGAGTTTGGGGAGAGTGTGTAAGAAACGGAATCTAAAGGTGAATGTAGGGAGAGAGTAAAGTGATAGGTCTTTGAGAGAGGTGAAGTCAGTGAATGTGGACGAAAACGAGGGGCTGGATGGGTGGTGAAGGAATTGGAAAATGTGAGTACGTTTACGTACTTGGGTACGTGTGATGAGTAGAATCGAGGTTTGGAGGGTGAAGTCTAGCTTGAAAGGGTGACAGCAGGGAAGAAAGGTTGCTGGTTCTTTTGAAAACAGTGATAAGAAACAGGGAAGTGAGACATGGAAGTGAAAAAGTTACTACATGACAGTATTGTGATACCAACTCTAATGCGTATGGGAGAGTGAAGCTTGGACGTTGTTGGAAGGACACAGTCCAAGAGTGAGAGCAAGTGGAAATGGAGTTATTTAAGAGGAGCCTGTGGCGTCACATGAAGAGACAGGCTGACGAATGAGAATATAAAGGGATGCTGTTGTTGTGTGGATGTGGATGTGATAGGAAGCGTTATGAGGAACACACTGAGGTGGTTTGGCCATGTGGAGAGGATGGAGGGTGAAAGACTGACGAAGAGAGTGTATGTGAGTGAGGTGGAGAGGGGAAGAGGGAGGGGGAGGCCGAGGATGAGATGGAGGGATGGGGTGGAGAGGTATATGAGAGAGAGGGTGTGAGTTGGGAGCAGGGCAGTGAAATGGCGGGGGACAGGGCGACTTGGATGCGATTTGTTTGTGGCCACCACGAACGGGATTGAGGCGTATGGCAATAGATAGATAGATAGATATATAAGATTGATAATACGCTACTTATGAGTTCAGTCATAATGGCCCTTTTCCTCGTTGACTTTGAAGGCTCATCACCACCCCATCCTTACCTTATTTATCTCTGCATATTGCACGCAAGTAATTAATCTCGTTGGCGTGGGAGACTTAGTACCACATATTCTTTTTTCTCAGTTCTCGGCATTGTAAAGTTCTCGTTGGCTTGGGAAATTCACGGATTCATCCATATATATATTTTGCTCTGTATATGACACTTCAGTGCTCTACTTGGCTTAGGAGGCTTACTGGCATCTCTTCCCTCCATGCTTATTTCTGTAAATGACACGCTATCTTTTGGCTAACAAGGCCCACCACCACCTCCACTTCCTTACGTTGTTGATGTCTGCTATGGCACGCTAATATTCTTGCTGACTTAGGAGGCTCACTACCTCGTCGTTCTTATATACCGTATACACATCTCCATATGACACCAGATAGTTCCTTGAGCTATCCTTCACAAATTGTTTGGGTATTAAATGGGTATCAAATAAGTGCAAAACAATAGTGCGGTGAACCGTGCAAAACATATCACGAAGTGAGGGATGTTAGAAGGCTTCTTAAGGTGAATAGAATTAGGGCCAATGCGTTTATAAGCGCGCGCGCGCGCGCGCACACACACACACACACACACACACACACACACACACACACACACACACACACACACACACACGTGTGTGTGTATATATATACTGTACTATATATATATATATATATATATATATATATATATATATATATATATATATATATATATATATATATATATATATATATATATGTATATATATATATATATATATGTATATATATATATATATATATATATATATATATATATATATTATATAATATATATATATATTATATAATATATATATAATA